>NC_140378.1:16817500-16907500 GCF_054491055.1 Hypomesus nipponensis
CGGAACACTGACTGAACCGAGAAGACTTTGCTGGCTGATTCTAGTGCTGATTCTTATTGTGGCTCCAGTTAATAATTTAGCACAACTTTCACTCTGGTTTTTGACTTAATAAACAGGCTTCTTTGGTGAAAAGAGCTTTGAATGTACCAAGGAGCTTTTCTTTAGAGAGTCTGAGGAAACGTTTTTTTCCAAGGAATCGCGTCGGGGTTCATACCCTTGTTATTTGTGGACCGCCTGGTGGAGCGCGTGGACATGGTGCACAGACACTGCCTTTCAAACTCATGACAGCCGTTAGTCTACACCGGCCGCGCCACAGGGAATCAAACACCGGATAACGAGGCCTATGGCTGGCATTGCAGCTGATCGCTTCTGATTAAATTGGGGACTTTTTATTTTTAAGTGCCCGACACCTCATCTCAAGTCAGAACCATCACCAAGAACAAGACGCACCAAGCCATGTTTGGTTTAAGTAAGGCTCAAGGCTCGCCGGTGACCAGTAGAATGGCTAGCTCGGCGGGGTTAAGGCACGGGCCACGAAGTGGGACATCCTCATGTGAGGGCCATGGTGCCAGCTCGCGGATATACTGCGCCTGTCTTCTGCTTCTGCTCGTGCTCACGCCCAGGGTGGATTCTTCATGGTGGTGAGTAGCTGGTTCCACCTATGTCTTTTCTACAGACGAGACATAGCCAAAAGATTGACAAAATTCAACACAATAGACTGCGTACTGTGTACATACGTTAATGTTCTAAACGAATTTTCAGTATCTTCAAAAACATTTTGGGGGGGGATTTTATTTTTTGCACACACAAAATAAAAACAACAAAAAACAAAAAATTATTGTTACTTCAAATCATAGCTTAGGCCTACTACAGAAAACGGAAACATGATTTCTATTAATCGAAATGTGTTTCTAATATTGGTTTTTAATAGGAAAATCTATTGGACAATCGAAATTTACATGGATTGATCTTGCATTTAATCAATCATTTTATTAGGATAATTAATTAATCAATTAATTAAATTATCGCATTATTATCGCTTAAACTGGTATAGGACTGTTTAATAGTCTGACTTAATCTGTCTTATTCGTTGTAGAAGCCGACGCATGTTTAAAGCGCACCTTTGGTTCATTGCATTTACCCTCACTACTAAATATGTTCATCAGTAAACTTGCAAGTAGAGAAGGTAACATGCCTCAAATACTATAACGGAGAAAACGTCGTTTAATTTTTATATTCTAAGAATTATTCAACTCACAAACTGTAATTTAATATAAAAGGTAAGCTGGTAAAAAAAAAACTAGGAGCAGTTGGTGTACATTATGACAGAAAACATTTCAAAAGAATGCTATAATTGCAGCAAAACGTTTTGGACAGTGAAAAAAAATATTATGTGTTTGTGAATGGGAGAAGTCAAGTTTTTGTAGGAGGTGCCCAATTCCAAAAATGCATTATATTTCCTGATAGTTTTTGGCAGCCAGATATAGCAATAATAATAGAGCGATAAATGTAATTTATGTTGGCACTCTTGGCTCCGAGCGTGTTCAACTCAGCTGGAGTCTGCATTCAGCAAGGCAGAATGGTCATTAATTCACCAGGAACCCCAAACACATACATAGGCTTAACATATACTCACACACACACACACACACACACACACACACACACACACACACACACACACACACACACACACACACACACACACACACACACACACACATGCGCACACACACACAAACACAAAGGCACAGTCCTTAATTCTCCAGGCACCCTAAATGAGACATTTAGGGTAGAGGTGGTGGGTTAAAATATGTGAAAATATCTCACACTACTGTAGCGTATGCCTGCTGGTGTGCTGGCACAGTGTGCATCTGATCATGTCAATAATACTGTGTATATGAATGTATGCAGGTATGCAGTTTCCATAATCTTACACCCAGTTGTTTGCATTCATTTCACAAGAGAGATAGATACGTTTGATCTATTGAGAAGAGCTATGTGTAATTCTGCCAGACAGACAAATACTTGTTCAGGTACAAGTTGCTATAGCATCACAGAAGCTGTGGGTCCCTCCAATGACTAGCATTCCTCATTGAAAAATTAGATATTGTGAAAGGTTCCACCTTTTCACATAAGCTGTGTTCACATCGCTATTCCCCTCAAGTAACTACTACTTATTTACATTACATTTACATTTATTCATTTAGCAGACGCTTTTATCCAAAGCGACTTCCAAGAGAGAGCTTTACAAAGTGCATAGGTCACTGATAATAACAACAGTTATTTTCACTTATGATGAGAGTGAGGTTTCTGACTGGATTAGCTTCCATTGGAAAAGTCCTCAATTTAAATTGTGCAAGACACCCTCTGAGGAACAGTCCTATATATTATATACTATCCTGGGTCAGTTTCTGGAGCATCCTACCAGATGAACCTTCAGACACAGGCTGACCCCAGAACAGCCATCTTATTGTGTTAATTGTGGGACTGTTTTATCATTGTTCGATTTACCCAAATGTTTATCCACCAATGGTCATAGCCCAGATAGCGCGATGTTAACATTGTGATTTGAGATTGGGAGATTTGAATGTGTGTTTCAGAGAGGCTTTTTCATGTGAGGGTGTGTGTGTGATCCAGTGGGTGAGAAGAAAACCCTGCTCAGGCCCTCCCATCTCCTCTCTCTCTCTCTCTCTCTCTCTCTCTCTCTCTCTCTCTCTCTCTCTCTCTGTCTCTCTCTCTCGCTCTCTCTCTCTCTCTCTCTCTCTCTCTCTCTCTCTCTCTCGCTCTCTCTCTCTCTCTCTCTCTCTCTCTCTCTCGCTCTCTCTCTCTCTCTCTCTCTCTCTCTCTCTCTCTCTCTCTCTCTCTCTCTCTCTCTCTCCCTCTCTCCCTCTCCCTCTCCCTCTCCCTCTCCCTCTCCCTCTCCCTCTCCCTCTCCCTCTCCCTCTCCCTCTCCCTCTCCCTCTCCCTCTCCCTCTCTCTCTCTCTCTCTCTCTCTCTCTCTCTCTCTCTCTCTCTCTCTCTCTCTCTCTCTCTCTCTCTCTCTCTCTCGCTCGCTCGCTCTCTCTCTCTCTCCCTCTCCCTCTCCCTCTCCCTCTCCCTCTCCCTCTCCCTCTCCCTCTCCCTCTCCCTCTCCCTCTCCCTCTCCCTCTCCCTCTCCCTCTCTCCCTCCCTCTCTCTCTCTCTCTCTCTCTCTCTCTCTCTCTCTCTCTCTCTCTCACGTAGACACACTCTCAAACACACGCACACACTCTTTTTCTCTCTAAGAGTGTAATAGTGGGTCTTTACGGCATGTTAGTTTAGACCAGCAGATAATGATTTAGTACCCTATAAAACCACCAGTCCTGACTGTGTGTGTTAGAGAGAGGGAAAAAGAGAGAGGAAGAGACAGACAGACAGACAGACAGACAGAGAGAGAGAGAGAGAGAGAGAGAGAGAGAGAGAGAGAGTGTGTGTGCGTGTGTGTCAGTGTGTACCTGTGTGCGTGTCTCTGTGTGTGTGTGGGAAAGGTGAAAAAGTAAAAGAACGACTGGTTGTGACAGAGTGTGCGTACATGTGTGTGGACTGGTCCTTTGATGAGCACTCTGTCCTAATTGTCCCACTCAGGAAAGTAGAGACCCTTTACCCTGAGTCCTACTAGAGCTCCATCATAAAGCAGCCGTGCACACATCGAAATGATCCCTGACCTACTCGCCCTGACCCTGGCTGACCCTGCAACCTCAGAACTGCACTGGGTTTCTGTGCCACACACACAATAAATTAAAAACCTACCGTGAGTAAGTTTTTCTATGAGAAATTATCCCAGAGATCTCGAAAAAAAAACCTGCGGTTGTGGATGATCAAAGAATGCGTATGAAGTGAGACTTGATGGAGGTGGTGTTAAGCTGTTTGACTGGGGCTGGGGCTGGCCTACCTAGGTCATGTTATGGAAGCAAGCAAATCAACTCCAAACAAAGCAAAGTAGTTTTGCACTTTTAAAGAAGTTGATTAACTTTTATTGAAGTCAATCTCGCAATATGAATCAAATTGGAAGAGGAAACTAAGTAAGAATCTCTTGAAACAGGAAGCAAAGATGGCTGATGTATAGGCCAGGATGGCTGTCTCAGACACCCATGATCCGGTGCACTCTTTGGGTTAATGACTTCATGCAGTCATTGCATGCAAAGGATATCCAACCTGAATATGATAACTTTATTGTACAACGACCTTTACTCAAACATAATGAAGACAATGTACAAAAAAGTGCTTTAATTTCTAACCCAATTTACATTTAACAAAAAGTTAAAACTGACTCTGAAGTCCAGTTTTAGTCTTAGGTCAATCTATCCTGTTTGCTACAGTACTGAACTAAACTAGAAATAATGTCTCTGTCCATGACCTTTGGTGATCATTGTATACAGTTCCTACACACACACAGAAGTGTGCACTGTTCATGTTTACATTCATGCAATCAATTCAGCCATATCAAGTTGGGGAAACACATAAAGCTTTAGTATGCAGTTCTTGGACAGTGTAAGACAGATGTTGTCCAGGACTCTGTTTACCCTGTATGGATACAGTAAAAGCCCCTGTTAGTGACTGTGAGTTTGGGGAGTGAGAGAGTGAGGGGGAACAGTTAGGGGTAAGCAGGTTAGAAAGGGTGAGACAGAGGAGAGAGAGGGAGAGAGAGAGAGGGAGAGAGAGTGAGAGAGAGGGAGAGAGAGTGAGAGAGAGAGAGGGAGAGAAAGACAAATCTATAGATGAGAAGTGTTGGTTAGTTCAAAGGGGAGGAGGGGGGTGTAGGGGGAAAGGGGAAAGAAAGGGATGGAAAGAGAAGAAGAAAGGAGGGTGTTTGGTAGAGACAGAGGGCAAGGGAGAGGGGGGTTAAAGGGGATGAGAGACAGAGAGAACCTGAGAGTGTGGCTGAGAGAGACAGAGAGAGAAGGAGAGGAACCGAAAGAGAGGGGGTAGAGAGAGGGGGGAAGAGAGAGGAGAAAGAAAGAAAAAGGGAGAAGGAAGGTTAGGGTTAGTGTGTAAACGGGGTTCTACCCTGACAAGGTTAACGGAGGCCCCTGACTCCTAGCTCTGATTTGTGTCGACATGATTTCTCCCGCTAGACACACAGTAGGGAGAGACTACCACACACACACACACACACACACACACACACACACACACACACACACGGGCTGACACACACACACACACACACACACACAGGCTGACACACACACACGTGCACGCCCGCGAGCATGCACCGGGCTCGTGGGGAGAGGTTAAGTGCTTATTTATTTGGAGAGCAGAGTAAATGGTTTCCTCCTACTACTCTCAAACCTTTAAGAGTTAAGTGTAGTGAACTCTGACTCCAAGGACTGCACTCTCTCCCTCACACACATAACCGCGTGTGTGTTCAACATGTACAGTATGTCATCTGAACAAGTCAGATGACAAACATGAATAAATAACTTTTTACACGAGTGTGCTATGAAATCAATTATCAAGAACTCCTTTGCCAATACAAATCAGTTTCTTAGTGTTCATGTAGGACTTTAATGGTCAAACCTAACGACCCTCTGTCTCTCTGTCTCGTGTGCGTGTTGCACAGGTACATTGGTGCGCTAGGGGCCCGTGTGATCTGTGACAACATCCCGGGCCTGGTAAACAAGCAGCGTCAGCTGTGTCAGCGCCACCCAGACATCATGCAGTCCATCGGGGAAGGGGCCAAGGAGTGGATCCGCGAGTGCCAGCATCAGTTCAGACACCACCGCTGGAACTGCAGCACCCTGGACCGGGACCACACCGTGTTCGGGAGGGTCATGGTGCGCAGTAAGTGTGTTCGGCCTTGTGTTGGGGGGACAGAGGGGTTTTGGGGGGGAGGGGGGAGTGTGCTGGTCGTGGATGGTGGGAGAGAGGTGTGTACGAGTGTGTTCCAGACATACTTTCCCAGAGGCTTCCCTTTCTCACCCTCCTTTACGCACACACACTGCACAGACGCGTACGGTGGGGTGTGTTTATAGTTGCTAATGGACTGCTGTAATGCTAGGTGCCTCGTCATAGACACAGAGTAATGCTAGGTGCCTCGTCATAGACACAGAGTAATGCTCGGTGCCTCGTCATAGACACAGAGTAATGCTCGGTGCCTCGTCATAGACACAGAGTAATGCTAGGTGCCTCGTCATAGACACAGAGTAATGCTAGGTGCCTCGTCATAGACACAGAGTAATGCTCGGTGCCTCGTCATAGACACAGAGTAATGCTCGGTGCCTCGTCATAGACACAGAGTAATGCTCGGTGCCTCGTCATAGACAGAGTAATGCTCGGTGCCTCGTCATAGACACAGAGTAATGCTAGGTGCCTCGTCATAGACACAGAGTAATGCTAGGTGCCTCGTCATAGACACAGAGTAATGCTCGGTGCCTCGTCATAGACACAGAGTAATGCTCGGTGCCTCGTCATAGACACAGAGTAATGCTAGGTGCCTCGTCATAGACACAGAGTAATGCTCGGTGCCTCGTCATAGACACAGAGTAATGCTCGGTGCCTCGTCATAGACACAGAGTAATGCTAGGTGCCTCGTCATAGACACAGAGTAATGCTAGGTGCCTCGTCATAGACACAGAGTAATGCTCTGTGCCTCGTCATAGACACAGAGTATTGCTCGGTGCCTCGTCATAGACACAGAGTAATGCTCGGTGCCTCGTCATAGACACAGAGTAATGCTCGGTGCCTCGTCATAGACACAGAGTAATGCTAGGTGCCTCGTCATAGACACAGAGTAATGCTAGGTGCCTCGTCATAGACACAGAGTAATGCTAGGTGCCTCGTCATAGACACAGAGTAATGCTAGGTGCCTCGTCATAGACACAGAGTAATGCTAGGTGCCTCGTCATAGACACAGAGTAATGCTAGGTGCCTTGTCATAGACACACAGAGAGCTGGGGACGCAGGGTTATTGTCACCATGGTGTTTCATGCCTGTCATACACCTCAGCTCTGAAATGACCTGAAACACACACACACACACTCATATATGCACTCATGCACACAGTCACACACGCAAGCACCGACCCACACGCACGCACAAACAGATGTAAAGGCACACACTGTTCACAAAAATACGCTTTGCACACGTACACAGTTATGAGTAGAGCATGCATGCCTTTTTGGATCTGTGTTTATCTGGTTATACAGTTGGATGTAATAAACACTCTCTACGAATGTCCAGAACAGTTGGCTACACAGTGTTTAGTGTTTAGGACAGAGAGAGTGGAGCGAGCGAGCGAGAAAGAGAGAGAGAGAGGAGGCGGGGGAGAGGGGGAGAGGGGGAGAGGGGGAGAGGGGGAGAGGTGTTTGTGTAGTCTAGACATCGGACGTCAAAAACACTGAGAGTTGTTACTGTCCCTTCCTCAGCCATGACAAACATGTGTGGGGGCTGGTTATGGACCACACCTAGTACAAGATAGGGAAATGTGTGTGTTTGTGTGTGTGTGTGTGTGTGTGTGTGCTCCGGCAACGGGTAAACAGTAATGTAGATGTAAATATTTAGAGAGATATTCTCGCCGACAGACAAACACCTCGGGGTGAGTGATTACCCCCACCCCCTGACCCCTAAGAGGTGTGTGTGTGGGTGTAGATGGTGGGGGGGATCCTGGGTGCCCACCTATCTCAACCTGCTACCCAGAAAACCATCTCAGCCCAGATCATCCAATGAGGAGGGCACTGGGCCATAGAAACATTTGGTAAAGAGGTGCAGTGATAGAACGTTGTAGCTGTAGATATTTCAAGGGGATTGAGAACACTGTCTAATAATTAGGAGCTGGAAAATAAAGTACTGACTCTGCCTCTATAGAGTAAATCATTGCTCCATTCTTTCTTATGAGTTGACATGAATCCCCATTCACTTCAAGCCAATTTTCCACTTGGCTATCAACATTCGCAGGAACAAGGTTTGAAGAAGAGTTGTTATGAAATACTTTTAGACAACCCTGTTTTTATGTATTTATTTGTTTTACTCAGCAACCAGATTTCTGTAGTGTTCTTCCACAAGGAGAGCTAATGAGTGTCAGGTCTGCAGGTAACACCTTGACCCGTAACCATGCGTTCCGCCTGTCCATGAGTCATCACATCTCAATGACATCATTGTGGGGCTGATTAATGGGGTATCACTATGTCTGTCTTTAAACAATTTATGTGAGTGGAGGAGAGCACATCTAGTAGGATTATCTCCACACTAATATTTAAACAGAGCTGTTCTGCTCCTCACCAAGCCTGAGATGCCCTCTGCCTGAACAGCATCACTGTGCCCTGATGGGCCACACACACACACACACACGCACACACATACATACATAGTCACACACACAGGTGCACACACTCACACACACAAACATGCACACCCACACAAACACACACACATACAACTGACCTACCTCACTGACAGCTGACAGGGCTGCACTGCATCAGCCCTGCCTCACAGCGTGTGTTAACCAGCCCCTCCCTCCCTCCCTCCCTTCCCCTCCCCCCCCCCCCCCCCCCCCCGCAGGCAGCCGCGAGGCGGCGTTCGTCTACGCTATCTCCTCCGCCGGCGTGGTGTACGCTCTGACGCGCGCCTGCAGCCAAGGGGAGCTCAAGACGTGCAACTGCGACCCGCACAAGCGCGGCCGGTCCAGGGACGAGAAGGGCGAGTTCGACTGGGGCGGCTGCAGCGACAACATCAACTACGGGATCAAGTTCGCCAAGGCCTTCGTGGACGCCAAGGAGAGGACTGTGCGGGACGCCCGGGCACTCACCAACCTGCACAACAACCGCTGTGGCAGGACGGTGAGGACGCCGGACACACACCCGCGTACACGCACGCACACACACACACGCATGGACACGACCTCACACACGCACACATATTGACTGTCTGTCTGCCTCTCCAGGCGGTGAAGCGTTTCATGAAGCTGGAGTGTAAGTGTCATGGAGTGAGTGGTTCCTGTACGCTGCGTACCTGCTGGATGGCCATGTCTGACTTTCGCAAGACCGGCGACTACCTGAGGCGGAAGTACAACGGCGCCATCGAGGTCACCATGAACCAGGACGGGACAGGCTTTGCCGTGGCCAATAAGGACTTCCGCAAAGCAACCAAAAACGACCTAGTGTACTTTGAGAACTCGCCTGACTATTGCCTCATGGACAAAGCAGCTGGTGGGTGGAGCAGTACAAACACACACACACACACACAGACATATGCACACGCGCACACACACACACGTACCCACAGACGTGCACACACACACACCTATTTCCTCATGAGAAGGAAGAAATCCCATTGTGTCTCTTGACCACATGAAGATAAGCAGGAGACAGCATCCAGAATGTTGATGGATCACCAGTCTGTGTTGTGTGTTGTGTGTTGTGTGTTGTGTGTTGTGTGTTGTGTGTTGTGTGTTGTGTCACAGTCTGTCTGAGCGGTACCGGGTGTTCTGTGTTCACAGTTGACTGCTCTCTCTGAGTGTGTGTGTGGGTGTGTGTGTTGTGTGTTGTGTGATGTCTCGGGAAGCTAATACCCCAGTGCCTCCAGGGCCATGCTGGCAGTATGACCACCTGACCTCCCAGGTCTCTGTCAACACACACACACACACACATTCACACACCTGCATTCACAGACACACACCAGGACACACATACACACACGCTGTCTAAAAACATGGACGGTACACTAGAGAAAGATAAATGAAAACTCACTAGCTTAGGTTTCTAGTTACTGTTACTATTGTTTTTAGTTTGTCATTGCTGGTGTCCAGTCAGAGTAAAGCCATAGGTGTCTAGGATTACCTAGATTAGCACACCTGTCCTATCCAGCCTCCCCCTCCAGCTTAACCCCACCCTCACCCTCACCCTCACCCTCACCCCAGCCCAGGAGTATGGCTTATCCCCTCTAACACACATAAACAAGCAGGAACTCAGGCATGCATGTATGGGCATACAGGCACAAAAGTTGTGTGTGCGTGTGTGTGTATGGGGGGTGGGGTGTTGAGGATGATGATCTACTGTGTGTGTGTGTTTAAGTGTGTGTATGTGTATTTGTGTGTGTGTGTGTGTGACTCGTGACTCAGCAGCCACCACACCTCCAACCACAGCTCTACGTTCTCCTCACCTCTGTCCACCTCCCTCCCTCCCTCCCTCCCTCCCTCCCTCCCTCCCTCCCTCCCTCCCTCCCTCCCTCCCTCCCTCCCTCCCTCCCTCCCTCCCTCCCTCCCTCCCTCCCTCCCTCCCTCCCTCCCTCCCTCCCTCCCCCCACCTCCCCCTTCCTCCCCCCACCTCCCCCTTCCTCCCTCCCTCCTTCTGATGGAATTCACAGCCTCAGGACACTACAGGCTTGTTTTCTAAATCCTCTCCTCTCCTGTCCATCGCATTCTCTGTCCCTACCTCTGTCTCTCTTTCTCACCCTCTCCCTCTCTCATTCTCTCTCTCTCTCTCTTTAATTCTCTGTGTCTGTCTCTCTCTCTTTCTCTATATGTCTCTCTCTCAGTCTCTCTCTCTTTCTCTGTATGTCTCTCTCTCATTCTCTCTCTTTCTCTGTATGTCTCTCTCTCTGATCTAAGCATAGCTGCAGGGCAAAGTGGGAGTCTGAGAGCCTGTCTGTCTGTCACGCTTGACTGTCCATTTAACCCTAACTCACACACACACCCATGGAAACCCCACCACACACACACACATGCAGACCCCACCAAACACACACTCACACACACACATCACACAGACCCCACGACACACAAACACACAGCTTCAAAGGGGGCACTGGCTTGGGAAAAGGCTGTATGACTATAGGCTTCTCTACCAACAGTGCATATTTGTATCTATGGCCTGTTGTTCTGCCAGGCAGTGTGTTATGATAGCTATGAGCTTCTGCAGGGGTGTGTGTGTCGGTGGGTCGATGGGTGGGGGGGGACAGGGTTCTCCCACTCTCACACCCCTTGAGGTCTAATCTCCGTGGGGATGACGCCCTGAGAACACAGGAGCACATACCTCTGTGTCCTAGGTGACTGTCTGAACTCTCCCAAATCTGGGGTTTCTCTCACAGCAGGGAGACTGTGAGGGAGAGGAGTCTCTTGGAGTGTTGAAGGGAAACCAGTGGATCAGTACACTGCTTGTTTGCTCGTTGAAACAGCACCCCAACTGTGTGTGTGTGTGAGTGTGAGTGCAGAAGACTTGCAGTTTGGTAGGTTTGTACTTTGTGTTAACGATCTTATGATTGAGTTTGTAGGATATAAATAGAATGCTCACTGTCATAATAAGAACTTGAGCCTGTACATTGCACAATAAAAATGCCTGCCTCATAAATGTGTTGCAACGCTAACACATTTAACTAACACAACGCTAAGATCCCAAATACGAGACATTTTTGCAGTCTAACGCAGTAAGGCACACATTTGATTCTGGTACGGGGGGGGGGGATTACCCATCAAGAACGTTTCTTAAATTGTAGGGGCATGAAGGAAGGGAGAAGGAGGACCATGTTTTGGGCGGCACCATCAAACTCATCCTTCTTGCGTTTTCACCGCAGGTTCGTTGGGGACGGCCGGTCGCGTCTGCAACAAGTCGTCTCGCGGCACTGACGGCTGTGAGGTCATGTGCTGTGGGCGGGGCTACGACACCACACGAGTCAAGCGCATCACCAAGTGTGAGTGCAAGTTCAAGTGGTGCTGCGCCGTGGAGTGTAAGGACTGCGAAGAGGCCGTGGACATACACACCTGCAAAGCCCCCAAGAGAGCCGATTGGCAGGACCAGACCTGAGGGCACATCCCCTCCAAAACAACCGCCCCCCTCTCCCCCTTGGCAGGACAACCTGCAGGACATGGCATTCTGGGAAAATGTGTCAAGACCTGCCCCTTCTCTCCAGTTCCCCGTTGCATGGCTTCTATTCCTGTCTCTGTGAAAAGCACTAGAATTGAACTACAAATCCCAGCTTCTCCCCTCTCTGTAAAAGCCCTATACCTAAACTATGGATGGTCTTGGGAGGTTTGGGAGGTTTGAGGTGAACTGAAACTGAAGCGCTGAAGGACATTTCATTGCATTTTTGTCTTTATAACTTGGGGGGTGGGGTGAGTTAAAGGTTTGCTGCTTACGTAATGCTTTAACAACACACTTTGACATTAACTGAGCCTTTGAGCTTATTCAGTAGTATATCGACAATATCATATAATCACATTTACATATTTTTGTGGGAAAGACATTATTTTGTGTACCGAAACTGCTTCGTCAGACAGTGAGAGGTGACTGAACAAGTCTCTGACCGTAGAAGAAATGGATTTGATCACTGAGCCACAGAGATTTTGGCTCTCTGCGCTCTGAGAGCATGGATGGATGGACGGATGGGCGTATGTTTGGGTGTATGGACGGAAAGACGCATCCTCTGAACTTTGAAGGAGGGTGGTGTGATTTATTTAAATTATAAAGTGATGTTATGTTTCTCATCTCAGGGTGAGACTGCACTACGTATGTTGGGAGGGGAGGGGAGGCACTCGCGTCGATGAGGAGATCTGGGTGTGAAAGACAGCGAACGCCATTGAGGAGTTGATTGCTAGCTGTCCACTAAGACGTCAATTCTGCATAGCAAGAGATGTACTTCTCTGTTCTCAAGCTCGCTTGTATAACTTTTGTATATTGCTTTGTTATTCTAATTATTATAAAGATGTTCAGACATCATACAGATGTTCATATAAAATATATTGTGTATTGGTATGAAACTGGAATCCTTCATTTGTAATTTCACTATACAGGCATTCACAATACAGGTGTAAACAATGCACTGCCCATCCAAGACACAGAGAATATTAAGGAGTAGACAAACATCTGCTTCATTATTACAGATAGTGTTCCCAATGGTTGTTTTAGAAGTACAGATAGAGATAGAGGGAAGAGAGAGACAGTAAACGTGTTAGAAGAAGAGGAAAAGAGACAGAGACAGCAAGAGAGACAGAGACAAAGGGTTCGACAGAATGATAGAGAGAAACACAGAGAGAGAGAGAGAGATGAGGGGGGGGGATTCATACTGCAGACAGGGCATGACTAATCAGTGTGACTGAGTAGGAGTTGTGCTGCCATACCTCTCCTCATCACCCAGTGTTATTCCCATCACACACACACACACAGACGCCCGCCAAGCACAAACGATGGCTGCTCTTACAGTTAACCAGGTTGGGGTCACCGAGTCAAAGTATGTGTGAAGACGCGGGAACCAACAGAGAAAGACAGCTCTCTGTACCAACGACACAGGCTCACAGTCTATGAAACAAGGTATGTGTGTATGGGAGTAAGGGGGTGGGGGGGTTGCAGTTTGATAAAAGAGATCACAGACACACCTACCCCCTCTCCCCTTTGACTACCACCCCTCCTCCACACACACATCGCAGGAATTCCAGGTGGGTACCTAATGACTAGATGAGGGCTGTAATTAGGGCGGCCTGTTGATGCCTGGGATGTGATTGGGCGTGCTCAGTGCCATGGAGGGGCCAGGGGGCTCCTGCCATGCCATGCTGCTATCAAAGGCTTTCTCGGACGGCTTATCAAAGGGAATAGTTTCCAGCAATCTTCTCTGGCCCAGCCCACATTAGTTCCGCCCCAGCCCTGTATTAGGGGTGTAATGTCTGGGTATTGTGTGGAGGGTGGGGGGGGGGGGTGGCTGTGTCTAGCAAGGGGAGTGGGGAATAGGACTTTTGATGATTCCCCCCTCACACACACACACACACCCACACCCATCTGTTGGTGTGTGAGAGTTTGGGAGATGACAGAGGAAGGCTGTTATAGAGAAACTGATCACTCGGGTGCTCCAGAACCAACTCCAATGGGAAGGCGGTGGTGGTGGTGTGTGGGGGGAGGGCATTGTCTGATTGAAATAGCAGCACAGAACAGAACACTACTGTGTGTGTGTGTGTGAGTGTATGTGAGCATCTGTCTGTCTGTCTGTGTGTGTGTGTGTGTGTTCATTCACTCAACATCCTTTATATTGCTCTAACCCATCTCCATATCCCCCAATACTGGGTTGGTGGATGTGTCCCTCGGTGATGAGATCATCTCCCCTCGCCCTGGCTGGGGACAGGAAGCAGTGGAGACCTGAGGTATGATTGGTCACGCTGGCTCCAGGAGACAGGAAATGCAGAGCATCTGCTCAGAACATACCACAATCCATGAAGAAGCCCCAGCAACCCTCTTAAAGGGGTAGTTGAGTCTCAAAATACGCTTGTCAAGCATTTCTACTCCAAAAACTGTCAAGTCAAGCTTGTCTTTTTTTTCTCTTGTTCTTTCTGTCCCAACACTTTCACACTCACACCTGGAAAACAAAATACTGAACGGAACAAAGATAACCAATAACTTGTCGCTGCTTCTGAACGGTTGATTTCGACCAGTGGATTCTTTATCAGACTGCCTTCGTCATTCTTCTAGATGATGTCAGACCTGGTAGCCAGCCACCGCTCACCGCAGGGCCCTAAGCTTTATCACAGTCACTAAGATAAGGTAAGCTTTGCAGTCCCCCTGGGTCATGCCAGTTAGCAGGGGTCTATTCCTGTGCCCACGTTCCCCTGGCAGGTCCATCTGTGGCCTGGATGTCTGGGGGCATTCCTTCAGCAGGGCATCACAGGGGGATCATTAGGGGCATGGTGGTGGTGGGGGGGTACTGTGTGTGTGTTGGAGGGGGGGTCAACTCATTTCATAACCAGTTAAACCGAGAGAACATGTTTGGACAATGAATGCATAGCTGTTTCTCTCTCCCTCCCTCGACCCTCTTTCTCTTTCTCTCTCTCCCTGCGACCCCTCTCTTTCCCGCCAACCCCCCCTCTTCCTTCACCCCCCTCTCTCTCCCTCCACCCTCCCTCCCTCCCTCCTTCCCTCTCTCCCTCCCTCCCTCCCTCCCTCCACCTTCCCACTCTCCCTACACCCCTTCTCTCTCACTCTCCACCCTCTCTCTCTCCTGTCCCCCATCCATCTCTCTGTACAGCTTCCTCCTTCCTCCTGTTCGTCCTGTATTGCTAAACCCTACATAATCTCTCATACATAATCTATCACACAGGTTTTCCAGATTATCCTGTCCAGCCCACTTCCCCCCTCACACACACACACACACACACACACACACACACACACCATGTCTCCCTTTCTCCCTGTGTTTGTTTCAGTATGTTTCTTTGGTTCTGAAGCCGAGCCCCACTGAGTGAAGCCCCACACCACAGCGATCCTCACTTTCCTGGAAATGGACTGAGCGCGTACCGCACGGCCCTTCTGATCCCCCACACCTTCATCTCACCCAGTCTCTCACTCTCTGTCTCCGCTCGCTCTCTCCGGCCCTCCTGCCCTCTCGGTCCTCACTCTCTCTATCCTCTCTTCCCTTTGAACTTCTCCTTCTCTATCTCCCTTCATTGTGATAACTATGCAGATTTATGGTGCTCATGTCCAGGCTGTAATGCATGTCAGTCTGAGCTTTTCTGGCCAAGTGACATCAGTCCTGGGAATTGAAAATAGACTGAGCTCTGGTTACACACACACACACACACACACACACACACGTAGGCCATGCATGCAAATACACACCCACACACACACATAGGAAAGGCTTGCAAACACGTACATGCACACAGACACACAGGCACAAACATGCACACTCACACAGACACACACAGGCACATACACAAATTCTGCCTGGAGGCGTAAAGGCAGGATAGGACGAGGCATGCCGATAGCTCCGAGTGTGTGTACACAAATAACAAATCTCATAGTGAAACACTGCACATTACTTTGGGACCAGGAGTAAGGGCTAATTGTTTAGGCCACAGTAAATAGGCTGTAGTAGGGATGGAGAGCAGAATGATTATATATGGAGAAAGAGAGGGAAAAGAGAGAGAAGGAGACAAAGGGAAAGAGAGAGAGGGATGGATAGATGGATGAAGGGATGGTGGAGAGGGTGTATAGGGTTACTGAGAGGCCCGTCGGGCATGTTTATCAGCAGTCAAGATCTTAATCTGTGCAGAAAGAACCGCGTTCGCTACAATTCGTCAATATTACTAGAACCACCTGCCACCATCTGCCCCCCCCCTCCTCTCTCTCTCTCTCTCTCTCCTCTCTCTCTGTCTCTCCCTCCTCTCTATCTCTCTCTCTCTATTCCCCTTTCCCGCTAAATGTTATCCTCCATTTATCCCCACTTTCTTCTCCTCTTTGGGCCATGCTGTCTTCTTCTGCTCCGCACCCCCTACCTCTCACTCCAACAACCTGGGTCCTGGGTGGGAGAACAAGGATCCGGAAGGCTCCACCGTCATCTCTGAGCTGGGGTGGTCGTGGAGTCTGGAGCAGACACACACACACAGACACACACACCTGCAGGCATTGACCCCCCAAATCCCCCTATACTCACCTCTCACTTATCGGGCCAGGTTCTCAGCATGTCAGCACACTGTTATGCTGTGTCATTCACTCCCTGTGTCTGTATTGTGTGTGTTTGTCTGTCATCTCGCATGCCTGTCTGTCTCTGTGTGTGTGTTGGTGTTTGGTATGGGTAGTGTTTACCCCAGAGGGCTTGTATGGGACACTGCTCCATTTAGGGGTGACTGGTGGTCTGGGAGGTCAAAGTTCATATAGTTTAGCACTGTCATAATAATGCCAGTGGATATCGATGTCCCTGTCTGTTTCTCCACAGACAGCTGCCGTAGCGTCAACCATAATGTCCCGGAGCTAAAGGTAAACTATTCCGTCGGCTGCTTGGATGCAATAATGAATTGATAGATGCTTGGGGGTCGGAGCAGTAGAACACCTGCTGTCAGCCACCTGTGGGTGCAGAGAGAGTCAGTGTTCTTCGCAGTCTCTCTCCCCGTCTCTCTCTTCATCTCCCTGTGTGTCTTTTTTCTCTCTATGTCTGTCTGTTTTCGCAGCTACAGGCCAGGCCAGGCGTGTGTGTGTGTGTGTGTTGGGAGGTGTTAGTGTGGTGTCAAGGGAACATGTCTGGGGGCTGTGAGAGCAGCAGTAGGAGGGGCAGATTTATTAGGGCATTGAGACTAATATTTACGTGACCTGCCTGTAGCCCGGGAGGTGTCCAGTGTATCGCCTGCACAGGCGATCACAGCAGATTACCACACCCCCAAAAAATCTCATCAAGGGGCGCCCTAGTAGCTCACTGGGTTAAAGTGCGTACCACCACGGCTAAGGCCTTTGCGCAGGGGCTTGGGTTCGATTCTTGCCCGGGCCATTTCCTGCATCTTGCCCCCCCCCCCCCTCTCCCTGCTCTCCTGTCTCTCCCTCCCACTGTCTCTATAAATAAAAGCTGCAAAAAGCACCCCAAAAAAAAGAGTCTTATCTACAGAGCTCTCATCCCTCCCTTCCTTTCTCTCTCTGAGCACTGCCATTTCCCACTCATCCCATCCACATTAGGGAGTATGAGCACAGTATGAGATCCTTCAACTCCCTCAATAGTGCTCCTGAAACATACAAAGCCTCCCCCACACCCACACACACACACACACACACCCACACACACACATACACACACACCTCTGGAGTTGAGAGCCTACCAACACGACGTTTTCAAACTCACCTTTGGTTATAATCATTTACTTCAATGTTGCTTTTGAAAGCTAAAAATGTTTTATGTGGTGAGTGAAATGCCTTAAAAAAAAAAAGGTCATTCATTTAGCCACCACAACTATATTTCAACCCTTCCACAAACAAGGTGTTTTGTGATGTATGATGTAGTGCAACAGACCAAAATAGCTACAGACCTGTAACAGGTGTAATTGCTCATGCAACCGTTAAAGTAAGGGTTGCGGGGGTCATTTCGATTTTTTGGGGGCACTTTCTCAAACCAAAACTCAACACGTTTTACATTTCCCTCTTTGTTTCATGATAGGCTTGTTGTGCATTGCAAGAAATGCTTGTTTGCATGCTGCCAAGAGCATGGATTCCTGTTTACAACATCCTCTTCGGTTTATACAGTCATTACAAACCCTCTTCATCATAAAATGATGCAGTTAATTAGCTTGCTTTGTTAAATAGTTCAACAGTTAAAAGCACCATTCTATGTACTACCCACACCTAATCCTTTAATGTGAATAGTCTGAGTTCCATAATATTTAAAGGGATGTCTTATTTGAAAACTACCCAACAGATGTATATAAAACATGTTGTCAGTGGTGGAATATTCACAAGTTGATGTCCAAAAGGCTTTGTGATCCATTGTGATATGGCTGAAATATGAATAATTATTTTGGTGATTTCTAATTGTGCCGATCAAACAACAGCCCATATGGTTACCGCCACGCCCATAATATCTACTATCCATCCTCTTATTTTATTACATATTGAGGGGATTAAGGGAGAAAAATAGAACTGACATTTTCTTCAAAGTAATTACAGGGAAAGGTACAGTTTATTAAATGGTATTGTTAAGATAGCTTACAAAAGGAATCCTTAGAATTCTATACTTGATATTTGAAATGGACAGTTGATATTGCCCAAAATAAACAAGCTTTGATAAGGATCAAATGTATCCTGTTACTACAAATTTTTATCGTGCGCAAATTCAATATTGTGCTTGTCAGTGTGGTGGCAACAATGCAAAAGGCTGTACTTTATCCTGAAACTAACAATATGTGCATCAACCAGGATTATAACTGTCGTTAGTGTCAAATGTTAAAGGGCTCAGTATAAACCTTTGTAGAACACCTCAAAGCAGTTACGAGTGAGAGGATAAGCTTTTGTTCATTCTTACTGTGTGTGTGTGTGTGTGTGTGTGTGCGCACTGGAACTCTTAACTACTATCTGTCACTGTCTGTAGGGTTCCCTGGATATCACGGTTAATGTCAGCATCACTGAGTGTCAGCTGGTATCACTCAGTGGTATCTCTGACTGGTATATCTCTCTGTGTGCGAAGGCTGTGCGTTTTGACCCTGACCCTGCATCTGTCCTGTTTCCCACACCTCTCTCCCTTTCTGGCGTGTGTGTGTGTCTGTGTGTGTGTGCGTGGTCAGCCCAAACACCCAGATTCTGTGGTATGTTAATGGAATTTCGACTATTTGTCCAGGTCACTGTTGTTTGTGCCTTGCGAGGCGTCTCTGTAAATTCCCACTCAGCGAGGGAGATAAACACACACACACCTCCTGACGTCGCGACCCACACCTTGTAAGGTGAAGAATGTGGTAGACCTCTGGTGTGTGTGACAAGTCCAGATGTCAGATTTGCCACACTGTCCTTTTTACTCTCATAAATCACCGGTCAGAACTTTGTGTAGAGATTTTTTTTTTCAGATCAGCAACAGATCTCATATCCATTTGAGATTACTGCATCCTGACTGCATAAAAGCACTTGTGCATATGTGTATGCAAGGAGCAATGTGACGGAAGAGGAGCCTCTGTATGTACACATGAACATGTATGTTTATTGACAATGTGACGTGAACTAGTTTGTTTCTTCTCTTTCTTACGTCACATGCTTGTTTGGACGTGGAACATCACCTGATTGATGGGTTACAACTCAGTGGGCTGGAGGGGCTCCCAGCCGGCTGTGCTTCCCCAGGGAAGACCATCATTTACGTCCAGAGAGAAGGACCAGAGCCCTTCCCCACTGTAGGGGCCACCTGTACGAAATGCCTGGCCAAAGCTTTGCTCACTGCAACGCAACAGTCTCTGGGAAGTTGGGTCTCAAATGTTCTGTATGGGTTTATAAGCCACAGAAGCCCAAGAAAACAATTCCTCGGTTGCGTAAATTGACAGTAAATCTCCTTTGAATCTTTTGAAGCCTTTTAGCACCTCCAGGAAAGACACGGTAGAGTAGCCTCAGTCGCCTGGTAAACAATGATAAACAGAGCGATCGCTTGACACAGCATGGAGGCCTTCTCTGGAGGAAAACATTTACCTCCAGCTGCCAGTAGAACAATATCATTTCTGTTTTACAATAAAGTGTTGGCAGAACAGAAACATGTTTAGGAAACTCATCCGTCCCTCTGGGCCAGTAGAGGGTTGTTTATCCTCTGGCTCCTGCTCTCGCTAAAGGGATAATTCAATCAAATATATTACAGCTTCATAGAGGCTTAAACTTGCATCCATACTGGTACACCAGGACCCCGAGCACTGGTATGATGTCATCTATGGAGAGTTTTAAAACCAGTTTTCCAAAATCAGTTTTTGAGTGAGAGGCAGAATGGAAGGGGTTGGCTTTTTTTCCCACGTTTGTGATTGGGTTGTGTCTAGGTTTTCCCCTGACCCCGCGTTTGCGTTCAGGGTTCGTTCCCTCTCTCGTGCAGAGTCTGTGGGGGCAGGTAGCAGTGCAGAGCTGGAGATGTTGCCCAATAGCACTGTGTGTACGCCATACATCACTCACACACACACACACATGCATACACACACTCACATGCTCAAACACATGGATAGGTTGGGTCAGTACATGTGTGCGCACACAGTAAAGCACAAGGATGGGGCGGAGAGTGTAAATCAATGCTGTGCGGTGCCGGGTATCTCACGAACATCTTTCAGTGGTGAGCCATGAGTCAGTGTACAGTTAACTTATCATGGTACACACCAACACATACACACACACATACTGCACATACTTACAGGGGGAAGTTTGCTTCAAACCAGTTCTGACAGAAATAACAGAACATTTTGTGCCTAATTCATCCTTATATACGGAGGATAGGGATGGATGGAGGGAGGGATGGCGGAGGGATGACGGAAAGATGACGAAGAGATGATGCCAGAGACCTGTAAATGTAGATGACCTAGTATTCATATATGTCAGAGGTGTGCGTGTGAACAATATATATTGTACATGTTTGAGTGTGTGTGGGGAGGGGTTATGGACCACAGTCCGTTGCCATGGTGCTTTTACTTCACACACACACACACACACACACACATCATACCGTTGTTGTAGAATCACATTTTCTGCTAAGTGTTTAAACTGGGAGAGTTTATCACAGAATAAACAGGAGTCTAATGTGTTTATCAGACACTGAACTACACACATCAACAGCTGTTTATGACACAGAGGGGTCGCCAACACCATAGCATGCAACAACAACACTTTTCGTGGAAAACGCTCAAAAAGACCGCATGTGAGGGACTGTGATGTTCATCTTTGGGGTGGATTCCTCCAAACATGGCAACCAAACGCTCTGCACTCCAAGCTAAAGGAAGATGTTCTCTATGTCTGAACTGGGTGAAGGGGGGTGTTTGTAAAACCAATTCCCCAAGCAAACATATCAATAAACACAATTCCACTTAACCAATATAAATACTCCATCAGAAAGACAACCAAAATACATACACACACAAACACCATCCTCCAGCCGGGACTTGTAACCCTGGATCTTGGCCAACCATTTTGATAACCACGCCATTGACCGTGAGGTTAGCCAGCCTCATGGACTCATCATGTCCAATATTCAAGCTCAGTTTCACACAGTCCAGTACACCAACACATTGATCTCATAACTAAGACGCAGGCATCCTGACACAAAAAATTGCCTATGTGGATGACGAACAAAGGGGATTTCTAGGGCCAGAAAACATAAGCTATGAGTTAACTCAGGCTCGTATTTGGTTCGAAAGATTGCTGGCAGCTACGTCTTACTAAATTCATGTTTAGTTTAATCTCCTTTTCCCATTCATGCTTAAGTGTATTGGTGGAAACATTGTCATATCCAGCTAACCCTACACATAGAAGTATACATGAGCAAATACATCCTCTATGCTGTCTCACGATGATCCTGTTTCAAAGAGAAATATATCTTTAGGCATGCTTCTTAAGCTGATAGATCTGCTCTGTGATTCAGAGTTAAAACCCCTACTTCTCCCTTCCAGTGTTCTGTTTAGTGTCAGTCTCTTAATATGACTCAGCGTATAACATTCCTTATCCGTTTACATGCGATGTTGTGCAAGAATCACAGTATGTTTTCACGACCCAGAACACTTGAACACTGAACATTACAGTAGCCCCTCTTCTCCTTCCCTCTCCCCTCCTCTCAAGTGGGTTGATTAGGGTTACGTCTTTCCAACCACTGACCCCTACCACTGAATCCTTTACCCACACCACCACCCTTAAGTTCAGGTCACTTAATTCATATCATAAAGACTAGCATATGATTGAGAGCACTCTTCACTCATTTCACTGAAAGTGCAAACACACACAACCACATAAATACACAGACAGGTCAGCCAAGTGGTTGGAATGGGTAGACAGGCACAAATCATCCTCATCTCATGACTATCACTGCCAAACTGTCTGCGCAGAGCGCCAAGTTAGATGTTCCATAAAATCACCAAGAGCCTATGGAGCTGCTAGCCCTGTTAGCTTCAGCCCCAAACTAAAGAGACCATTACCATCCCCATCATCCCCGCACAAGCACCTTCTCAAGCCTCTGGGGAAGGCTACATTCCTGGTCAGTGGGGAGGGGTTACAGATGATGGCCAGGAGAGAGAGACTCTCTCGGAGAGAGGAGCCTATCTGCCTATCGTGTGAGGCAAGGAGTGCAAGCATTAGAAGTGGGGGCTCTCTGGAACTGTCTGGATGCTGGAGAGAAAAGAGGGAAAGGGTGAAGAGAGAGATACAGACAGAGCGAGAGACGGAGAGAGAGTTAGACAGTGAGTGAGTGAGCGGCAGGAGAGACCAAAAAACAGAGAGAGAGAGAGAGAGAGAGAGAGAGAAGGGGATGAGAGAGAGAGAGAGAGAGAGAGAGAGAGAGAGAGAGAGAGAGAGAGGGGGGGATGAGAGAGAGACAGAGAGAAAGGCCAGAGGAGATTAGTCTACTTGAGTAGGCTCGATGAAACCCTTCAGCACAGAGACAGCACTCATAAAGCTGAGAACTGTCTGTCTACCTTATCATTGAGGCAGGGAGAGAGGAGGGGCGCGGCTGCAATGCAACACAACAACTTTTTTCTCAGAGCGCACACACTTCAATCCAACCTTGCTGGAGTGTACTGAGCGACATAACAACTTACGACATGAACGTGTCACTAATGTGTGAACTCATTAGTGGCCTCCACTGTGTGTGGCGGTGGACCACAATAGCAGACAGCAGAATCATGATGCACCTACAGTGTGGATGCTCACAGACACTGAGGCGCAGGGAAATCTCAAAATGCAGATTGCCTTGCGTGTGTGTCTGTGTGTGTCTGTGTGTGTGTGTTGTTTGTGTTTAGTTGCTGGTCGCTGTGACAGAGACAGATGGGGTGTCTGAGAGGGAAAGATAGCCCACCAGCCAGCTAGCCTCACACAGACACACAGCATGCACCCATCACACACACACACACACGCACACACATGCAGACACACACATGCAAGCAGCATGCACCCATCACACAAAACACACCTACATACACAGACACACACACACACAGACACGCACATACACACAGAGACATGCATACACACGTTGGCATCCAACCAATCATGTGGAGAAATTTAACTAAACCCTTAACACAGACAAATAGGTGTGGATAAAGCCTGTCTGGGGGTCTGGAGAAAATTGCCGATTCATCACTAATTTCAAAACAAGCAGATTAAGACAAGACTGTTGAGGTATTCAGATGGACTTATGAGATTTACTGGAGTATACAGTCCACCAGTGTATGAGATTTGTGAGAGTATAAGAGTAGAGTGGTGTGTGTGTACTCTACAGCATGTCAAAGCAGTAACAAGCCACTACTCTGCCAAAATGTCAGCTGTCTCTCCTCTCTCCTTCCTCCCCTCTGTTTGTCTCATTTTTTCCCCAAACTGTTGTTTCCCAACCGTGATCCTTCCTACGCTCAATCTCAAGCGCTAGACTGTGATTTAGGATTGGAAGTACACTGCATGGCAATCATTGGATGGGTCACTGCCAGAATAACTGGAAATGGTTTCAGTTGGTTTAAGGTCTACAGAGCGCCCTCGGGAAGACGTTGGGTTTCTGGGTGACCAGAAGAGCCTCTCGGCTAGCACGTCGGGCTATTAGAACGTTTGAGCGTCCCTCTCGCCATGGCGATAAGATCAAGGCATTCCGGCGGCCAGAGCAGTCATTACCCTGCTCCTCAGACCATAATGTCCCCCCATTAGAACTCCCATCGCCACGGCAACGCAGCTGAGGACATTTAACTCGCTACACAGCAGCCTCTCTGGGTCACTGACACGCACTCACACACACGCACTCACACAAACACATTGCACAGACACGCTCACACATTGTATACAGGATATACAGTGTGTATGTATATGTATATATACACACACAGGATGGAATGGCTAGATGATGAAGTTAAAGATAGTGGTGTGCAACAGATCAGGTAGAGGCATCACTGAACCTCTCTCTTTCACACACACACTCTCTCACAAACACACAGGTACACACACACACACACACACTGCTGCTATGACGGGTCAAGCCTGTCTGGGCCAGACTCCTACTGCTGACAGCAGGTTTTGGTTGTGTGTGACGCTGTCTGGGAGAGATGACTCCCTGCTGACAGAGCAGAGTCACAGCCGTCAGGACAGCAGGGCCATCAGTGAGTCATCAGTGAGTCATCAGTGAGTCATCAGTGAGTCATCAGTGAGTCATCAGTGAGTCATCAGTGAGTCATCAGTGAGTCAGGACGGCTAGCCAATCCTGCTGATGAGTCACTGTCCAGTGCTCCTTCAGCCAAAGGACAAAATACCACAATCAAGTTTAATGAGTCACTGCTCAAGTCTGTATACACTGATATCAATACCAACACATTAATGCACACACAGAGACAACTGTGTGTGTGCGTGTGTGTGTGTGTGTTGTGCTACAGTAGGCTACCTTGTCCTGATCCTTCCTGACCATCTCTAGTCTCACCCACAAGACAAGACCTACCCTACTCTAACCATGGCCCGTACTGATCACTTTTACACACACACACACACACACACACACACACACACACACGTGTACACTAACCTCTTTGGTGGCACTTGCAGTCAACGCTTAGCACCGAATCCTAGGGTATGACATCGATCGACTTGAGTCAACAGCGTCATCTTGTGTCATAAGAGTTAGTTCACTGCAAGACTACCTTCCGGATATCACTCGCTGGAGTGAACTGGGCAACATAACAACTTACGACATTGTTCGTACCCTCTTCAAATAATTGTTTATAGGCTAAATAAATACATGAATATTATAGCTTATAAGTACGCTAAATACATTCACGTTTTCAGCGTGGTTTAGGTAATGTGGTTATGGTAAAACAACAAACTCTATAGCATGCGTAAAAAATGGTAATGCAAAGAATAGACCAGAGATACACATGAGAGCGCTTTAAATGTAAAAGACTGGCCACCGATTCACAGCTCTAACAATTTATCTCAACCATATGCCCAAATAGTGGCCTGCTACATGGAGTAGGCTAAAAATTCCGTTTATCAAGGGTATCCGCCCAGTTAAATTTAGGTTTCGTTTCTTCCTGGTATCATTTCTGAAGAAACTCTTCAAATCACCGGGCGATTGTTGATATTTAGCTGCACGTAACTGAGGTGGCTTGATCGTCAATTTAAACTTTCAATCTATGTTGCGGAATTGATCCGTCATCTTTGTACAACATGAGTGGACGGAGTATGCAGGCTCGTCGCCAAGTTGGACTGGAATTCATTGAATTCCTAGAAGAAACAAATCGAAGATCCATTATAGACAAGCACAAACTCCGTGACATTTACAACTCCGAATTCAGGAACAGGTAGGCCTGTCTTCCTCTTGATGCGGTCAGGTCACGCTACTGTGTAGTTGTTTCTCTGTCTGAATGAAATCGGAAAAAAAATTGCATTGTGTGGGCAACCTGAATCTCGTGCGTAATAAGGTTGCAACGCTCCTCTGTACATGTTTGTTGATAGGAAGGCTTTTGTGTCTTTTTTTGTCTCTCATTAGCATAATATTTTATGACCTTTGTTTTTATCTAAAAGGCAAACATGCACCTGTTATGTCTCTTTCAACAGAGCTCCTGGACTCAAGGACCCAAACTTCAGTGGGATTCTGTATGCTCTAAGGTTGTCCCGAAAAGCCAAGATTTACGATGGACAAGTACACTTCAATCCCATGGTAAACCCCCTCAAGATCTTAGTTCTTTATGATCTTAGGTCTCAATGCCCCTCGTCACCCAGGCCCTTGACTGGTTTGGTTAGGAGTACATTTTGGGCAAACCTGACAAAGTCATCATCATATAGCGTTTCCCAGTGAACCTTGAACAACAAATGCAAACAGTCTGTGTTTACGTTTGACCTGTGTCAGCGTTGATATGCAAAGTCTGTTTGGGTTTCATTTCTTGCGATGTAAGGTCAGGTGTGCCAGAGATAGCCATGGCCCTACTAATAAAGTCCCAGTGCCAGGAATGTCCAGGTCTTCGATTGGTCCTGTCTTAGTCTTGTTTTCCTGTTGCAGATCAAAGTTGTATGGTTTAGAGACAGGGCTATCTGCTGTTTTAGTTACACCCTGATAAAAGAAGGGACAGAAGTAAATGCCTCAGCCAAATTCCTCTCGATTTGCCTTTGTGACCCATTTTCCAACCTGCACCTTAATGTACTTTGTCTTTTTGTAAAGATAGATAAACATATGATACGAGCAATTATGGCCATCATGTGACCATACATCTGTGGACTGCTGCACTATGCAGAGAGGGAAGTGGAGGTATTGGTATTGTCAGATATGGGTTTCCTGTTATGATTCCGGTGGCAAACGTCAGTCTGCAGTATTTATCAGGTGTCTGGCTGTGCCCACTAGTCCCATGTTCTTGAGTTGTTTTGTAATTGTTTCAGTAGCAAGTGCCCTACCACTCTGACATGGAAAGGTTCCCCTTCAGCTCTGGATGCATGCAGGTGAACAGTGACATATGTGATCTCCACTGGGATTATGGTGAACTGCACTTTCTAGTCAAACCACTGGGAACGTTGACTGGTGTGTGGGTAAAATGTCAACGCACACACTGAGTTTCAATCTGTCTATATGTACTGGACTCTGTTACAACGTACTGTGGCGTGGTCCTACGGGGGTGTAGGATTGTTTGAAACAAGCCCAGCTCAACCACAGAGTCCTGGGGGACTGCAGCAGGCTGAGAGGGGACTGAGCACAGGTGGTGAGCTGGGAGGGCATCTGGCTGGGATGTCACATCCTGAAGTCATGTCAACGTCCTGGTTAATGATATGGATCATATTGCCCCAAACCTCTCCCCGGAGATATTTTTAGAATCTAAAAAGAGGGACGGAGAGACATTCAGAGTGGCAGATCGAGGAGGAGACTAGACAGAGAGAGAGAGTCCTGTGACGTCCTCATCCACCTCTCTCTTGCAGGTGAGGTCTTTTCATCAAGATCAGTGGCAAAGACCCCGCCCCCAGCAACCGCAGCAGGGGCTGTCCAATGGAGTGCCTGTGCAGAATGGAGTTTCTCCTGACCAGGGCGAAGCCCCAGACGTCGTGTCAGGGGTCCGTGCTAGGAGAGAACTAGCACATCGTCTCATCCAGAACCTGAAAGCCAACAGGTAAGCAGGAAGCAAACCCCACACCCTCAGGGTACACTCCTACACATGTAAATACTCCTTCCCTGCTTTCATTAATGCCATCTCTGATCAAATACAATTGGATGGTTAAATATTGAGATATGTACAAAGCCGTTATGAATTTAGTCATGTCAGATCAGTGTTTGAATGGAAGGAAGGATGTATTTCTCTGATTTGATATGTGTTGTGAGTGCCCTACCAACCACCCTCACCTTTAACCCTCCATTGCCCCATAACCTACCCTTTCCCAGGGCTATGTATATATCTGACAAAGGGGGGGTCACCATCACAACTGATCATAATATGGAGGAGGGGAGAATTCGCATCTCTGTGGATGGAGTGACAGAGGTAAGGGTTAGAACCATGCTTGACCTCTGTGGTTTTCGCAAAACCTTGAAGGAACCACAACAAAACCAGCCATCAATGTGTGTAAATACCAAGGCTGACATTTGGGAGGCCTGTGTCTTAAAGTCACTCTCTTGATAATGTACAGGAAAATGCATCATTTGTTCTGGGCTTGAGACATTATTGGACTCACGTAAGTACCGGCATTCCGTGCTTCCCAGGTTTATGTGGTCAGTCTGTTCGTGGAGAACAAGGGTTCGGGCCCGGTCCACTTCACCTACTACTCTGCCCTGCACTGGATGAACTGCTTTATCCTGGAAGATGAGCACAAAGTCACCCGAGCCAACCCGCTCCAACTCCTACCTGGTAAGAGTACAGACACACACACACAAGCAAATATATATACACAGCACAACCACAAACCTTTATGTGTACTGTACACACACAGTGATGCTCATGGATGGCGTGATGGTTAGACCATGGATGGTTAGACCGGATTTATATCAAAGTCCACACCCAGTGCTCATGTATGCATTCCAGGCCTGATGATCCCCGTCAATAAACTGGAGTTAGTTTCAGGAGTTAGTCATCTGTGAGTGTATTGTGAACCAGCTGTCTCCCATGCCTTGCTAAGGTGTGCGCTATAAGATCCAAGTCAAGTTCAAGCCTAGGATGGTCGGCTTCTACCCTGCCACTCTGGCCTTCGAGTTCAAGACAGACCTCCTGCCCTCCTCCACGGCCTTCCACATCGTCCGGTTCCTGGAAGCCCAGTGCGTCACCTCCCTGGCAAGGGAGCTGGCCCCCACAGCCCCCTACAGACGCCGCCCCATTACAGCTTCCAACTCCCAGTACTTCACTGTGGAGGACGGAGAGCCTCCTGAAAGGTAGATAACACACACACAGCCGATACCTGCCACCTCCCACACGCTTAACTCTCCACCTGATATGGGGTTACACTCCCGTCACTCGATACATTCACCATCATCTAGTTTGGCGATCTTAGATATGCTGCACCAGTTTCAGTTTTTTCCTATTATCAAACCCCCCCTCAAAATCACCTGTTTATCTGCTGAAGTAGTCATTGAGCAGTGATGTCCCATTGTGCCCCTGTAAGAAGAATGGGGGAAACATCTCTTAACCTCCTGTGCCCTCTTCATCCCCACGTTCTCCAGCACGGCCGAGCTGCATCTGGTCCAAGTGGTCCCGCTGAAGGACTACAAGGTGCCTGCCAATGTCATGGAGCTCATTCGTGGCAATAGGTAGGTCTGTCAGTCCATCCAGTCATCCATCCATTCATCGATCCAAACTTAATCCATTAATTTATCCATCTGTCACAATAAATATGTTTTAATGTATTTTGGTAAAATGGTTGGTTATATGATGGCTAGCTGGTTATATGGTTACTTACTGAGTTGAATATAAATTAAACTATTTGAGGAGTGTTGGAGGCTGGGTTTTGGGCTCCTACAGGTTGCTTCTTAAGAAAAAAGGCTTGGGGAGGTTTGGTTCAGTTCAAATACAAAGGTTCTTTATTGCAGCAGACAAGGAACATTTGCTGAGATTACTCTCCGCTCAAGAGTGAATCTGATTTGACATGAGATTCAGTACATATTTAATACAGTTGATCGGACATCCCATAATAGTACATTGACCCTGGACATGTTCGCTTGTTTGTCTTTTAGTAAGCCATTTTTTCAAGGTCTTAGCTCAATCTGCCTGTGTTCTTTATTCAATCTCGTCTCCGGCCATGTCAGCTTGACATTATTAGATGCTTGGCTATGAGTGCCCCCTATTACAGCTTAATCAATTTACATTTAGTCATTTAGCAGACGCTCTTATCCAGAGCGACTTACAGTAAGTACAGGGACATTCCCCCGAGGCAAGTAGGGTGAAGTGCCTTTCCCAAGGACACAACGTCACGTGGCATGTCTGGGAATCGATCCACAAACCTTCTGATTACTAGCCCGATTACCTAACCGCTCAGCCACCTGAATCAATGACGTTTGTTGATCTTGGCTATGAGAACAGTCATCCCGCTTGCATGACTATGAGTCGGCATCGGTTTGTCTTTTACACGTAGGTGTTAGATTGAGCATCCTTAGTCTTGTGTCCTAAGATGCTTATATAGGTCCAATGTGTGTCAATACCAGTTTTCAGGCCCACCACAGGAGTAAACTTAAGTTGTGAAATCGTAAAGATGACATAGTTAGTCATTTATATAGTCAGAGCTGAGTGGGACAACTGTCTCTGTGGCTGAATGTACTGGGTCATCTCAAATAGATATTCAGATGCATCTTGTTTTAATGTTCCCCCTCCAGGCCAATGTTGGAAGGTGCCCTGAGCTGGGAGAACTACTCTCAGAAGTTCCAGCTGCTGCTCTACCTGGAAGAGCTGCAGATGGAAGTGGACATTAAGAAGTACAACATGACCAACCAGCCCATGCACTTTCACCCCACCAATAAGAGGTTCCTGGTTCTCGATGTGAGTGGACGTGCGCGCCCTCCAAACGCACACCCTAGCAAGGACTTGGCACACGTTAACGTCCACACTGAGAGGGTACACATCAAAAGGAACACAAAGAGCAGGTGTTTCAAAATGGGCTGCAGGCTCAGTGTACGCAGAAAACAAACACACAAACACAGTACACATTTCTGCTTTGATGTTTGCTGTGATGTCATCTCTTTGTCGTGCTCCCCCTCCCGGCAGGTGCCAGGTGTGTCAGACAACCGTCCGTCCGTGCTCAGGGGAGACGCCCTGCTTGTCACCAAGACAGCCGAAGCATCGCGAGGCTCCGCAGGCTTGGTGAAGTACAAAGGGTTTGTCTACAGAGTGGAACTGGAGAAAGTCCAGCTGAACTTCAATAAGAAGTAAGAACCAGTCAGCTAGACCTATTGACAAGGAATACAGTACGGTTGACATGTCTAAGTTACTCCATTTCATCAATTAATATAAATCTAGTTTTTGCTCACACGTAAGTTTCTAACTTCTAGTGTTTTTATGCAACATGGTGTTGATGTTTAGCCAAAAAAACTGATTTGTTTTTAATTCAGTTGTGTGGCTGTGTACGTCTTTAGGTTGTTGGCAAGCTTCATAGATGGGATGCAGTTCAACGTTGAGTTTACAGTTAGCCGCCTTATAACTCGCCTCCAGCAGAGGGCAGCAGAGATGGCCTCCCAATACAAGCTGGGGCAGGTGCTGTTTCCTTCTGAGAAAGATTCCGTTCCCATGCCCGACCTCCCTGATCTCAGGTCAGTTCTTGAGCTCCTCTACGAAAGTTGGGTGTCATACCCCGGAAAGACCTCCTCCACCAGTTCTGCTCTCCTCAAGTTGCGGTTATGGCAACCAAAACAGTAAAATCCCCTAGATTTTCACAGTGGTTTCATGTGTCCTTATATGGATCAACACAAAAGAAAGAGCTGGAAAAAAGGGGTTTTTATATGCAGCCGATGTGTTCCCTTGAGACAGGGCTAATTATGGCTTTTGCGCCCAGATTCAGTTACAATCTACATTAAACTCCACCCTCGTCTTTCATAATGTCCGCCCAGGCTCTACGACGCGAAGCTGGAGAAGAACCCTGAACAGCACAGAGCTATTCAGAACATTGTGGCTGGCTCATCCAGACCTGCTCCTTACCTGGTGTTTGGCCCACCAGGAACAGGTAAGATGTGTATGAAAGGTTATCTTAATTTCTTATGTTTTAGACCGTATATGTAAAGATATTAAATGATCCTCCAATGGATGCTAACAATCAAGTGTGTGTGTGTGTGTCATTCCCAGGAAAAACGGTGACTGTGGTGGAGGCCATTAAACAGTTGGTAAAGACGGACAGCTTCAACCACATCCTGGCCTGTGCTCCGTCCAACAGTGCGGCAGATCTGCTGTGTAAGAGGATTGTAGAACACGTTGACAAGCGGCTGGTGTTGCGCATGTACGCCAGCAGCCGCAACCCCTGGGACGTGCCTGAGGAACTACTGGTCAGTGCCTGTCTCTAATCTAAACCACCATTGGTCCATTGGTCTGTAATCTGAGTCCTTATTGGATGTTGTTGGTTGCCTCTCACAGATGTCTGTTGTGTGTTTGTGTGCGTGTAAACAGACGTGCTGTAACCTGGATGAGGACGGGGAGACCTTTGTGTTTCCCTCGAGGGAGGAGCTTATGGAGTACAAGATAATTGTCACCACCCTAGTGACTGCCGGAAGGTAGACTCAGGCTAACTGCTAATGACATATTAATGAAGCACTTCCCTAGCCACCAATGCTAACTGATGTGTGTTACCTGTGCCTCACATACATCCATAAAAATGCCCCTCATATATTTCCTTTAGCCTGAATGCCAACAGTGTGTGTTTGCATCTTTCAGGTTTGTGACTGGAGGAGTGCCCCAGGGTCACTACAGTCATGTGTTTGTAGATGAGGCAGGACATGCAGTGGAGACAGAGTGCATTATTCCCCTGGCAGGTAAGATTGGAGGAAAAATGCCTTACTTTATTTATAAGTTAGAAGTAATGATGATGGTTTTAGCATCATCTCTCTTTTTGCAAGCTCTGTGACTCTATTCGGCATGTTGTGTGTGTGTGTGTGTGTGTGTGTTCTACATGTAACTCTACAGGACTGCTCCAGCCTGGGTCAGGTCAGGTGGTGCTGGCTGGAGATCCCAAACAGTTAGGACCCATCCTGAGATCTCCTCTGGCCATCAAGTATGGGATGGGTAAGGAGTTACCTCCACCACACAGATATTCTGTCAAGCACAGTTTAGTCTGGCAGCTGCAGACTCACTGGTGTTGACCTCGTTCTACCGGCAGGGCTGTCTCTGTTGGAGAGGCTGATGAAGGATGTGTCTCTGTACCAGAAGGGCAGTGGAGGGGCCTACAACGACCGCTATGTTACCAAACTACTGCGCAACTACAGGTATGTGCGCTGAAGCACTTACATATAGTAAATGCTGTTCACTATATATGAATATGTGTGTGTAACCGAGTAGAATTAATTACATTTAATTAAACGCCTTCCACCCAAGCCATCAAATTGCTATTGCTACTGCTATTTTTGGTGGCGTAGCTTGCTAAAGCTGTGTTTATGAAAGGGTGTCATGTGACACCCTTTGAGTTCAGTCCGCGATGTGGGCAAGGCAGGGAGGAAGCTAAACAGGCGAGCGATGATGCATTCATACGTCCTCCTATCTCCCAGGTCTCATCCTGCCATCTTAAAGATTCCCAACGAGCTCTTCTATGATGGAGAGCTCCAGGTGTTCGCTGACAAGATTGTCCGCAACTCCTACTGCAACTGGGAACATCTGCAGAAGCAGGTAGGTCAAATCACACACACACACACACACACGCTTACACACATGCACAGCATTAACCTTTCTTTCTCTCATCTCTTTCCAAGGGTTTCCCCATAATCTTCCATGGGGTAACTGGTCGTGATGAGCGTGAGGCTAACAGCCCCTCCTTCTTCAATGTGGCAGAAGTAGAGATCTTGATGGAATACTTGAAGAAGCTGTTCCAGACCCAGGGCAAGAAAGGCCTGGCAAAAATCAGCCCCAAGGAAATCGGGATTATTGCCCCATACAGGAAACAGGTGAAAACTGTGCACAGCAGCACAATCTCTTGACTTCTGTTCAAATGTATATATTTCTCAGACATTAGGTATTTTTCATCAAATGTATACCTAGGCTTGTGTTCACAGATGCAAACCTATTTATGTCTAATGATGTTTGTGTATGTCTTATAGGTGGAAAAGGTCCGCAAAGCCATCAAGATAGTGGAGAAGGAGCTTAAGCTGGACATGAAAGACTTGAAGGTTCTGAGAACATTTTTAGGCAACATTTTTTCATTGAAAGCTAATTGCCATCAATGAAACTTTAAAAAAGTGTGGTGTCTTTGTGTGTGTGCGTGCGTGCGTGTATAGGTGGGCTCAGTGGAGGAGTTCCAGGGACAAGAGAGGAAGGTGATCCTGGTGTCAACAGTTCGCAGCACCCATGAATACGTCAAGCTAGATCAAAAGTTCAGCCTTGGCTTTGTCAAGAACGAGAAGGTCAGAACTCATCCCTGTGTTCTTACACATGAACGGAAATACCGTAACATGGACACACACACTACAAGACCACACACAGATACTGGAACGTGTGTGTGAATTGTGAAATGTGTAAATTCACGTACTCACTCGTCTCTTCCCTTCACAGAGATTCAACGTGGCAACGACACGAGCCAAGGCCTTGCTTGTTGTGGTGGGAAACCCCATAGTTCTGAGAGAAGACCCTATATGGGGCAGGTGAGTGATGTAACTAGGCCTCTAGGTTCCGTGTTTGAATACATTACATTGAGGGTCATCTCCTGATTGATCCCTCCAACCTGGCAGCGCCACACTCTCTTCTTGGTTTGTATACATTTACAATTAGTCATTTAGCTGACGCTCTTATCCAGAGCGACTTACAGTAAGTACAGGGACATTCCCCGAATCAAGTAGGGTGAAGTGCCTTGCCCAGGGACACAACGTCATTTGTCACTGCCGGGAATCGAACTGGCAACCTTCTGATTGGTAGCCCGATTCCCTAACTGCTCAGCCATCCGAGTCCCCTGTATACACATCACTTTTTCACCTCTGTCTCTCTCTCTCAGGTTCATCCAGTACTGTGAGGATCAAGGGAATTCTGCTGCTTTTTACAGTCACACCATTCAGGAGGAGGAAGTGCTGGTGGAGAGACTGGCTGCTCTCTACCTTCAAGCAGAGCCTCAAGGTAACAAACACACACAGGCTGGCTCACGCACTGACACGCAGTCACAATCTCTCATGTAAATAGATTGTCATTCTCAGTTAACTTCAGTGTTTTTTTTTTTTTCTCTTTCTCTCTTTTTTACTCTCTTTCTCTCCCACAAACATGGTCCCTAGTGGACACGGAAGAGAGTATGACTCAGCAGCTTTTGGACCCGGAGTGGAGAAACGAGGTGTGAGCCCATGGCTCTCGGGAATCGTTCCAGAACACACACACACACTCATTCACAACCAGTACTCCTAGGAAGGAGGGAGTGTGTGGTTTTAGTTTTGGAGAACGGACTCTGACTGGACTGGACTGAACTGGAATGGACCCATCCCAAAGACCATGACAGCCTGGAGAACTTCGGAATCTCATTTGTCTAATTAGAGTTTATTTCTTCTGATATATGTCAAGGTCTGAAGCCCTCTGCCCTCCCTTTAAAGTGGTCTTGATCCAGTGGTTTCTTGGATACCATTATCTTACGGTTTCTGTGTTTCAGCCAAAGTGCCTTTCATGACCAAAGCCCTTCAAATTGAAAAGCCCTTGGACTTAATGGAAATGATTATCAGCACTTTGTTGGATGAATTATTTTGTGATTAAATGGAAGTTGAGATCACTGTGTAAGGAGTTGTTGAGTCAATCTTTATCTTTCTCCCAAGGTAACGAAAGGTGAACACTGACCTTTAATGAGGGTCCGTTTATGAAATAATTCAGACTGTCCTCACACAAACCCATAGCCTGGCTGCCAGCCCAACTTCTCCCCGCCCATAAAAAAATTGGTCGGGAAGTTGGGTCTGGAGGGTCTCGTATTGGGAACAACTACATAAAACCAGGATTGGGACGGACCAATGAAATTGCCAGGGCGGGCTTTATACGATGATGGACAGATGATCAACAGTAACTTAATCAACAACGTCACGAAAGAGCCCTTGGGTTGAATTTGTTTTCAACAAACAACATATTACGTTGCTCTGATTGGTTGTAGGTCTATCCAATTGAGCGAATAGGCATTTGTTTTACGAGTTCGGTTGAAACACGCCCCGTAGTCACAGCCCAACGGAGAGTTTTCAGACTCATATTCTGACTACAATTATGAGTATGACAACATCAGGCTAACAAACCCATATAAAACACATACACATTCACATGTGAAATGTTTACACACATTCATACTTACTGAACATTTACATACACATAGGTTATTTTTTCAAAAGTATTTTTTAAACCTTTCGAAACGTTTTCACATACACAGTGAAAGAACAGGAGAGTGGAGGAGTGTGGCGATAAGAACAGAAGACTAACAGAGTAAAGCAGAGCACAGAGTCCTCATCAAGTACTCATCAATGTTGCAAAACCTTTTTAGAAAATGTTTCAACTTTTTTGCTAACTTTTTTATATTGTTTTTTTTCGACCATTCGAAATGATCCAAACGTTTTTCTAAAAGAAAATTCAAATGGATCAAAAATAGAACAGATTTCCCTGGAGGCCTGAGGAAAGTGTGGCTCCCTGCCGCGCCCAACGGAGACACCGTCTCGACATCTGAGCATAGAGCAGCGACACATTCCCCTACAATAGGGAACACAGAACCAAGGGTGTAGGCCCAGGAGGCAGCAGGATCAGGATGACTGTGAGGATCTGTGTGGCACTAGCAATGCACATGCTGTGCTACCCTGCTATTTATCCCGCCCTGCTAGAAAGTGTGCCCTAACAGCGTGACATGACGAGTTGCTAGTGAAACACTAGGTCTCATAGTCTCCTGCATGAACCAGCTTCGCTTGATCCCCACCCCTGTATATTACAGTCTTTTACAGTGCCTTGCGAAAGTATTCGGCCCCCTTGAATTTTTCGACCATTTGCCACATTTCAGGCTTCAAACATAAAGATATAACAATTTAGGTTTTATCAAAAATCAACAACAAGTGGGACACAATCATGAAGTGAAACAAAATGTATTAGATATTTCAAACTTTTTCAACAAATCAAAAAGTGAAAAATCTGGCGTGCAAAAGTATTCAGCCCCTTTACTTTCAGTGCAGCAAACACTCTCCAGAAGGTGAGGATCTCTGAATAATCCAATGTTGACCTTAATGACAAATGATAATAAATTGAATATAAATAGAATCCACCTGCGTGCAATCAAGTCTCTGTATAAATGCACCTGCTCTATCATGTCTCAGAGGTCCTTTTAAAGCGCAGAGAGCATCATGAAGAGCAAGGAACACACCAGGCAGGTCCGAGATACTGTTGTGGAGAAGTTTAAAGCCAGATTTGGATACAAAAAGATTTCCCAAGCTTTAAATATCCCAAGAAGCACTGTGTCAGACCACTGCGAATCTAGGAAGACCCGGCCGTCCCTCTAAACTTTCAGCCCATACAAGGAGAAGACTGATCAGAGATGCAGCCAAGAGGCCCATGATCACTGGATGAACTGCAGAGATCTACAGCTGAGGTGGGAGACTCTATCCATAGGACAACAATCAGTCGTATACTGCACATCTGGCCTTTATGGAAGAATGGCAAGAAGAAAGCCATTTCTTAAAGATATCCATAAAAAGTGTCTTTGCCACAAGCCACCTTGCCACAAGCTATCTTAAAAACATGTTAAGTTTCCTGTATGTTTAATGTATGCACCTTCCTGCCAAAACAAATTCCATGCCTGTGCAAACGTTCATGGCGATTAAAACCCTTTCTGACTCTGATTACAGTCTGGCAATTTATAAGGCAATACAGTGATGCTGGTGATGTAGATAGTTTACTGATCATAATGTATAACAAGTTAATCTATACACAAGTATTTTACACTGAGAACACAGGGGGAAAAGATTTCCCTGGAGGCCTGAGGAAAGTGGATCCCCCTATATATTAGATTGTGGTTATTTATAAAGCAAAACAATGATGCGCAGTATGTTACTGTGATCATTATGTATAGCTAGTTTCATCTATACATCAGTCTCTTACACTGAGAAAACAGATTTTCCTGGAAGCCTTAGGAAAGGGGTTCCGTCAGGAATGGTGACCTCTGTGGAACTGGCTCTGTGATGGCTACAAATCAGAAAATATGGTTCCAGATTAGTGTGAAGGGATGATATAACTACACCAAACTATCGTTTGAAGATTTAACTCCTTTGGGAAGCAGTTGCGGTGGGGTCACAAATTTTTGGGGAGGGTTTTTTCTGGGTCACACATTCTGACGGCTGTCAGGAATGGTGACCTCTGTGGAACTGGCTCTGTGATGGCTCCAAATCAGAAAATATGGTTCCAGATTAGTGTGAAGGGATGATATAACTACCACAAACCATCGTTTGAAGATTTAACTCCTTTGGAAAGCAGTTACGGTGGGGTCACACATTTTTTGGGAGGGTTTTTTCTGGGTCACACATTCTGACGGCTGTCAGAAATGGTGACCTCTGTGGAACTGGCTCTGTGATGGCTACAAATCAGAAAATATGGTTCCAGATTATAGTGAAGGGATGATATAACTACCACAAACCATCGTTTGAAGATTTAACTCCTTTGGGAAGCAGTTACGGTGGGGTCACCAATTTTGGGGAGGGTTTTTTCTGGGTCACACATTCTGACGGCTGTCAGAAATGGTGACCTCTGTGGAACTGGCTCTGTGATGGCTCCAAATCAGAAAATATGTTTCCAGATTAGTAGGAAGGGATGATATAACTACCACAAACCATCGTTTGAAGATTTAAGTCAAATGGGAAGCAGTTATGGTGGGGTCACAAATTTTTGGGAGGGTATTTTCTGGGTCACACATTCTGACGGCTGTCAGAAATGGTGACCTCTGTGGAACTGGCTCCAAATCAGAAAATATGGTTCCAGATTAGTGTGAAGGGATGATATAACTACCACAAACCATTGTTTGAAGATTTAACTCCTTTGGGAAGCAGTTAGGGTGGGGTCACAAATTTTTGGGAGGGTTTTTTCTGGGTCACACATTCTGACGGCTGTAAGAAATGGTGACCTCTGTGGAACTGGCTTTGTGATGGCTACAAATCCGAAAATATGGTTCTAGATTAGTGTGAAGGGATGACATATATATACCCAAAAACATCATTTGAAGTCACGGTGGGGCACACATTCTGATGGCTGTCAGATATGGTGACCTCTGTGGTACGTTTTAAATGGTATAGTTTCAAAACCTTTTGTATAATTTTTATTTCAAATATTTTACATTCGTCTTGTACCCTTGGAACAGTCTTCCCTGGAGACTGAGGAAAGGGATTTCCCCCTGTATATTAGGGTCTGGCCATTTATAAAGCAATACATTGATGCACAGCATGTTACTGTGATCATTATGTATTGGAAGTTTCATCTATACATCAGTCTTTTACACTGAGAAAACAGGTGGAACAGATTTCCCTGGAGGCCTGGGGAAAGTGGTTCCTCCCCTGTATATTACAGTCTGTCCATTTATAAAGCAATACTGTGATGCTGGTGATATAGGTATGTTACTTTGATCATTATATATAACAAGTGTCATCTATACACCAGTCTTTTACACCGAGGACATAGGTGGAACAGATTTCCTTGGAGACCTGGGGAAAGTGGTTCCTCCCCTGTATATTACAGTCTGGACAGTCTTTTACACCGAGGACATAGGTGGAACAGATTTCCTTGGAGACCTGGGGAAAGTGGTTCCTCCCCAGTATGGGGTAGGCCAGATTAATCTCCTATGTGTGACTGTGGGAATACCCTTCTTCACAAACCAAGTGGTCTCCGACTCCTAGTATGGGTTTTAGACCATGACAAGTGTTCTCAATGTAAAATACTTTTTCAACCTTTCAAAACGTTTTAACACGTGAAGTGAAAGGAGAGGACAGGACAGAGAAGGAGAGGGGAACAAGAAGTCTAGAGCAGAATACAATAGAGTAAAGTAGAGTCCTTATCAAGTCTTCATTAATGATGCAAACTTTTGTTCAAAAATATTTGTTAAACATTTCGAAAAAAAAATGACTTCCGGATATACTGAAATGTCTTACAGGTATAGTGACAATGTTCTCACGCCCTTACATTCTCAAAGCTTCTTACTGATCCTTGACTCGAGCGTTTCATATATGAGTGTGTGAACAGTGCCGCCGCACTGTTTTGGGGCCTTTATTTGAGTGCATAATAGTTTTTGGAGCATAAACAAAATATGTAAAATAAACAACCGTTTTTCAATTGGTAAAACCTTATCTAGTGAAGGTGATGTATTTTTGTCTCTTAATTTTTCAGCTCCACCCTTACGTTTCTTACCTTGGTTTTCCTAATTAATTATAAACATTTAAAACTGAAAGCATGCAGCCAAGGAGCTCTCCAACTTTATTACTCATTTAAAAACTATTTGATCAATCGAATATAAAAGCATCATAGAATGTACAGTAAAGTAACATCTAGCTGGCGTCAGTTATTTCAAATGCATAGATAACATATTTGAGTACGTGCTAAAATTAGCAATAACGTCAGCTAGTTCGAGGTGTATGCATAGGCTAAGTTAGCAGCACATTTCCCGTATTTAACAATTATTAAACATGGACTTACCTGAAAGTGATGCACGGGCATCATTTCGCAGTTTATTTCTTTTTCTGTCCCTGACTCCTGTTGTCTTTTTGAGGCAATTTTCGAAAAGTTTACCTAGCTTACTGTCAAAATTCGTCAGGCCACTGAGGTAGGAAAGGGCACCAACCGAGCTTGGAAAGTTGAGTGTATTTGTTTTTTTTTGTGGGGTGCGGTGCGGTGGGGGGGGGGGGGGGCACCGTCGTAACGTTTTTTGAGCCATTAAATATATCTCTTGTTTTGCCTGTTTTGTGATTTACATGCCTAAAAGGTGCGTAATATTTTTATAGGCCGACTGAAATAATATCGGCATTATAATTATAATAACTATGATGATTTTTCAGTTGGCAATTTTTTGGTGCCCCCCCAGGACTTGGTGCCCTACGCACAGCGCGTAGTAGGCTACGCGTTATGGGAGCGGCGGCACTGTGTGTGCATGTGTTTCACATGCGTCTGTCCGAGCATTCCAAATGTAGGCCAATTTATAGCCTACTTCAGTAGTATGAATGCGTGTTAACGTTTAATATGTGAATGTGGATGTGTTTTATATGTGTTTGTATAAAGGCAGTCTGAATTATTTCCTAAACGGACCCTAATAACTTTTCACTACCTGCCTTCTCAACTCAGACTTTTGTATCATTCTGATAGGATTAGTTTTTTCTCCTATTTCATCTATTCTATGGATATACTGTAGCTCTGGGACCCATTTATCATGCTTTTCATGTTACATTAATAGTGGTGGTTTGACTGTTAAAGGTCGCATCGTTATTGCTTGTTGCAAAGTATCATTGGTAGCAATGTCGAGTTGCCAGTAGAGGGAGCTAACATACCAGATAACCAGGCTAACTGTTCTCCGTTGTACATATATTCCAAATGTAGGCAATTTTATCGTTAAAAATCATTGTGAAAACATCATGGGATAGTAAAATAGTCCGTTTTAAACAGTTCTTATTTTTGTATTTCCAAAATCATAACAGATGACATGTGACAGCCTACCTATTATAAACATTGACAATCATTACATTTCACGTTCTGGTCAAGTTCGGTGTATGAGCCTACGACACCCACTGCTACTGTCAGGACAAGAAATGCACTGTATTAAATCTGGACGTCCTGAACAAAGGGGGTTATCCTCCAGTAATGTAGGACCGCCCATTGCCCTGTCCCCCGCTGGTAATCCTTCCCCCATTCGTCAGATATTTGAAATACGCCCCATCCATAGGCTGTGTGTCTTGTCAAGCGATTGTTATTCGTCTCTGGGTTATTCGCATAGACAGTCAGATTGTCAACCTTTTTCGTGTTGGATGTCGGAAAGTTAATACGACCAGGAGGATACGCATGAAGGTATGCATTTTGTTGTTGATGGTAGATAATAAGCTAAAAATAACAATAGCAATGCGTGTCATTGCATTAATGCAAGCGGATACACTGTCCTGTTTTTTATGAATTCAGTGATTCTCAGCGTGTACGAAACTTTGCAGCCTGTTAAAATGCACATTTTCCCATTTCTAGCGGGTCTTTAATAGTAGGCTAATTTAATTTTACCATTATTCGTCTTGTTTTAGGTACATTCAAATTGTCTAAGAGCTTTCCTACAGTCACATTTGTAATGCTTGGTTCATATATTAAAGCATTATGGATAGGCTTATTGGGTATTTTACCATGCAAAGTCGCAATTTGTTGTTTATTGAGGTAAATGATCCGATAATTAGGCCTGTGTAGGAGTTTTGGCGAATAAAAGACTTGAATAGTGTAGTCGTCTGTCCACACGGGTCTGGATCAGACAATGGGATCCGGTACTGCAGGTGTTTCCGATGCATGTAGACCCAGCTGGTCCGACTGAAATCCTTTCGCTGCGCACCCCAGCACTTATTAGGCTACATTTCAAGATATTCTCTTCAGAATTGCTTTTGTTTTATCGATCTACCTATAAATAGGCTGTTCAACTCCCTAGTACCAAAACAGGTGACTCTCGTTCATTGATACATATGTATCCAATGTTACTGCTAATGTAACATTTTCAAGCGATCACCTATTAGGTAAATCTTACAGACGGTTGTAAGCCTGTCAAGAAGGATTACAAAACACAGTGTTAATGATCCGCGGTTCGTTGTCCTCTTTTTAGACCTGTTTGTCTCAAGTCTCCTTCCACCACCCAGTTTTTACATGGGGCTGGCAGTCTGGGGAGTGTAGGAGAAACCTGGCTAGACAAGGCTATGCTCTATGGAGAGGGTGCTACACCCCACAGGAAGTTCTGTGTAGCTCACAGATCGATGTACAAACGAGACTGGTGTACAGATCATGCTCTGTGCATCGCTCTGTTTCTCCTGACACTGAGACGTGGTCAATACGCACACAGACACACACACAGACACACACTGTTTGTCTTGAGGGTGTGAGGATTTTCCGTCGGGGGTCGTAAATCTGTTACTGTCTCCCCATCTGAGGAAGTCCCTCTTGCCACTTACTCTGGGGTCAAGGAGAAACTGATTCCCGAAGAAGCCTCTGACGTGTGTGTGTGTGTGTGCTTTAAGCCTTAATGACAAACAAACATAGAGACCTGTCTGAGAGATACAGCACTGCACAGCTGAGTAGCAAGTGTGTATTTGTGTCTGTGTGTGTGTTTGTGGAGAGTGTGTGTGCTTGTGTGGGGGCGGGGGTGGTCAGGGCTCAGGTACTGTTACTTAAGGCCACATGTAGGGGAAGAACGCATGGATAAGGGGGGGATTCAGGGATTACCCCTCATGGAATGATTCCCATGGAGTGGATATCCCAGGAATGTGGGAACAATGTGGTTTTCTATAGCAGCGGGCTATCGTTTCCCATCAGAGTGGCTTTAAATCCCTCCTGAGTTCCAGTTGTGAATGGCCTTCCACTAATCTGAACTGTAGCCTCTCATCTAATCATTATAGGAGAGTTTACACTTGTGAAGCCAACGCTGTAACCACACTGTGTTATATAAACCTTAATTACTATGTTTTTGTCTTTGCCCCTGTGTGAGAAAGAGAAAGTGTGTGTGTGTATCCGTGGACAACGCATGTATCCTACAACACATTGGGTTAGAAGTAAGTACCAGGCAACAATGTGTTATCTTGCTGTGAGTGAGTGGTCGACCACAGAATGCAGTGTGGTCGGTGGGAGGGAGTGTTCTGGAACAGAGGAGTCATGGTTCAAGTAAACATCATAGAGAGGAGGAAAGGAGAATACATGTAGGAGCAGAGAAGACTGTGGCCATGTTTACTCTGTGGCGATTAAAAACTGTTGTGTCCAAACCCACTGCCAAGGATATAGCAAACAATATGATGTAACTGAACAATGCACCCAGAACTCTATCACCCAGGCCTTATCACTCTGCCATGAGTGATTTGATTATTAGGTTATGCCCCTATGATCCTACAATGATCCACTGGCCCGTAGTGTAATAAGCCTCTACACATGCAGTAAACAGTATCTTGCATGACATCGCTGACTATGGATAAAAATCATAAACAATACCCACAAATGAGAGAGAGAGAGAGAGAGAGAGACTGCATGAAAACATACAATGAAAAGAGAAAGAGAGCGATATGGTCTTGGTCCACATACTGTAGTAGTGTCCGTGGCAGGTTTGGTGGTCTGTGTACCATCACACACTGGTAGGTCAGGAAACGTGCTACACACCTTGTTGTATGGTTCATATACTTTAGTATAAAGAGAAAAAAAGAAGTCAAGACACAATTGTGAGACACCGACACTCAGGGATTATGGCCTCTGGGAGTAACTCTAGCGAGGTAAGGTTTACCTCCTTCCATCCCTTCCGCCGAAAAATACGTCTTCATCCCATCTCTGTCGCCCAGTCTTCTCAGTTTGTGTATGTGTGTGTGTTGCCAATTCGAATAGAGAGTCAGAATCTGTTAAAGAACACAACGGCCCTTCAGTGTCTCTCTGAAGGGTCTTAGCATGCAGATATGCTAATGACTTCCTGTTTATAACTCAGGACACAACCCTGCCTGGCCCCAGAAGAGGTGCCAGCTGCCCTCAACCGCCCGCCCCCCACACACACACACACACACACATCTCCTCACACCACTGGCCCTGCTCTCAACACTGGCTCACAGTTTCACATAAAGCGCCATTCAAACTCAGACTCGAAGGAAACGTCTCTTTGTTGTCTGAGGAAAGTGTATGAGCGATTTCATGTCAGACTATGTTTTTGTGATTTTCGCAGTTTTCCTAGATGATAACCCCCCTTTCCTTTCGCTCTCTCTCCCTCCCTCTCACTGTGTGTGTGTGTCCAGGGGGAGATGATGAACGTGGAGACGCTGAGTAGACCAGAGTTGCTGACCCTCCTCAGTGTCCTGGAGGGAGAGCTGGAAGCTCAGGATGTGGTCATCCACGCCCTCAGGGTGAGTGACAACCCCCTGCACGCCATCCCACTAAACCCTACTCATCAACATCCCACTAAACCCTACACATCAACATCCCACTAAACCCTACACATCAACACCCTCCGCACTAATGCTGGACCCTACACATCAACACCCTCCGCTCTTACTACCTCCAACTTTCTGACAGCAGGCCTGGTATGTGATATTTCTGAAGAGTCAGTATGCTAGTTGTGTATGCAGTATGCAGTGAATCTCACTGCAGTATGCAGTGACTCACACTTAATCGGACACAACAAAGCTTTGCCCAAACTTGTCCCCTCGCTACCCCCCCCCCCCCCTCGCTTCCTCAAACAGGTTGCTACTGTTTTAGCAATGTAGTGTCCCTGACTGGTAAACTCATGCCACATATATATACATTATTATCAGTAGGAAGGGTGTGTGTGGGTAGCTCAATGGCTCACAGGAAACTGAGGAAACGGGCAGGGCAAAAACAATGGCACAGCAGTCATTCCTGCTCCAGAGGTATACAACTGAGCAAGAGAGACACCATTTTGTCTCCTCAAACCATTTCTTCGTGTTTATTTGGATCGCGTGGCAAACATCTCTTATCGACATTTTTACTATTAGCAGAGCACAGGTGGCATGACAATGCATTTGTGTGTCTCTCTCTCTCTCTCTCTCTGTCTCTCTCTCTCTCGCTCTCTCTCTCTCGCTCGCTCTCTTGTTTAGTCACACACTCACAGACACACACAAAACACGCCTCGATTGACACAATGACCTCTGACCTGGGATTGTGGATGTTGTGATGGAGGAGACCACAATGGAATTGTTTGTTCCCAGAGCTGGATGACTCAACAAGTCTTTCCTTGAAAAAAAGTTATATGTTAGTCATAACTCCACTTTGAGATAGGACAGGGTGAGGTTTATTAATTGTTGTGTGTGTGTGTGTGTGTGTGTGTGTGTGTTGCTATGATATGAGAACCAAAGCCAAGTCCTTAGGGAGAAGGACTTGTATAATGCCAGGCTGAGACAAATCTAAGCTGGCAGTACCCCAGATGATGATGTGTGCAGGGTCAGAAGCAGACCTCTTACTCCCCTAACTCGCTCACTTCTCCTTCACAACATTTATGCCCCCCCCCCCCTGTATCTGTGCTCCTCTGTCCTTTACTGGAACATTCCTCCATTCTAACTCTCTGCTCTGGTCATGGTTGACAGAAGGATGTTTGTTACTGTATGTTACCACACACACACAAAGGGTGGCTCTTTCTTAAACCCCTCTCCACACACCCTGGTGGTCTCTGTTTACAGTTCAGAGGAAGTCCAAAGCTGTGCCCCCCATCCCCCAAAATCGCAGACTTCCCTTGTTCCCTCCTACTGGGTCTGTTCCCAGCGGGCCTGTAAACTTGTTTGGCCAGTCCATGTTAGGCCTGTCTTTGGGTAGATGTCTGTGTCTGGGTGCCCCTAGGGCCAGTACCAGGGAGGCAATGCCAGACTGCTCTGCCCTGTGTCCAGCTCCATGTCTGGGCATCATGCATGCCAGCCAAGCCCCCCCCCCCCCTCTCAGGGCGACTCCCCACACCCACCCTCTCTTCTTCAGTTGGACTCTTGGTATGCCACACACAGTGACACTAAAGGCTACATTATGGAGGACATTTAAGTGAGGAAGTGCAATTCACGTTAATCATCCACGTCATATCACAAGGAACACAGTACAAATAGGCACGAGGACACGAGTGTGACACAGAAAGAGACGTCAAGAAAGAAATTGATGGATAAGTCCGTTTTTTCCTCTTGCTTCAAATACATTTTCTCCTGCAAGTGCGATTTTTGGGATACCAGTTGGTTGCTGGTGGCAACCGTCCTCAGAAACCCTGTTAACTCTTTCTAAGCTGAAGACAATCACACAATGAGCTGGAGTTTGGGTTAGCTAGATTGCATTGCCATTGATTGATGACAAAAACGTCTTCGAACAGTGTGTAGTCAGAAACACAGTCCAACAGGTATAGCTAGCTAAGCTAATTAGTATGGTTTTATGTGGAGGGTCCAGTACATTCAGGTAGCTACAGTACATGTAGTGTGACATGATGATGTGCTGCTGCGTTCATTGCCCGGAGAATGTCATCTTATAACAAGGGGATACAAAAACATAAAATGTGAGTGATTGTCATGGGATTTTCCTTGAAACACTCTTCTGAGTCAAATGTTAAACCGCTGCCAAAATCCTAATCTTTCATTTCAGATTCTAGATTATCTGAAAACAGAACAATAAATCAAATCTGACTATCCCTAGTTTCTATTTTTAAGCAACAACAACAACATGTATGCCTGAATATCTGATCAGTTCTTACCAGGAAGTCACACCACCAGTAGTTTGCAGGCTACCATGTCAGTCACCATGGTACTAAAGTGGTGTTGCGATGAAGGGAATTGTTTTGCCCCTCAGCTGTCTGATGTCATTTCCTATGATATGTTTACCACATGGCATTTTTAACGTGGTCTAAAAAAAGGGTTGTAGGTGTTCTGCTAAGGTTACGGACTGTCCTGTACCTTTATTGTCCTCTGCCTGAACAGTCTCATTGAAGGGATATTGTATGCTCAACAATGAGAACAAAAAGTAAAGAAGCACTCATTGCTCATATAGTGTGCCAGCCAGTTTATCCGCCTGAAGGGCTAACGGCACAAAGGCTCCTTGACCTGAATTTAACCAAGATGACACCAAAGAATGAGATGTCATTGTAATTATTTAATGGGGACTGGGATCATTTGTGTACAGACACACACAAGTTCCACACATAATAGCGTTGAGTATTAGGTATTTTGGTTAAAGGTTTAAACTGCAAATGTGCAAGTTCTACAAGGTCTGTTGTAGTGTCTGATATTGTCCCTAGATCAGGTTTATTCTATACTGTGTTCAGGCGACCATGATAGTCATCAAACTTGGTGACTGAGTTAACTCCACCTTTGGCTGCTATGTGTTTAGAGAAGGGAGGGTATTTGTTTAGTGCTGATAAGCCTTTGATTGAGAAGGTGGACAAACAATGTACACACAAACCAAAACAAAAAAAAGTATTATCAGAGCACAAGAGGGTGTGTGCGTGCATGAACAACGCATCCAAATGATGTCATATTGTTGAGATTCTGGTATTGTTGCACTGTGTCTCGTAAAATGTAAATTGTTCACTAACCACTGATATATTGTTAAAACTGCCTTTCTGGCTCTTGATTCCTGTTCTTACTTGCCTATATGCACTAGTTGTACATCGCTAAATGGATCAAATGTCTAATGTAGCTACTGCATGTGTCCTGATTTTTCTTCTCAGCCTTTGATTTTGAAGTCCTTCTTGGTCTTGCCTGTCCGGTTCTGCCACACACTGTGTTAACAATGTGTGGCAACTAAGTCAATAGTATCATTTCCGACACATTCCTTACCTAAGAGCAACATTCTAGAAAAGTTAAATATTAGTAGGCGTTTCCCTGGAAGCCACATAAACTGAGATGAAACTTTGTTTGTTGCACTTTTATGTTTAGTGTGTGTGTGCAGACCATGCAAATAAACTGACACACCTGTGTGTGTGTGCGTGTCTGTCAGTTTGTTTTTCTGTCTGAACCTTTCTGCATACCTGTCAGTATGCATGCCTGTTTGTGTGTGTCTCATGCAGACACAGGTACACAAACGCCCTCTGCTGAGAGACGCATGCCTGTGCTGTTCCAGGCCCGCCCTCTCCTGCAGGTGCATGAGGGGGGCATGGGGGGGTCAGATGGCTGAGTGGTTAGGGAGTTGGGCTATTAATCAGAAGGTTGTTGGTTTGAATCCCGGCTGTGCCAAATGACGTGTCCTTGGGCAACGCACTTCACCCTACTTGCCTCGGGAAGAATGTCCCTGTACTTACTGTAAGACGCTCTGGATAAGAGTGTCTGCTAAATGACTAAATGTAAATGTAAATGCATGAGAACAGTAGGCTGTCTATCTCCGCCTGCAGTTCAGTCAGGGTGTTGGGATTTAGCAACTCACTTCTGCTACGGAATTGTTTGTGACTCCCACACCTAACAAAAATAAACTCAATAACAGAAAATACTGATAATACTGCAAGTGAGGTTTAAGTATCTCTTCCTCACACACATACATACACACACACACAACTTGGTGTACATGTAGCCGGTGTGTGGTGAAACTCACTCCTCAAGTATATAACAGGCCACCACCCGCATCAACTAATCGCTAGCTTTTCGTTGGCGTAGTTGGTTGTAGTTGCGCTTGGAAGTCGAGAGCTGGCAGGTTCTGCCCCCGGTGGGAGCGAACATTGGCCGGTATGCTTCTGACCTGCAGGAGTGAGTTTGAGGGGAGACCAGCGTTCTTCAACGTTTAATTTTAAACGCTGTATAATGCTGAAGAACGTTTGTGGAAAGTTTGACTAACGTTGCACGGGTTTCGCTATCGTTAGTCAGTCGTTACCCTAGCGTTACTTGGTTATTTATCGTTTGCTTTGGTCACACGTTAGTCACACACCATTGACATGTCATCACACCCTAATAGTTTTCAGGGGTGTTTTACTTGGTCGCTGTTACTCTGCTCTTCATGCGTCAGTCGCACGCTAGTCATGTGTTATAGTCACACGTTAGTCACACGCCAGATGTGTCCACCTCGCCCCTTGAACGCTCGAAATTGAACTATTAGAACGTTCAGAGAACGTTGACCAGAACGTTATGGTGTGACGGGGCTTTAACCACAGTGGACCTTCCAAATCTGGGCCATCACACACAGAACACGCACCCCTGAACAGAGTTTGACCCGACCTGAGTCTAGTGTGCATAGCTGCACTCTGACACCACCGCTGTCGATATGACAGGAGAGCAGAGATCCTATATTCAGTTGTCCTTGATAGTTATGCGTAATATTTTAATCAAAATATTTTTGTAAACACTTTTTGCCGTAGAAGTGCTGCTTTTCCTACTTGCTTCTGGTGTAGTGTTTCGCTGGGCGGAGCGCCTATGTGACCCGTCAGTAGTGTTTCGCTGGGCGGAGCTCCTATGTGACCCGTCAGTAGTGTTTCGCTGGGCGGAGCTCCTATGTGACCCGTCAGTAGTATTTCGCTGGGCGGAGCTCCTATGTGACCCGTCAGTAGTGTTTCGCTGGGCGGAGCTCCTATGTGACCCGTCAGTAGTGTTTCGCTGGGCGGAGCTCCTATGTGACCCGTCAGTAGTGTTTCGCTGGGCGGAGCTCCTATGTGACCCGTCAGTAGTGTTTTGCTGGGCGGAGCTCCTATGTGACCCGTCAGTAGTGTTTCATTGGGCGGAGCTCCTATGTGACCCGTCAGTAGTGTTTTGCTGGGGAACTCCTATGTGACACGTCACAATTCCTTCTACGCCACAGCGTCACCGTAAAGTCAGTTATGTCGCTAATGAGTGTGCTGTGCGCTCGGTGGCCTGTCATTATCCTGCTAGTTGTTAACCCTCCCCCCTCCCCCACCCCTTGCACCGCAGGGGAGCGGCCGACCTGTCACACGCTGGCCATTCCTAAGACCCAACCAGGCATACAGGCATGCAGACTGGCGGGGAAGGAGCTGATGCTAATTTGAGGGAGATTTTCCTAAGCTCTCCCAGTTTGGCGAGAGTGTGTGTGTGTGTGTGTGTGTGCGTCTGTGTGTTTGTGTGAGACTGACATGCATCTGAATGTGGATATAGAGAACTGCAATCAGGATCAATGGGTCTGTTACCTTCTGGGAAGAATCAGAGGGAATGACCTGTGTCTGATATCATCACAGGCTGACAGGTGTGGCTTTTTGAGTCAGAGAGGACACACATTTAGATGACAAATACATATCTGGTAAATGTACCTCCATCCCTCATTCCAGCCATTATTTATGTCTGCTTCCTCCAGTCTCATATTTTCACCCATGACAGCAGTCGCAGCCAGTAGTTGGCTTCCTTCTCTGAGCCATCGTTTGACCTTTGCCCTCATGGCAATGCTTCATTTCCTCTGTAAATTGGAAGAACAGGTCCAAACTTGTCCCCAGCGCTGGAGCTGTGGGCTAGTGATTCTCTCAGTGAGTGGTGAAGGCTAGTGACAGAGGGCGAGCAGGGCAGGGCTGGAGCACCCTCTCTCTCTCTGCTGTCAGGGTCTGTTAGAGTCACACACATCACACACCCCTTCAGACACTGGGCCCTCGAAACAAATGTGGATCTCTCTCTGTAGAGCATTGTCTATTTTTTCTTGTTCTTTTCATTTGCATTTATTCATTTAGCAGACACTCTTAGTAAGTAAGTAAGACTTTATTTATATAGCACATTTCATACAAGAATTGCAGCTCAAGGTGCTTTACATACAATCAACAAAAACAACAATACAAGTGATAAAAGTAATAGATCTAAAACATATAACAACCCAGACAAGCCGCACTCTATCTGCGGTCTCTCGAATCCGTCTTAGATCTGTCTGAGTAAGGATACAATATCAGATACATCTGCAACCACGTCAGTTCAGCTCTGATCATTCTACTAGTTAATAAGTGACAACACATCAGCTATTTGGTTGATGCACACGGAGGACTTTGATAGTGGTTATAAATTTGAACTTTTGTTCGAGAGCGGCTAGCTTTAGCTCCCTGTGTTAGTTGTTTAACCAGCTTGGGTATGAGATTCAATTAACAGAGCTATTCCAAACGGAGTGTGGGTTACTGTGTGTTAGACTCCTACACATACCACTCCCTTATTACTGAGCATGTTGAGAGAGGGCTCTCATATTTGATGTGTCTGGCCCTCAAGCTTGTATCCCCGCGTGCCTTCCAGTCAAATGCAAATGACTTCCCTACGGAATGCTTCACATTTCCCACAATCCCCTGCACAAAACCCGGGGACCGAACACCTTCCCATCGGAGTGGACGTTACCACGGAAACCACCGTGTCAGTGCTGAAATCCACATTCACACACGAGCACGCTCCCGCACACACTCTCTCACACACACACACACACAATGGTGAATTCTTACGCTGTAACTGTACCCTCCGCCGGCTGTTCTGAGAACTGAGTCATAATGGCGTCGTCTCAAAGCGCTTTGTGTGACAGTCATTACCAAAGCCGGAGGAGGAAACCGGAGCCCTCTGCTCCTTTCAATGGCAGGAAGCATCCTGTGCCTGGAGGCTCAGGGTAGCTGGCCCACTGAGGGGACCGTGGAGGCTGCCTGTCCTGTCCTGACCTGGCCCAACACTGCTGGGACATGTGACCACATGTAGCTGCAGTTCATACACCCTGCTTCGTTAGAAGTGCTTCATGAGGAGCTCATGTTCTGCTTCTGAACACAACTGGAATCCCAAGAAATGCCAGCGACAGGGAAACCCAGGAATGTCTTGGCACGGCACACATTCTCAGATGGCTTCAAAGACGGCAGTGTTGAGCAGACGAGTTCCCAGAAGGCCTGGTGTTCAATGACTGCAGGACTAAGTAGGCTACTTCCTAGAGTCCTGGTCTTCAAAGACAGCGCTCTGGTCATCTCATCAGGAGTTGAAGGGACTCGGTGATTACTGGAGCATAAAAGGATGCTGCTCTCTCCTACAGGCCTTTGATCTGGAAGTGGAATAGGAATGAACAGTGGGAGTCTCTGGGGCACCGGTCCCCTTCAATACCGTAGCTAGGGCCCAAGGCTAGCACTTCAACACACACACACACACACCCAGCCCACCCCATTATGGTCTGGTTAAACATTACTCAGGAAACTGCCTGTAGTTTCCGCCACAAGAAGACTAAGTATCTGTACTGATGAGGCTCACACACACACTCATACACACACACACTCATACACACACACACACACACTCATTCACACACACACACACACTCATTCATACACATACGCAGAAGCACTAAACACACAACGAGCCGCAAGCTTACACACACACACACACACACACAGACACTCAAGCAGACAGTCACAATGAGAGGGGCTCGGAGTATTGAGACAGTGTCTTTGTCTGATCCTGTAATCTCGTGACTGAGAGGGTCTCCTCATCTGTTTGCTTAGTGAAAGAAGGTGCTTCAGATAGCAGGCCTCTCTAGCGGTGCCCTGGGGGGGGGGGGGGGTGAAAGAGAGAATGACAGAAAGGGGGTGAAAGAAGGAAAGAGAGGAAAAGGGAGAGATAGTGAGTGAGAAAGAGGGGAAGGGTGATGTACCGAGGGAGGAATGTGTGGGTGGGCTCGGGGCAGAGAGAGGCGGTGTTGAGAGGATTCTCCAGGCCCAGTCTGTACACAGCTAGTTTGATGAGGACTGAAAAGTCACATGTGGGCGGGTGGGGGCCTGGGGGCACGTCCATCTCTGTGGCGTGTTGGTACATTTCCAACTCCTCCGTCTACCCATGTCCTCTCCTCTCGTCTGGGTTCCCAGCTCAGGTATGCACCTCTGGGCTCTTCTCCCAGCGTAGCTGACCTCACATTCCCCAGAGCTCACGTATGTGCATCAGAGCTGGGCTCCATGGTGCACATGGGACAGTAAGACTCGCAAAAACTCACACACACACATGAAGGAAGGTGACCGTGGAAAGGTCTGGGTCCAGTGTGCGAACATAACCATGGTCGTGCGCCATGCAAATATATATAATTGTGTGTCTGTGTGTGTCTTAATGCCTCTTTGTGTGTGTGTGTGTTTGTCTCTGTGTTGTGTGTGTGCGTGTGTGTGTGTGTGCCCTCGCCCTGTCCATCACCCCTATCCCTCCGCCTGGGGGGGGTGAACATCTGCCCCTAGCGGGGGTGTACAGCCCTGCCTCAGCCCTTTGTGTTTGGTTTGAGGGGCTGAGACCATCTGGTACTGCTCACACTCACTGAACACTCCACACACACTCCTCTGTCTCGCACAACCATGCAAACACGTACACGCATACACACACATACATACAGACACCCAGGCTTCAGATGCACAGGAACACGACCATATTTACGCACTCTATGTCAAACTCTTCGTAGCACTGTGAAAGTATTGGCAAGTGAAAGTGAGTCAGAGGATGAAATCCCTGTGTTTGTGTGTGTGAGCGCACGTGGGTGTGTGTGTTACATCACTGTGGTGTTTCTCTTGGCAGTGATTACGCCTCCCATGTTATCTCTTCTCCACATTATGTTTCCTGTTCGGCGGTCTACAAAAGAGACCCCCTCCTCTTACACACACACACACACACACACACCTGGAGGGGTTTTGTATTGTATGCTGAGTCATGTTTTTTTGTTACACTCATCCACTCATTTTCCATGTAGCCCCTGGCAAGGGTATTACTGTTCCCCCATTAGCCCTGGGCACTTCTAGAACTCACCCCTGCTCCTAGTCCTGTCTGCCCTACAGTTCCCTGAACTGGACTAAGGCTATGTGTTTATCTGTCCTAGATAACAGACTATGCTGCAGACTTTATTAGGTCTGACCTGTGTGTGTGTCTGTGTTTCAGGCGCAGCACAGGGACTCGTTCGTGCAGGAGCGCTACGGCCAGTACGACTTGAGTGACCCGTTCCTGGCCCTGCAGCGCGACAGCGAGACCATGGAGGGCTGGACGGACGGCGAGCAGCCGCCGGGCGGCGGGGAGACGCCGGGCCGGGCGGGGCGGGGCAGCGCAGTGGGGCCCAACCCTCTGGCCGTGCTCAAGCTGGTCATGGCCCACTGCAAGAGGATGCAGGAGAGGATGATGGGACAGCTGGCTGCCGCAGAGAGCAGACACAGGAGGGTGAGGGAGATACGCACGCACGCACCCCTACGCACGCGCAGACACACACACACACAAAGGAGAGTGAGGTGGATACAAACAGAATGATGACCCAACTGGCAGGTGCAGAGATGTATTTAAGAAAGCGAAGACACACACACACACATCCCAGACTTGTGTGAAGGGGACAATGTGGCCCCAGCCCATGCGCCTGTCTCCAGGCTTTGTTCCATGCTGGGGGCTCAGGCTCAGACAATGGGCCTGTTGTTTGGGTGTGTGTGGGGGTGTGTGTGTCCTAGCCTCCAGCTCTCAGCCGCCCATACACTGGGCAAGGACAGGCGGATAGGCTGACACACCCAGCCCCGAGCCTGAGAGAGCTAGGGGATGTGGGGCTTAGTCACAGCCAGGGCTGGGTTCAGTCTGCTCTGGTTCCTCCCTGCCCTGGGAGAAAAGGATATGATGTCAGGCATGGGACTCGACCAGAGCCCTGAGATAAAAGCCCTGTTTAGAGTTCCTCTACCATCCACACTCTCTCCTGGATGTATTCTCTGATCTCACATGCTTGGATGGTTGAAGTCCTTCACCCCATACAACTGATACCGGTTCTTTCCATTCAGATTAGAGATTTAACCAATCAAAGGAGGGTTACATATTGGTGGAATCCCAACCGGACCACAGACAGAGCTAGTGTTAGAAGGCTTGGAAGAAACCAAGATTATTGAAGATGTTCATGTCTCAGTGTTTGTCTTAATAAGCTGTGCATTTAAGTGTTGTTGAACATTGAGTGTGTGTGTGTGTGTGTGTGTGTGTGTATTGTACTGTTGTACTCTGTCATCTGATTCGTCGTATTTTGTTTGATTGACAGGTGATTGCAGATCTGGAAGAGGAGAGGCGTGGGCATGCGCGCGATGCGGCGCAGGGTGATGATGTCACCTTCATGCTGGAGAAGGAACGGGAGAAACTACTGCAGCAGGTGTGTAGGAGGTGAAGTGTGTGTGTGTGTGTGTGTGTGTAAGAACAGAGCTCCCAATAAATTGGCACTCACACAATTTCCCTTACTGACAGACAAGCGCATCTGTGTAGAACACATTGTCCTCTTCTTTTCCTTCTCCAGCCCCTCCCCCCTCCCCTTCCCTCCTCCTCCTCCTCCTCCCCCCCCTCCCCCCCTCCTCCTCTTCCTCCCTCCCCCCCTCCCCTTCCCTCCTCCTCCTCCCCCCCTCCCCCCCTCCTCCTCTTCCTCCCTCCCCCCCTTCCCTCCTCCTCCTCCTCCCCCCCTCCCCCCCTCCTCCTCTTCCTCCCTCCCCCCCTCCCTTTCCCTCCTCCTCCTCCTCCTCCTCCTCTTCCTCCTCCTCCTCCTCCTCTTCCTCCTCCTCTTCCTCCTCCTCCTCCTCCTCCTCTTCCTCCTCCTCTTCCTCCCTCCCCCCCTCCCTTTCCCTCCTCCTCCTCCTCCTCCTCCTCCTCCTCGTCCTCCTCTTCCTCCTCCTCCTCCTCGTCCTCCTCTTCCTCCTCCTCCTCCTCTTCCTCCCTCCCCCCCTCCCTTTCCCTCCTCCTCCTCCTCCTCCTCCTCCTCCCCAGTCTCCTCTGTTTCCCCCTACACGCTGACAGGGCTTTAAATCTCTGTGACTGAGCTAACCAGCATCCACCATGCTCTTTTGTAGAACACTGTAGGGTGGAGTAAGGCTAGTCCCCCCCCCCCCCACACACACAAGGCTGTTCCATGGGAAACTGAGGAGGAGGGGAGACTATTGTTCAGGCTGACGGGTAGCCTGCATCTTTATGGGCACAGGAAAGCCTGAGATAATGACCGTCCCTGACCAACCAAGGTCAACACACACACACACATCCACTCCAGGTCGAGTCTCTTACATAAGAGAGGTGTAAAGGATCTGTGTGTCAGCTTGTGTGTGTGTGTGTGTGTGTGTGCGTGCGTACGGGTGTGTGGGTTCCTGCTTTCCTGACGCTTTCCTTCCTTTCCTCTGGGCCCAGTAGCACAGGAGTCACGCTCTGTTCTGATGTGTGGTCCCTTCCCCTGTCAGACAACTGGAAACCTTCAGCTAATGCTAGCTAACCGTTTAACATCCAAATGTCACCTTAGTTCAGTAGCTCACTTCTAGTATAAAACGTGTACATAATTACTATGTTATGTTAACCAATCCACAGATTAAATTAGAAACGTCTGTGTGTTTGGGGGGTTGCTGGATAATTACTTTAGAAATATACAACTGTATAGTGTAAATAGACGGAGTGCCAAATTTGGTGGTGCCAAGCAATAAACAAACTGTCAAACAAAATGTCAGTGACATTATGGCTTGCACATGAGCGGTGTTTGTGTAAACATAGATCATATAAATATATCATGTCCTTACATAGTCTTTTGGGAATTATATATATGATTTGTGTCTGATATCATCCAGTTTATTTGAACCAAAGTGGCCTTGGAAACTAACTAGGTGTGAAAGTAGAGTGGGGTTCTGTCGCCTCCCTCTGGCCAAACATAGGAACTACCACAATACAAAACAACATGATAAATCCAGTTTATACCTTTTTTTACTCTAGTGGAGTTCAGACAAAGTTGTTTACTGCGTTGGCATATCTAACCCAACTCAAAAAAATGATACCCTAACAAAATATCATCATCCTTCTGTGAAACGTCCAAAACCATGCAACTTCTTGAAGTCTTTCTCTATCCCCCGGTCTCCCCCTCTCCCCGGCCCTCTCCTCCCCCCCGCAGCTGGAGCTGGAGCGAGCGGCGGTGCGTAGGCTGGAGAAGGAGCAGCGGAGGGCGGCGGGCCAGGCGGAGGAGTCTCTGTCCCACCAGCGCCAGCTGTCCTCGGCCCTGACCCAGGAGCTGCAGCGGGCCAGCAGCCAGGCCCTGGAGGAGGCAGAGCGCGTGGCTCAGCTCCGCCAGAGGCTCCAGGAAGAGAGCGGCGCCGCCGAGGCCCTGAGGGGGGCGCTGGAGGGCGAGAGGGGCCGGGCGGCGCAGCTGGAGGCCCGGGCAGAGAGGCAGCTGGCCGAGCTGGACACGGAGCGGGAGCAGATGAGGGCGAGGATCAGGAGGGAGGATGAGAGGAGCCGGGAGCTGGAGAGAGAGGTGGAGGAGCTGAGGAGAAGGCTGGGGGAGGGAGGTGGGGAGCGAGGGAAGGAGGAGGAGGTGAAAGGGGTGAAAGGGTCTCCTCCTTCTAAGACGGTAGTGGCGCCTGCGTCGTTAACCTCGGGTCAGATGGAGCCTGATGGGAAGGGGATTGTCACTCCCAAGACGCCCGCCGTGTCAAAGGTCAACGGCCACCACACCCCCAGAGAGGCAGAGCCCTCCCATGAGAGCAGTGGTGCAGAAAATGGGGTGGATAATGTGGGCGGGGCCGGCCCACAATCCCCTCTACACACCCACCCCCAGTCCTATGCCCAGTCCCACCCCCACCCCAACCTGTCCCCCTCCAGCACCGCCTCTTCCTCCCTCTCCTCCTCCCCCGTCTCCTCCCCCGTGCTGGCCAAGCGCCTGGGCAGCCCAGGGTTCCACCAGTCGTCCTACCAAGCCGGGGTCAACCAGCGGTTCCACGCCGCCCGCCACAAGTTCCAGAGCCAGGCCGAGCTGGAGACACAGCCTCTCTCCCCCCGGGACCTCTCCCCCACCACCACACCCGTGCCCCCTCCACCCGAAAACACCGCAGCCAAGCAGCTGGCCCGCAACACCGTCACCCAGGTGCTCTCGCGCTTCACCAGCCAGCAGGCCGGCGCCAAGCTCCCCCCACTCAACAGCTCCCCGTTTGGGACCGACTACCGCAGCCTGGCGGCGTCCCCTCCGGGCTCTGGTGGGAAGTCCTCCCCTGGCCCCCTCTCCCCAGGCATCCGCTCCCCCCTCACCCCTCGCAGCCACCCTCCCCCGATCCCTCCCAAGAAGCCTGGTATGAGTCCCTCCCCGGGTTCCCCGGGCCCCCCAGCGAGGGCTAGTCTCTTCCCAGAGCTGACAGGGGGTTGTGGACTTACTAGCAATGGGCAGGAGGGAGCCAAGGAGCAAGACATAGTTCTCTCCTCCAGCAGCTAATGGCTGGTAGAAGCTAGTTGACTGGTTCTAATATGTTTTTAGCCGCCCTCGTAATTACAGGTGGTAATTACATTCCTCCTTATTTTAAAAGCACTAACCACCAGAACTACCTTGCATATTGTTCAAAAGTATTTTCAAAAATGTTCCTTACCCCCGTTACTACTCACAAACAATCTGAAACAATCGAATTAAAATTAGAAGAATATATAGAATATCCTGGCTTCCCTTATTGGTTCAGGATCTTGATTGCAGTCATTAGTTTTTTTTTATATATATATATAATTTTTTTAAGAGATTTTAATATTTAGTTTTTTTAATTTTTCATAGCTTTCTATAAAAGCCACCATATTTATCTTAGTTAAGTTGTTTTCACACGTCAGAGCTTAGTGCATGATACAGATGTCTTAACTAAAAAAGAAACCACCAAAATCAAGAGGGAGCTCAGATGACAACCCCTAGAACAGTCATTATCATTCATTAATGTAACACGTTATCTTCTTAAAGTCAAGAAGAAAGATCCTCAAGGCAGTTTACAGTAAATGCAGCCTCACCAACGTGTTATTTACATCCACTCCAGTTCTCTCACATCAGTTCAGTGACCGAGAGATGAGAACCACATCCATTTTGCTGTCCAGTCCCATGCTTGAGCCAATATCAAGACTCTACCAAGATGTCTCAACAGAAATATGTGTAAATAAAAGAAAAAGACAGACATGAGAGTAGACTGTAGGATACTGAAATAGGCATGATCTGCATTATTAACTAACACCATACAGAAGCTGTGTAGGACATCAAATCACAAGCACAACGTTAACTAAAGCACATGTAAATAGTCAAAATACTTTTCTTTGCAATAGATACACATAAGTTGCGAGTGCCCTTAATTTGAAGCATATCCAGTAACTGCATGATGCCCATGTACTGTACATGTCACTGTTAGTCATTGTATGTTTTAGTCATGAATACACTGAATCTTGTCCTTGTTGAAAACCTTGCACTAGGCCTAGGGACATTCTCCAGCTCAAATTCAAACTTTCTATTCAGGGAACATTCAATTTTGTCGCTACTTTGACTAAAAGGGACCAAATTCGTGTCTTACGATATTGTTTACATGAAATTCAGTGTGAACCATCCTCGTTGTCTTGGAGAGAAATGTTAAGTCAAGAAGTGGCTGCTCCCCAGATTGGGACTGCAGGTTGGAATAGTACTATACTACTGTTATCCTTTCCTACAAATTAAACCAGTTTAATGTATTTTATCTAACACATGTCTTGTTACTTTACTGAAGCTTATGTGTCTTGTTTGTCAATATGTTTATTTTATGGAATGATACAGTATAAAAAGGCAGTGGTGTTTGCCTTGCTGCATCAGAAACGAGAGCATAATTTTTCTGATAATACTGCAAACTGTTACTGCATCTGTTTCTTTCATCGGTCATTTCGTCCCATCAGAATTTTATCGAACGCATTTCCAAATAAATATGCTATCTCGTGTCTTACAACTGCAAAAAAGCTATCTAGCGTTTTCAATCCATAGATGTCTCTACCTTATCCTGTTAGACTTCTTTCCTGTGGAGTATCAGCCAAACTCCCTGCAGCTGAGAGAAAGGCCACTGATACGACGACTGACGGGCAACTAAATGTAACAGCCTGTTCACAAAAAGCCAGCAGGAAACAGGCAGAAACTGAGACGTTGACACACAAGCAGGCCGTGATTACAGATTCATTTATTTGCACAGAATGGGGCAGTTCAGATCCTGAAGCGTGGAGATTGAACAGTGGTGTGAGAGATTTACAGCATGGAACAGACACATGAGTAACACCTCATCCAGAGTCTGCTTTTCGCTAGTAAGGGTGTGTGTATTGTACATTAATATTGTTTAAACACATGACAAAGCTACTTGGTATTCTTCTGGTGTCAATTTAAACACAAATGAGCATGATAGATAGGTGACATTAAGACTTGATTCAACAGAAACCCATGTATTAAAATATAGATCTGAGCATAATAAGATTGGTGAAACCTTGTGTGTATGGATTCTTTACCATAGGAAAGAGATTTTGGCAAGCAAATCTTAGTTTGACAAAAGTCTCCCTTCAACTAAGAGAGACCATTACAACAATGGAGGTGCTGTTGCCAAGGTGATACAACCACGTGGAGACATTCACACACTCAGAAACGAAAGAGAGAAACTGTTAGGGCATTTTAGTCGTCGTAGCTTTCACGACACCAAATACAGAAGTCACAAAGAGAAACACAAATAATGTTCCGTTGTCCCTTGAAGCCTCCGGCCTTTTGAAATTTGAAACACACATCAGTATCCAGCTGGAGGGCTGTAATTACAGTTGAGATGTCGTCATGGTACCAAATGTCAACAACTAGACTTCAAATACAGTCACCTGACTCACACACATCCTCCAAGAGAGATGGCCTTACGCAAACACTGAGGCATGGCTGCTAAGCAGGACAAGTGTTCAGAGGGGGGATAAAATGGATCTCTGTTTTAGTACAATCTACTCTGTCTAAATCCTATGCGTGGTGCCAGGGTTGTGCCAGGTCAAATCAGAGCCTGCTTTCTTTGGGCTTGGTGTGCTTTAACGAATGCAGTTGCCAGCTGCCCAGTTCCACTACATCTAAACATGCCCTTGTGCTACTTCAGTGATTACAGGTCTGCACAGGAGTGGATAAGCAAAAGTCACTTTCCGTAAGTTTACAGTCTCCAATCGAATGTCGCCAGACTGGTGTTTACGCGGGTAAACGGGTAAGTTGGAAACGGCTTTAAATAGGTATGTGCAGTACTGACACACAGCTCCTCAGGAATACGCTCACCTCAGCCCCCTTCCTGTAACTTATAAGTCAGACCCAAAGATCCTTCTCCAAATCACAACCGTGTCCTTCCGAAACAGACAACACCGCCTAGCAGTCTGTGAATCTGAAGCATCTTTTTTTCTTTTCTTTTTCTTTACCCATAATATATATTTGCTTTGGTTAGTCCGTGTGTGTGTGTGTGTGTGTGTGTGTGTGTGTATGTGTGTGTGTGTGTGTGTGATCCGCTGCAGTGTGGCCCTTAGGTTCGACAGCTAGGCGTTCTGCATCTCCTTGCCGATCTTGTAGCTGAGGATCTTGTTCCAGTCGATCTTGGTGCGTGTGACTGGCAGCTGGCGACGCAGGGCCTTGAAGGTGGTGTCAGACATGGTCTGGTAGTTCTCACTGATGGCCGTCTGGACAGGTGTGGAGGTGGGGAGAGCAAACATTACATTAACCAAAACTTAAGGAAAAGAGACATTTAAGATGTAAAAAAAACACATCCATACAAATACATTTGTAAAACACTTACCTGGTAATCGTTTTCAGCATTCTCAATGATATCAACAAATTCCTTGGCTGTCTGACTCTCATTCTAGGGGTAAAAAAAAAACAAGTATGTTTTTCAAAAGGTTGTGCATTGACTGCCCATAACCAAAACTGGCCTTTTCAATACTGGCACATGGGGTGTTTTTTGGTGCAGCAGAGACAAACATAGCAGCTTCTCTATCAGTTTGTCATCATCACACTTAAACCATGACATCTAGAGAATGAAAACGGCAGAGGGAACTACAGGCAGGTTGTCTGGTTGTCATTCACTCACAGTCACAGTTATTGACTCCTCCACTTCTTTATGGCTGACTAGCTGGACATTCCCATCCTCATAGTAGTGAACCTACACAGAGAGAATATTCATCACCTACAGAGTGATCAACAATGGCTGGGTTTCCCAGATTCGTCAAGAAGCTCACACTAAGAGCTTCTTAGGAGCGTTCTAAGAGCGTTCTAAGAGCATTCTTAGAACGCTCCTAAGAAGCTCTGAGCGTTAAGAGCTTCTTAACGAATCTGGGAAACCCAGCCAATGTCAATGTTTTTTTTTTACTACCCATTAAAGGGATTTTTTTGTGTGTATTTTATTGCATTTCAAGAGGGTTAGTCGCACACACCTGGATCTTCAATACCCCCACCACCTGGGCAGTGGACTGACCAATGGTGAACTTCCACTCTGACCTGCAGCGTCCGTTCCTGACACAGGCACATGGAAACAGAGATTATGAATAAAGACAGACGGCAGATCAGGTGACAGGTGACGGATGGTCTTAGTGTCGACTTAGTTCTTTGGAATTCTGTACCAGAAGTTTTTGGGTTGAAACTGATGTCCCTCGATGCAGGCGATGATGGTTTGCTGGCCGTCAACCGTTTTCCCATATACCTGCCAGATGTAAAAGGGACTTGTGTTAGGCTCACAACAGCAGACTTCAACACTGATCGTTATTGCGTGTGTGTTTATATGTGTGCATGTGTGTGTCAGGGTCAGATGGCTGAGCGATTAGGGAGTCGGGCTATTAATCAGAAGGTTGTTGGTTCGATTCCCGGATGTGCCAAATGACGTTGTGTCCTTGGGCAAGGCACTTCACCCTACTTGCTTCGGGGGGGAATGTCCCTGTACTTACTGTAAGTCGCTCTGGATAGGAGCGTCTGCTAAATGACGAAATGTAATGTGAATGTAATGCGTGTTACCGTGCAGACTCCGCTGGGGTAGTGCTCCTTCACGTAGGCACTCAGGGCCACGTCGCAGGCATCTCTCCACGTGCGCAGGGCGCTCTCTCCCTCAAAAGGCTGCTGGTCGCTCGCCTCCTTCCTCAGGTGGTCGAAGCAGAAGGACAGGCGGTTCCGGGGGTCCAGGTAACGGCCCTGCCCCAGGTCACCGTGCTCCGTGATCAGGACCTGGAGAGAGGAGGCATGGACGGCTTTCTACGGTGAGATCACGGGATGACAGGATTACTGTCCGGCGAGACAAACTCTTCAACTAAATTCTCAGGATGGAAGGACAATGACATCTGATGACGACATACTGCATTATTGAGAAGTGAGCCTTAATTGAACAAGCCTCTCACCTGTTCATCTTGGCCATCTAGTTTGGCAGGAGTGAACTGGTCCATATTGTACTGGGAGAAAGAGCTGAAAATACCGAGAAATCATCGTTATGATGTGGGCCGATCAGAAATCTAAAGCCAGGATATGTCAGGAATTAGCAATAAAGGCTAAACAAGTACTAGTTAATGACCAATAAAGCTTTATACCCCCCCCTCCCTGGAACCCCCCCAGTAACCCAGAAGTACTCACTGGGCAGCCCCCTCCCTGAGCAGCTTGTCATTGTTGAGGAGATGTCGCACATCTGTAATATGACGAACACGAGCAAAACACATGGAACATTGGTTCCACGAAAACAAACTCTTACTGCACACACTGTGGTTTACATGCAAATACAAATAGGACTACGTAAGCCTTCTATTTTCAACCTGGTGATTGGAGTAATGTAATGTTTTTCAACGACCCTTGTGATTTCCTACCATTGAAGACTTCGTTGAACTCTCCTGGAGGGGCATGGGTCACAAAGTTAGCCGCAATGCGGACCTGCAAGGACAAGTTAGTTACTTCAAGGGCCAACCACACATTTAACTTCCCCGTTTTATCAATTTACATTTTATCAAGCAAGAGAACATAGGAGAGGAAAGAAACCAGATACTACAGATATATTGGCCTTGGGTTGATCAACCATGAAAAATGCATAACTTTGTTTTTTTTGTTTTTCATTTTTCAAGATGTTACAGTATCAATAAGTATCTAATAATTAAAGTAATTTTTAAATGTTGCTCTACCTACTGATCACAGAACTAGCCACTTGAAATGAGCGTTCACTGCTCGTGACTTTAGCTCATTACAGAAGAGCTGAATTAGACTTGGCACCACTGTCTACAGTAGTGTGTGTGACACCGAGAAGGGGGAGAGTAGGACAGACATGCAAACGTCAGGACACACGAAGCTAGCTAACGAGAGCTTTGAGCGGCAACTCAATCCGTTTGACCCAGAAATCTGATGTTGCATAGCTGTCAGGCAGTGCAGAAAACATCATACATTCCACCAATGAAGCAAACTGGTTAGCCTACTTCCTGGATTGGTCACTATCTTGTTAGGTAGCACTAAGAATTAAAGCAAGTCATGTCCATTATCGAGGCGACAGTTGTGGCCGATTTAGTTACTTAATAATCTAAAATGATGTAACTTGCCATTTTGTTTCACTGTAAACAAAACATGACCAAAAACACGCTAGCTAGCAGTCGACTAGCTAAAGCTAGCAAATAAATCAGGCAGAAGTTAGCTTGGTAAACTAGCAAATCTAGCTAATCCAAGCTTTCGGGAAAATTTATTTATTTATGAATTTCTTATTCGTTGTTATGACATGACTAATCGACAATATCTCAAAAGAGAAGCAATGCATGCAATTTAGTTAATAATAAGGTTTGACTACCTTCTCTTCATCTGACAGCGGTTCTTCAAAATCCGCCATCTTGGCTCTTTGTGACCCCACCTTCTCCACACAGCTGACTGACAGACGGGTCCGCTACAAAAAATCAACTCATCATGTCATTATTATGAATGTTTACATACCAAACCACTTACATTTTCCATTTCTAGAGCCTTACACTTTCATCAGTTTCAGTTTAAAAAAGCATTTATATGAACCTCGTGTCATTCTTTAATATGTCGAAATATATGTGAAGGGGGGACATTGACTTCCGTAGAGTAAAAAACATTTTGACAGAGGACTTATTATTATTATAGTCTTATTTACAGGAATTATTGTCAAATCATCTATGGAATGTACAGTAGCCTTTGTAGCTTATGGGAGGGTATGCCATTGCCCAACAAGAACTTCGAATGGCAGGTAGGATGTATTATCAACATTACTTTCTTTTGCTGTTGCTGCTACACATTGTAATTACGAAAAATTATAAATAATTAACAGAATGAACTTTCCACTCCCTTGGCAGTTGGTATAGAATAGATACCAAGATGACAGACCTTTGACTGGACAAAGATTAGTTTCTTATAGGCTATAAAGTGTCTGTCATTGTCTGATGTCTGTTCTTACGAGGAGTTGTCTGCAGTAACCACCTCTCAGATATATAGTTTGGTAAGTAGCAATAGACTACCATTAATTCCGTTTTATATATCTATATAATGCAAAAATATTATTTCAAAATACAACTGACAAGAATAGTGCAATTTATAATATTTCAGTACAATCAACCACAACTGGTAAAAAGAGTAGCATAGTAAAGAGTTGTGTTCTCTCCTTATACTGCAGGAGAGACTTGAGCATGAATGTTTTTCAAATACATGTCCTTAATCTAAGGCCATAATTGTAATCCAGATTAATTATGTGTGTGTTGTGATTGTGTTTTCTCTTTACTAGACTGTCTTGTCTTACCAAACAGAATCTCCCTGTCTGAGAACCAGGAAAAAAAAACTTTTCCTGTAACCTGGCTTGATCATTAGTTAATGACTGCCAGGTATGTCTTACAGAGGGCATGTCTCTGTTTATTGCTGTTTACTGCTCTTACAAGATATATGTATTCTGCGTTGTTTTTCTATGAACTGATGTTACTTTTTAATACAATTTTAATTGAAAATGTATGTATTATGCTGTAAATATTGTAACTGAAGTGAATAACAAATGAATATAGCACCAATCTCACCAATATTTTCATTAAACACATTGCTTTTGAGATCTCTACTTACCAATAGCACCTTATGCAAATATGCAGATTACCAGTGTCTCTATGATATTTTTCAGAGAGAAAGTAGAAAAAACAAAGATGGCAACAACGGGCTCTGCCTCTGGTGAGTTGTCTGGAAACAATCAACCAACAACTAAATATATATCAGCTGAGGAATGTTTCTTTAAGTTATTTCTCTCACGCACAGGTGGGACAAACTACAAGTCAGAATTAAGGATTGTGCTAATTGGTGGAAGAGAGCTGAATGACGGTGAACAAAGTGAAAAAAACTTGGTAGGAAACCTAATCCTGAGTAGAGACTTTTTTGAGATGGGGAAAAGAACTGTCCAGAAAGTGCTGAAGACACAACAAGTGCATGGGAGGAAGCTCACAGTGGTTCACACTCCCAGCTGGCTCTGGTCCTATCCTTTGGCTTTGACCCCTCAACTGGATCAATTCGAAATCAAACGGAACCTTTACCTATGTCCACCTGGCCCTCATGCCTTCCTCCTGGTCATTCCTATTTGTTATCCATTTGATGAAATCGACGAAGCATCACTGGAAGAGCACATGAAGGTTCTTTTCAGTGACCAAGTCTGGAGACATACGATTGTAGTGTTTAGTGCAGACATTCAGTACCCAAAGAGCATGATTCAAAACCTCAGAGAACAACCTGTCCTCAAACGGCTTGTTCAGAGATGTGAAGATCGCTGCCACGTTCTTCATGTCCAGAACAAGGATGATGCCACTCAGGTTCATGTTCTGCTCGAGAAGATAGATAAGATGGTGGCAGTAAACAGAGACAGCCACTATGAGACTGAGAAAGGTGGCTTCGTTAAGTTGAAAGAAAAGAGAAGAACAATTAAAGAAGAAGCAGACAAGAGGACGACCGGGGTGCTAAAACGAAGATCCAGACTTCAGTCGCTTAAAGGTGAGCTCATCCTTTTATTTTTATTTTTTCTGAGGAATTATTATTTTATGGTTTCAATCTAATGTGGTTGAGTGTTCTTGAACCTGGAATAAATACATCCCTTTTCCTGACAGGTGAATCATATCATCAGTCCCATCTTAGGATTCTGATTTTGGGAGGACAGGGTGCTGGAAAGAGCACAACAGGAAACACAATTCTGGAGAACAATGTCTTTGAAGTTGGTGGTAGAAGAACTGTGTTCTGTAAGACAAGCCATGGTGTCATAGGAGGCCGTAATCTCACAGTGGTCGACTCACCAGGGTGGTTCTACAACAAGAGCCTAAGCAGCACTTCTGAGATGGATAAACTGGAAATACAGCGCAGCATGACTTTATGTCCTCCTGGACCCCACGCTGTCCTACTAGTGGTTCCTCTACATACAGCGTTCACTAGCGCCAACAAAGAAGCAGTGAAGGAACACATGACACTGTTCACAGAAAATGTGTGGAGTTCTACTATCGTGTTGTTCACACATGGAGACTGGCTGGGGGACATACATGTTGAGAGCTACATACAATGTGAAGGGGATCACCTCCAGGGGCTTCTTGAGCAGTGTGGGAACAGGTATCATGTTTTCAACAAGAAGAACATGGGTGATTCAACTCAGGTTACAGACCTGTTGCAGAAGATAGAGGAGATGGTGGCTGGAAACCAAGGTCACCATTATGTGCCTGACAGAAATGTTTCAGAGTCCTTACAGAAGACAGGTCGAGAGGTGGAGATAAAGGCACAGATGGCCATGCTGAAGATACACAGACAAAACATGACACTCAGGGCTCTTTATGAAGGTGAGGACGACTTTCACATGCATTTTATGTTGGTAACTTGTGAAAATTCAAACAAAAGTTGAATAACATGGAGATGAATGCCTCTTTCAGATCACTAAGAACACTGTTCTGTTACGATTCTGTCCAACAGGGGAAAATGTTCACCAGGCAGAGTTGAGGGTGATGCTGCTGGGGAAAAGCCAGACTGGAAAAAGTACTGCTGGTAATATGATACTGGGTCACAATGTGTTTGACACAATGCTTCTTAGGGTGAGTATCCAAACCACTAAGATTGAACATTGAACATTGTATTCCGTTTAAACAAACAAAACAATGTTCCTATAGACATACCTCCATTGCTGTGATTGTGAAGACAGAAACACGTTTTGCGGTGTACTGAGAGAAAAAACAATTACAGTAAAGTAAAGCAATGTTTGAGGCAATTTTTCTTGTTGATTGCTGAACAATGAACTGTCTTTTCTCTCAAAGGAATTTAATTCTCCATGCAGAACGGCACAGTACATCAGAAGAGAGAAGCATCTTGCAGGGAGGAATCTGACAGTGGTTGACTCCCCAGGTTGGGACACAAGCCAGTCCAGCGACCTTCTGAATGGTTTAAGTCTGTGTTCACCAGGACCACATGCTTTTCTCCTGGTCGTTCCAATCACAGACACTTTCTTAAAGACAGACAGGAGCCACATAGAGGCAAACATGAAGGCCCTTGGTGAGAAGGTGTGGAAACATACCTTAGTCCTGTTCACCTGGGGACATTGGCTGGGGGGCAGAGCTATTGAGGAGTATATCGAGTCTGAAGGAGAAGACCTCAAGTGGCTGGTGGAGAAATGTGGGCACAGGTATCATGTTCTGAACTGCACATACTTTAACGTCTCTGAGGTGACAGAACTGATGAAGAAGATTGAGCAGATGACCAGGAGAAACAGAGGGCACTTTCCTTTTGGGGAGACAAAAAATACATCCAAGAGAAGCTCAAGATTTGAAGGGGAGTCTGCTCTTACTCAGGAGGGATGGGAAAGGAGGGAAGAGGAGCTCATAGAGCGAATGTTGAAGGTAGTGGCGATGGAACATGACAAGTCCATTCTAACAGCTTTCAGGAGAAGGAACAGCCTCGAACACACTCCACCCAGCAGTGAGTATCATAGTACCAGTACAAACAACTGACTTCAATTTCAGTTTTTTACCATTTAACATACCCCTCAACCTTCTTTTGCAAAGTTGCACATGTCAAAACAATTAATGCAAAAATGGAATCATGAATGATTGAATCAATAGACCTACAGTGCAGTATCATGAATCAGTAATGCAGCTTGTATGGCACTGTTACATTGCAGGCTAGAAAAAAAGTTACACTAAAACAACACTACATCAAATAATGGTTCACAATTCAAAAGGTGTTTGTTTTGCCATGTAGTTGAACATTATGGAGGGCTTTATTATTGTTATGTCTCTGAATATTTTATTTTGTGTTTCAGTGAGCGGTGACTCACGCTCTGGAACTGGGAGCTCATACTGGGGCTATGGGTCTCGTGCCAAGGTATATGATTGGCTGAAAGAGAATCCCGGAACCTCAGTCTCATCTGTAGGATATGCCAGCTGTAACGAAGCAACTTTCTCTACAGGATATGACCTAATGAGTGCAGGGACCTCTTCTTCGGGATATGTCTCTCTTACTTGAAGCAAGGCAAATGAACCTTAACTCTATGAAATGAACCCATCTGCAAACAGTAAAACTGAGTAAACAATTTATCAGAACCAAAAAGTATTTGACAACCTACCAAAAGACTGACACTGCCTATGATTGTTTTCCTGTTAAGTGAAAGTCTCCTGCTTATATCGTAGTATGTAGCCTTTTTCGTGTGAAACAACTAAATAGCTTGCAGGAACCTGCCTGACTTTTTTATAATACAAACTGACCCCAAACGTTTGTCCTGATGTTGGAGGACAAACTAAACAGTCTCTGACTTCCCAACAAGAAAAGTTTAAAACCAAATTGTTCAGCTTCACCATAGAACAAACGTTTGTTGTGTTTCTTTGATCTTGTGTTTCTTCCCATTGGCAATTTGCTTATCACAATTTATGCTCATGTTTTGACTACCCGCAATATTTTGGGGGCTATTTATCGTTGTTTATGATAATTGACCTATGCACTTTTTGTAAAGCTCTCCCTTGGAAGTCGCTTTGGATCAAAGCGTCTGGTAAATGAATAACTGTAATGTAAATGTATAATTGATACCTTGCATAATAATAATAATTTAAAAAAAACATTCTAACCGGCATGCACTTCTTCAAGTCAGCCGCCTATCGGCGCTGCCAGCGCTGCATGAAGTTGATCACACCTATAAGGAAGTTGAGTGGATGAGGTAACTTGTCAACACAACAATGGAGGTATGTGTATGGGAACATGTCACATTAACTAGCACATATCTATCAATTTGTTATATAAAGTTGGTTTTAGATTGTAGTTGATATGCTACGAAAAGTAGCAGTATACAGTTAGCTGCTTTCTTGCTACGTTAGCTACTTGCTATTGGCTAACTAGAAGGATATGTTTTAATGCTAAAGTAGGCTACTAGTATAGCTTTCTCGCTAAACAGTTCAGTGGTGACACATTGGTCTGGGAACTTCCTGGTCAGCCTTGAGAGGCACACCTGTTGAAATTTGTTAGCCAACAGTGCTAGCTGCCAAGCTATGTTATATTATGTTAGTAAGCCTAGAATGACTTGTAGGGCTTGCTGGTTCCAGTAGCAAAGTTAACTATTTAGCGAGATTTAATAGCTCTTTAGTGGCGTGCTATGTACCAGCTAGAAAGCTAGCAAGGTTCTGTCATCCTTTGTTGCTAGCTTTAGGTTACTCATTATATTAAGGCAGCTAGCAACTGTGTTTGTACTACATACAACTAACCAATTTTTGCATGGCTGCACTAACGTTAACGAGTTATCACATTATCATCAACTACCTGTATGTCGTTTCCTGGTTACAGTATCTTTAGTCTACAGTATCTAGAAAGTATACTGCTCGAGTAGACATCGGATGTTTCCTTGAAACCTTTTCGAAAGCTTATAGCCTAGAAGAACTAGCTAGCTACCTAACGTAAACGTAGGGATATGTACAGATCAGTAACATTTCGTGTTGTAAGGCGGTGCACATCCTTGGTCCGTTGTGTCAGTGCTTCTGTTGTGTGTTATGGAAAGGTAATGACCAATCCGGAAGACATTTCTAAACTCTACAGAGAGTTGAGTCTCTTCCCCTCCCTGTCCCGAGCCGACGTAGGGCCCGTCATCACCTCCCAATACGGAGGAAAATACAGCAACATCTACACAGGTTTGTGTTTTGGCATCCGTCTGTGGTTTTGCGTGTTGGTATAGTGCCTGTGTTTGTGTTTCTGACCTTTTCCAATGCATGTTGTATGTTGCCCCAAATTAAAGACTAGGGTTGCCAAGACTATTCTGGTTGCCTAAATATCTGGCAGTAGTATCTGGGAAAGTGTATGTATTCAAATACACTTTTTGGAACCATAGGAAATAGATTATATAATTTTATATTGGGCTGTATATTGTATTTGGGATTACATTTTAAAAGCACATGCACACTATCGGGCCTTCAGTTCCACAGAATCACTTGCTCGTGTTTTTAGGATAGATCATCAATGGTTTGATTCCATGTCTTCCCCCAGAATGGAGTCAACGTGACCTGGAGAGGAATGAGAATGTCAAATTCTGCCGTCAGTACATTGTGTTTCATGATGATAAGTCAGTTGTGTACTCCGGCCCCTCAGGAAACTGCACGGAGACCAAAGGAGAGTATGTGGACGTTTTGTCAGTTATTTCACCAAATGTTAAGTGTCTTGACGTCACATGTCACTGGCTGTAGCCTACAGAAACAGAGTTTTGGAGTTTAGATAGTTCTATGAAACAGACATAACTAGCTTATTGCACTGCAAGTTATTTGTTGAGAATTAATTGTTTAATTTAGATTGTGTGTGTATTAAGTTTTTTTTTTCTTCTCCTATCTCTACCAGGCTGTTGAGTCAAGACTCTCCTTCTGGTGAGATGAAAGCTGTGGTTCGAGAATGCTCGGTCAAAGGAGAGGACAAACAGTTTTTGGAGGTGAGGGTGACATGGTAGCCATATTTGTGACATTGACTTGAAAGAGTTGCTTCTTTCTTATTTACATTAAACAAAACAAAAAGAGTCGTTGATCGTTCACTGTGGAAATTGTTTTTTAGCATCACAGGATCAACTCTGTTGTCAGTAATATTCTGCAGTGTGCTCTTTCTTCTCCCTTGTGTCTTTTTATGATTTAACTGGGAACTGTTAAATCCCCCCCCCCCCTCAACCCTTCAGGTCTGGAGCAAGAACATCAAGGTGAAGAGCATCAACCTGACTGCCCTGAAGAAGCATGGGAAGGTCTATGAGGATGGTGAGGCCTGTTCTGGAACGTTATTTAAATCCTCCCTTATTCTTCCCTTCCAAACTGATCACTCATCACACTGACCATGAACTTCTGGCATCAGAGCGCAGGCTGGTGACTTGTGTATTACTGGATGTCATTTTTAACTCTTAAATAATAGCAAGGGTTATCTTAGACAGTTGGAGTTGTTTTTTTGACTTTGTGTTGTTGTGTTTCAGATCAGTTTGGCTGTCTGGTGTGGTCGCACTCCGAAACCCACCTGCTGTATGTGGCTGAAAGAAAGAGACCCAAGACCGAGTCCTTCTTCCAGGTCAGGAAATATAGAAAGTCAAAAAGGCTCACAGGTCAAACACGAGTTACCAACTATTAAAACCCTGGGCTCACTGTGTCTTTGTGGGTGTACAGACAGAGCCTCCAGAGTCCAGTTCACTTGGGGATGAGGAAGACGCTATGAAAATGGAAAAGAAGGAAGTCACTAAGGTAAACAGGACATTAAACTACATATTGAACACGTACAGTACTAGTTTCAGCCTCAAGGCCACATCATGGGATGGTGTTATATCAGTATTTAGCCGTATTTGTTTCTCTACTTGTGTATGTGACTCATTCCGGCAGGGGGAGCAGTTTGCTTTCTATGAGGACTGGGGGGAGACGCTGGTCAGTAAGAGTGCTCCTGTGCTGTGTGTGCTGGACATCGAGGGCAATAATGTCTCTGTGCTGGAGGGACTTCCTGAAGACATCTCTCCTGGACAGGTATGTGTCTGTGTTGCGTTCTCACTCAATGACTATACTTAGATGGCTGGACACTAATTGCGGCATTTCTGTCCCTACCCTGCAGGCCTTCTGGGCCCCAGGGGACACTGGTGTGGTGTTTGTGGGCTGGTGGCACGAGCCTTTCAGACTTGGACTCAAGTTCTGCCCCAACAGGAGGTAAGCAATTTGTATTGCTTGTTAAAGTCAGGTGGCTGAGCGGTTAGGGAGTCGGGCTATTAATCAGAAGGTTGTTGGTTCGATTCCCGGATGTGCCAAATGACGTTGTGTCCTTGGGCAAGGTACTTAACCCTACTTGCCTCGGGGAGAATGTCCCTGTACTTACTGTAAGTCGCTCTGGATAAGAGCATCTGCTAAATGTAAATTTAAAGACTCTGGGACAGGAGATGTTGAGTGACAGTTCCCCTGGCCTGTTGGAGGACCTCTGCAAAATGTTGCAATGATGAGGTTTGATTATAATTTCATGCTCTCTACCCATGCATCACTTTGAAGGTCTTCCCTATTCTACGTGGATCTGACCGGGGGGAAATGTGGTAAGGGGTATTATGTTCTAGTATAATACTAATATTATACCTTTCAATAACCAATCCATTAGACATGTGCGTATCTCACAAGTTCACCACTTCCTCTAGGTATTTGTGTTGATTTACCTGTGTGTGTGTGTGTGTGTATTGTGGCCCTTCAGAGCAGTTGTCGTCAGGCTCCAGTGCAGTGTGCTCCCCCAGACTGAGCCCAGACCAGTGCAGGATCGTCTACCTGGAGTGTGCTGTCTACGGCCCCCACCAGCCTTGCAGCAAGCTGTGTGTGGTGAGACGCCTCCTCCACCTTTCTCTCAACTGCACCTGAGGTTATCAGTTCATCAGTGTCATGTCTGAGCTTACCAGGAACCACACCAACAGGGTTTAGTGTTCTCTACTTGAGACTGAGACCCTGGATTGACTGTGCTTTCCTGTGCCTGTAGTATGACTGGTACACCAAACAGACCTCGGTGGTGGTGGATATAGTCAAGCGACCAAGAGAGGGTAAGGAACTGTGTGTGTGTGTGTGTGTGTGTGTGTCAGCATGTCTGAACAAGTAAGTGTGAACCGATAAGTGTGTGTATGTACTCTGACGTCTGTGTGTGGGCGGGTGTAGATGGCTTTGCCGGTATCTACACGTCCAAGCTGTCCCCCTTGTGCTGGTCAGCTGACAGCCAGCGCGTCCTCCTCTCCTGCCCCCAGCGCAGCCGCAAGGTACGCACTGTCACCACGGAAACATCCTCCGTCACCACGGAAACCCACCAAAACATTGGAGCCCGTAGCTCCTTTTGGTATTGCAGAGAACTGATATTGGAACAAAGTGTCGTGTGACGTGAATATATTTGGTTTGTTTGGTTCGGCCCTGTAGCAGTTTGTGGTTGATCATGTGTCCTCACTTCCAGGAGCTGCTGTCAGTGGACACGACCACAGGGGCCGTCACCTCGCTCACGTCATCCAGTGAGTGGGTTGCACTGACGGAGTTCAGCAGTGTCTTTACCTCAACCTGCCCTTGTCCTCCAAGTCGTTTCTGGCCTTGACTGTCTTCATCTGCTTTTGCTTCTCCTCCTACTAGACAGACAGAACTCTGCTGGTTTGGTCTGCTAGCTCATTTTTTCTTGTGTGTGTCTGTGTCCTGTATATAGAGTCGGACATTGGTAGCTGGTCGCTGTTGACCATTGAGAGGAACCTCATGGTGGTCAGCTGTTCTGCTCCCAACTGCCCCCCCAACCTGGTAGGCCTCATGTTTACCTGCTAGGCCTCATGTTTACCTGCTAGGCCTCATGTTTACCTGCTAGGCATCATGTTTACCTGCTTGGCCTCATGTTTACCTGCTAGGCCTCATGTTTACCTGCTAGGCCTCATGTTTACCTGGTAGGCATCATGTTTAGGCCTCATGTTTACCTGCTAGGCCTCATGTTTACCTGCTTGGCCTCATGGTCACCTGCTAGGCCTCATGTTTACCTGGTAGGCCTCATGTTCACCTGCTAGGCCTCATGTTCACCTGCTAGGCCTCATGGTCACCTGGTAGGCCTCATGTTTACCTGGTAGGCCTAATTTTTACCTGGTAGGCCTCATGTGCTCTTCTCAGCAGAGGGAAGGGTGCTTGAACAATACGACTTACACCCTACTTGATTTATGAACGTTCAAATGTGAAGTAGACAGCATGTGTTGGTTACAGGAGCTTTGTTCCACAGTTTTCTTTTGAATTGAGCCCGTCTTGAGGCCTTGATATGGTCTCCTGTGTTTAGAGAGTGGGTTTCCTGCCACCGAGTGGTTCCAGGGAGGAAGTGACATGGGTTACTCTCGAAGAGGCTCAGACACAACCTGACATCGATTGGCAGAGCCTGAACTTCACCCCGCCCTCAGACCAAGATAACAGCCAATACCGTGAGAGCACCCTACCACTTTTGTTCTAAAGACTGGATGGCTTAAATCTCCAGTTTTCTATTTGTTGTGGGTTCAGTGTCTTAATGGGTTGAAAACAGATGGACGCTAACATAAGTTGTCCTGTCGTCTGCAGCTGGTCTGGACTTTGACGCTCTGCTGCTGAAACCAAGAGACACGAAGGAGGGTCTGAAGCTGCCTCTCATCGTCACACCTCATGGTGGGTCACCTTAGTGTGTGTGTGTGGGGCGGGGGGCATAAGTGTGTGTGTGTGTGCATGCTGAGTATTTATCATCTTTCTCTCTCACAGGGGGTCCTCACTCGGTGTTTGTGGCAGAATGGCTCCTCTCCTCCTCTGCTCTGTGTAGGATGGGCTTCGCCGTGTTGCTAGGTGAGTGGAGATCCACCATCACATCCCTTCATAGTGGAAGAACTCTTGTTTGACCTGGGTGTGGAACCCAGTCACCAGCAGCATAAGCCATAGACTAGACAAGTCTTTGTTTAAGTGGATGAGCAGGTCTCTCTCTCTCCCTTGTTCACAGTGAGGATGTCACTCAGTGGAGATAAGCTTGTTAGGGCGTCAATTCAGGAGAGCGGCAGTGTGTTAGCGTGCGCCTGTTGGCATGTGCATCTTTCTGTTGACGTGTTTTGAATGACCACCACGAGACCTCCTTACAGTAGGCAGTTTGGACAGAGCTTCACCTGTATTGACACGTGGCATGCTGGGCCTGGTGTTGTTTCAGTGAACTATCGGGGATCCATAGGCTTCGGCCAGGACAGCGTCCTCAGCCTGCCCGGCCTCGTGGGCTCTCAGGACGTCAAGGACGTCCAGGTGAGGACATGAGGGTGGGGGGGGGGGGAGACATCATTCACTGTAACCTGTCACCTGTCACCGTTTGTTTGTTTGTGTCTTTTTGTTTGACAGGTTTTTGTTTCAACTCTATCATGTGCTCTCTTATCAGTTTTGTTATGAATAGTTCCAGAATAGAGGAAATGGGAAGGGTAAAAAAGAGCAAGGCATCTGTGAATTTACCGTAACCTGTCACCATTTGGTTAAGAACAGTGTCTTTTTGTTTTACTGTTTTATTACTTTCAACTTTCTCTCACTATCATGTGCTCTCTTCTCAGTTTTAGATTCAGAATAGTTGTTGTGTTTTTTTTCCTCCACAAGATTTTTACTTTATTATGCTTTCAATCCCCCCCTCCCCATTTTCTCAATCATGAGCTCTAATTTAGTCTCACTGTTCTATTTTTCCTTTTGACACTAGTTTGCTGTTGAGAGCGTATTAGAGGACGCTACATTTGACAAGCAGAAGGTGGCGGTTTCAGGTGGTTCCCATGGCGGTTTCCTGGCATGTCATCTGATTGGCCAGTACCCAGAGTTCTACAAGGCTTGCGTTGCTCGCAACCCGGTCATCAACTTGGCCTCCATGCTTGGCAGTACTGACATCCCAGACTGGTACGCAGTTTTATTGGTATTTTCTGTAGGGTTCACAGTCACAGACACTCGTCCATTCTACATGTTTAATTTTGTAGGTTAAAGGTCGTTAACAACTGTCGTTTATAGGTCAAATCTTTTTTTTCCAAAAAGAGCATCCCAAGTACCGACCTCGTAACTTTTTAGGGGGGGTTTGGGGGCTGCTTACAGAGGTGATGTCTCCTGCTTGTCTGGAGTATTTAGCTGTACACACACAGGCTGCCAGCATCAGTGTTGTGACACATTCAGATTCTAACCCCTGCTTCCTGTAGAAGTGGTTATTTTTGTTTTTCGTTCTGTTCTTTGTGACAATGTGTGCCTCTGTATTTGTGTGAGCAGGTGCATGGTGGAGGCTGGTTATGACTACAGTCCAAACTGCCTGCCAGATCCGGCTGTCTGGAAACAGATGCTTGACAAGTCCCCTATAAAATATGTCCCTCAGGTAAGCTGGCATGGGAAAACCACATACCACATGGCTATACAATGAAGCTTCATTCCTCTCAGTGAAATCCCTCAGGAATTATTGTGCCCCGCCTGAGGGACCCACTGCGTGTGCGCTTGAATGTGTTCGTATTTGAGCTGTGTGTTTGTGCCTTCTGGGCCCCAGGTGAAGACTCCTGTGCTATTGACCCTTGGAGAGGAGGACAAACGTGTGCCAAGCAAGCAGGGCATTGAGTACTACAGAGCCCTGAAGGCACTGCAGGCCCCTGTGCGGTGAGTGGGGGGGGGGGGGGGCCTTCTGCTGTCAAGCACACCAAGTAGTTGTGTTGAAACGCTAGCTCACCTCAGCCCCTTGGGACTCACTCCTACGTGAATGGCTGTCTTTCAGGTTGCTATGGTACCCGGGGAACAACCACTCTCTCTCCAAGGTGGACGCTGAGTCGGACGGTTTCATGAACATCGCCCTGTGGATGACACAGCACCTGGGTGTGTGACGCCGTAGACGGGAGGCGGCGTGGGCGATGCTACAGCGGCTTGCGTGTGAACGCAATGCTTGCTGGTGTGAGCGCTATGAGAAAAGCGCACCTGCTTAAAACTATTAGAGGCCAAAAGGAGCACTGAGTTTGGGGGAACTGAACCTAAAGGCATTGACTTTATCTGCACTAACTCTCCAGGGACTTGCCCCTTTCATCTATTTGTTTCGTTGTCATTTGGATTGAATCACAATTCCATTAGAGAATGTAGTAATATTCTTTTAATTTTGTCAAAACCAAAACAGTCAAACATATTTTGGTGAGGTTTGTAGTTTCATTAAAATTATTATTTCTTGCACGGGCTTCTGTAGGGGTACCACTACTCAGAATGAAATATGTTATCTCTTTCAAAATAGCCTTAAAGTCTGATCTATACATGATTTGATTGTGGGGACATACACTATTGAAGAGATATTGTATTAATGAAGATGTACTGTGTTGGGTAAGGACATTAAAACCATCATTCATATTTAAATAAAAAAGTTAACCATAATTTTGTATCTTTGTTATTGTACTCTCTTATTGTACTCTCCTATTGAACATTTTCTTTCTTAGTTTGTATTTTCAGCCTGTCATTTGAAGGAGGACAAATTTTTCTGACTGACAGGGTTTATGCCTCTGTCATTTGTCAATGAGGTGTTAAATCACGCGTCTCAATGGAAATTGAGAATTTAATGTATGAAGTTAGGAGCCACTAGTACCCAATAAATGTTATTTCTAGATAATCTCAGTTCGAATACTGTTTTTCTCTACTTTGTCTTACAGGTTGCAGTTAGATAGGGCTTTAGGATAGTCAAGATCGTGTTTAAAAGGTTCAATCCCTCCTTCTGATTAGATATGAGCTCATTTTGTTAACACATGACAGGTTACCACAGACTCTCACTTCTCAATAGGCAAACTAAACCATTGGATGTTATGTATAGTAGATCAGAACAACCGAGGGACGGTTCTGTTCCAAACACTTCATACACGGTGGATGTTCAAATATCTACAACCAATTTCCGATATTTGCAAGTCAAAGCATAAAAAAGGGTCATACGTGTTGTTGATGATTATTCCAAAACAATTATGGTAAGTGTTTTGTTCATTTCTCTTTTCTACTGAAGGTAAACACTTTCATGTATTTTAGTTTACATACAGTTAAAACTGTTACAGTAGTTAATGTTTTGCAAAATCTGTTCATTTATATAGATCATACATAGTTCATCTGGGCACTTTGTATTTCACATCAAAATCAATTCAAGTGGATGTTTTAGCATGTGACCTTTTTTGGCCACTGGAAATCAATATGTACTGTATAGGGAACCATGAATTTACCTGGAAAGATATGTATTGTATTTATTTGCCAGTTACCCTATCTTTTTAACTTGACTAAGGGCATTTTCTCTTTTTCTCCCTTTCCCCCGCAAACATTAAGTTGAAATGTGATTTATGGTTTAGTGCATTATGTGCTTGGAGGGACATTTGGACAGCATGTAATTTGTTTTGAAAACAACTGTCCTCTCAACTTGCACCACTAGCTTCTACTGTGGTACTACAGCCCTAAATGCCTTCATTGAAATTCTACTGCCATCGTTAATGTTTACTTCTGTCGTTACAGGTTATGGATTATGTGCACCTACTTTGTCTATGTCAGCTTTTACCTGTGTTTGGAAGCATAGATCTCAGGTTCTTCCCCTGCGACAATGAAGTGAACAGCACACATGTAGACTGCTCCCAGAGAAAGCTCACTAAAATCCCATGGATCCAGTCTCCCTTTGTTACATTATTGAATTTGAGTCATACCAAGATCCAGAAGGTGCGGGGAGTATCTTTCTCTGGTGTTCCAAATCTACAGGAGTTGGACCTCAGATGGAACTGCCTCCCTGGTAGTCTACGGGATCTGGGGAGCCCGTTATGTCAGATGGATATCAACAAGGATGCTTTCAGAGGCCTTAAGAAGCTCAGAATACTGTATTTGTCAGGGAACAGCCTTTCTTCCCTCCCCTGGCTGCCCACTAGCTTGGAAGTTCTGGATCTGGAATATAATCACTTCTTTAACATAAGTGAACCTCTTGGTACTCCAAGGCTTAAGAAGCTGTTTCTTGGCAAGAACTGTCACTATCTCAACCCTTGCAACCAGTCGTTCCACATCAATGAGAACGTTTTCAATGAGCTTAGTAACCTGATCAAACTTAATCTTGGCTTTAACAATATCACATCCATCCCTTTGGGGCTGCCTCTCTCACTCAGAAAACTGGATCTGAGGGAGAACAAGATCTCCGAGGTAGGCGAAGAGGCATTTGTTGGGATGACAAAACTTCAGTCCCTTAACTTGGAGTGGAACTGCCAACGATGTGACCATGCAGCCCAGCCCTGTTTCCCTTGCCTTAATAACAACTCCTTAAAGCTACACAGAAACTCTTTAAAAATCAATAACAGCTCACTCACGTTTCTCAGCCTAAGAGGAAACTCTCTGCGTACATTTCCGGAGGGCCTCTTCAGCTCTTTGAGACAATTAAAAAGGCTTGATATCTCTGACAACTTCTTGTCTCGTGCCATACGTAATGGCACCTTCTTTCAAGAGCTGGGTCAATTGACCTGGCTAAGTCTCATTTACAACTATGAACCAAAGAAGACATTTCCTAACCTGGTGCTCTCAAACTATCTGAGCCAAATCACAGACTTAAACTATCTTCTCCTTAGTGGGAATTTTTTCCTAAAACTCTCCAGCAAAAGCCTTGCAATTCTTTCAAAGCTACGTCACCTTCAGACCCTAGAGCTGCGAATGAACTTCATAAAGTCCTCCGACCTAAGTGCTCTTGGACAGTTACCATCCCTGAGAAAGGTAGACCTCTCCCAGAACCTTTTGAACTTCCTTCCAAAGTGTACCAACAACTCCATGTATCAGTTGCCTCAGATGTCTGTGAATCAAAATGGCTACACCAGGGTGGATGATCTGAATCCACCTCCCATGATCTGGGAGAGGCGTGAGCCATGGGCTCCTCCAAGTCCAACAGCCTTCGCCGCCATGACAACACCAGGCGTGACAGAGATGTCAAAGGAAGATTTCTCTCAGATCCAAACTATTTGGGATTTCAGGATACAATTCTGCAATCAAAGCTTGACTTTTGACCTTTCTCAAAATATCATTACCTCAATAAAGGGTGACATATTTAAGGGAATTGAGAGGGCTGTTTGTTTGGACCTCTCCTACAACTATATGAGTCAGGCTTTAAATGGAAAGCAGTTCATACATTTGGACAACCTTGTGTACCTCAACATGGCTCACAACAGGATTGACTTTTATTATGAAAATGCCTTCCAGGAGTTGAATGCCACATTGAAGGCACTAGACCTAAGCAACAACGAGTTTCACTTCCTGATGAGGGGCATGGGCCACCGCTTCGGCTTTATAAATAACCTTCCCAGTTTAGAAGTGCTAAGTCTGGATGACAATGACATTGGGATGCGAATAGATAAAGCTCTAAACAGCACTTCCCTTAAGTACCTCTACTTTGCCGGGAACCATCTTAACATCATGTGGAACTCAGGAGACAACTACCTTGAGTTTTTCAAATATCTCACCAACTTAGTGTATCTAGACATCTCCAGAAACCAGCTGAGGTCCCTTTCACAAAAGGTTATTTGTAATCTGCCTAAAAGTCTCAGAGCACTGAGACTGAGCGATAACCTTTTGAACTATTTCCCATGGGAGAACATCACAGTACTCAGCCAGTTACAACACATCAATATCAGTAAAAACCGTCTCTCCAGCTTGCCTAATGTAGTCATACCTTTTAGATCGAACTTTACTGTCTTAGATTTGAGCTACAACTGGATTAGCAAGCTTCCAGAAAAATTCTTCCAAAAAATGGAGGGCTTGCGCTATCTCTACCTAAACAACAATCAACTCAAAATACTTAAACATCAGATCTTGCCTGCCCTCATGAGAAAAGGTAGCAGCCTCCAAACACTGACTCTGCATGGGAATCCATTTGCTTGCTCATGTGACACAGCCTGGTTTGCAGACTTCCTGCGGGCTTGTCCGGTGCACATCCCTCGCCTCACGACACACGTGCAATGCGAGTTCCCAGAGTCCCTGCAGGGTACCAGCTTGCTGACCATGGACCCACGCTCCTGCCCGGAGATTTTCGGAAGGGTGTCCTTCCTCTCCACCTCCTTCCTAGTTTTGGTACTCACTGCTCTGCCCCTCTTGAAGCACCTCTATGGCTGGGATCTCTGGTACTGCTTTCAGTTGTTGTGGGCAGGACACAAAGGCTACTCGCAACTACCAGGCAGTGATTACGACGACCCCTATGATGCGTTTGTGGTGTTTGACACTGAGAACCAATCGGTGAGGGACTGGGTCTACAATGAGTTGACCGTCCACCTAGAGAATGGAGGTCGCAGGAGGTTCCGTCTCTGCCTGGAAGAAAGGGACTGGCTTCCTGGCTTGTCCTGCATAGAGAACCTCCATAATGCAGTGTACAGCAGCGCAAAAACTGTGTTCGTCCTCACAAGCGATGGGACTGGGAGCAGTGCGAACGTTAGTGGCATGATCCGCCAGGCGTTCTTCATGGTTCAGCAGAGGCTGCTGGATGAGAAGGTCAGTAAGATCTCATGTATTTCCTATTAGTACACATTTTTCCTGTCATACGTTATGTTTGCACCTCCCTGCCAAAGTAAATTCCTTGTTTGTGCAAACATTCATGGCGAATAAAATCCCTTCTGATCTGATTCTGATGTTTGTAGTGTTCTGCAATTGTATTGTCTGTTAGGGGATTAACCCATTTCATGTATTTTTCTGTCTTAAAGGTGGATGTGGCAGTGCTGGTTCTTCTGGATGAGGTGTTTCCTAAAATGAAATATCTGCAGCTGAGGAAAAGGCTGTGCAGAAAGTCAGTGCTGTCCTGGCCCAGAAACCCACGAGCCCAGCCCTTATTCTGGAACAGTATGAGAGCAGCACTCTCATCAGACAACCTGCAATCCTATGACACCAATATGAGTGAGAGTTTCATGTAGTAAACGTAATGTATTTAATTGCATTTTTTTTTAATCAAAAGGTTGTTTTCTTTCTTTAGGTATTCATTTGTTTTCCCAGTTGTGTGAAATAAAATATATGGAAATGACAAAAAACACTTAAAACTTTCTTCAAAGCATTGACTTTTCAATCTCGTTTCTCCCATGTCTACTACTCAACAAAGAGGAAATGAAACGCAAATATTACGTCATTGTGCCTGGTTCTGCTGGATGTAATAACTACTATTCATTAGTATAGTAACGCCAAAAACAGCAACACAGCTGCATCGACGGTGAATGACTGATCAGTTCCGCATTATGCAACAGAGCGTGTTTGGGGCTACACACAGAGTGCGAATTATGCAATGACAATTGGGGGGGTTACGATTGCAGGTAAGAACCATATATCGTATATATATATATATATATATATATATATATATATACCAAGTCTTAATTAGGGGGGTCAAACCCCCCAATCCCCCCCGTAATTCGAACCCTGCCAACACACATTCCATTCATTGTGTTGGTGTCAGGTGGATGGTAAGAGGGGGGCTGGTGGAATGATCTCTTAACTCTCACAACTTTTTCCTTTGGGTGTGGAAGCTCAGTTCATATTGAAACAAAGCACGAAACATGACTGGAGGGGCTCTACGTTTAATAATGTGTTATGTCTACAATCTGTTTGTGTGTCGTTGGTGCACGAAGAATGCGGTTGGCTTTGAATGGCCAACGTGCCTAGAACTTGCGGTACTGGTCTGTCGTTCCAGAGCTGTCTAATAGCCTAATGTACAGTATGCGCGCACATCTCTAACCATCGCGGTCCCTTTAATTGTCTCCGCTGCCGCCGTACCGATGGTGGGTGAGCGAGCTGGCAAGCGAGTGCGCGCGCCTGAGGCCTGACAGTGGGACAAGTCACGAGAATGATGAGACTATGGATCTTGCCCGGGACACGAGCTGGACTCTACAGTGATGGAGAATGGCCTGTCCGGTAAGTGAAGGACTGGAGGTTTTACAAACATCGGTACACATCACATTGATTAATTTTTCCAGCACTTTCTTTGCTTTTTTAACGTGAACTATACCAGTTTGTATTGTGGCGGCTTAATTCTTATGTAATGTAGAAATACATGTAGTACACATTAGAGTCAGACTAATCCCCCCAGCCGTGGTTGTAGAGTTGTTTGGTCCGGCGGTCTGTCGTAGGAAGGGTAGCATAGGCTACTGTTGCCCACATAATGTATTTACGTACAATCAGCTTTTACACCTGTCTCAACTATCTTATACATAAGAAACCTGTAGCGCAGTGTCTGAGATCAAGTGAACAACAGTTAGTTGCTATCTGTTGTATTAGGAAAACCTGCTTTTTGGTTGGAGAAAGTGATTGTCCATTAGTTCCAATTAGTTTTACTTTTAGTTAGAATTCAGAACATGTTCTTTAGAATCACGAGGCAGTAATTTTCATCCATTCCTTTAAAAAAACGGTTTGCTAAGACACATGGCAAAGCCCCGCGTTAACATGTGGAACTGTATGCGTCTCATGGAATTGTAGCCTACTTTAAGGGAGAGGCCACTATTCAGGAAATATTGCTGCTCCGACTGACCATTTTATCATTGTAATTTATAGGCCGAGTTCTTGTCAAATGTGATTCAACACGGGTTGTAGCCAATATGCTAACCTGTTAGCGCTTTTGTGTGAATGTTTAAAATGCAGAGATAGTACATTCATATTTTACTGTACTTCATAGCACTTACTTAGCATAGGACTTGAGATGTTCAGGTTTTAGATGAAAACATAATACACGGCTTAATTTTGGGTGGAATACTGCAAGATAATATAATTCATTGTCACTCATACTCTGATGGACAAGGGATTGACAGTTCATGTGATGGACATACCCTAAACCAATCGTCCAGCCGTGGCACCGGGTTGTGACTCAAACGTCCAATCCTCTTAGATATGAGGAGGGATTAAGGAATGGATTTGCATCCGCTTTTGCAGTCCCCGTGGGCTGATTGTATTCGGGTTATACAGTGTTTTGAATGGACAAGCCAGGTCTCCATTGTCAGGGAGATTTCTCGCCGAATTTTAAATAATTATTTCATTTAATCACAACATCTTCATGTGTTGGGTATCTTGTTGCAGTTGTTGAGTGGGCCCACTCTCACCTCGTTCACACGCTTTCTCCCCTCACCGCTCACCTTGGCTTGCAAATCAGAGACTGACAAATCAGAGACTGGCACATTACGCACATTACGCTCAGATTTCCAATTCAAATTTCCAAGTTTCTATTCGTAATGCAATGGGGGGTGGTGGTGATAAATCTTGCCTAGGGTGCCAAAAGTGCTGGGATCGCTATTGTGTGTGGTAACTTATCGAAGTTCAGTTTGGTCGGAGCATCGATTTAGCAATGCGATCTTGACGCTAAATTGTTGGTACGCTGTCCATGGTTCTGAAATATTCTCCTAGTTTCTCTGTCTCGCCCCCCCCCCCCCTCGTCTGTGCCCTGTACTTTGGCTGACAGAAGGCAAAGACATTAGAGGGCAGAAGTACACCCCTATCACTCTACCACCCACGGTAAAAACCTGAAGTCTACATTACCAGTCTCACAGCATTCATTTATCTATCAACATACGCCTTCTTTCGGTCCACAGCTGTCGCCAACATCAGTGTTAGAAAATACATTGGTACTTTTACTATTACCACTATGCTTGTTATAGGGCTTATAGGAGTGGTCATATTACTTCCTATATTGGCCTGTTAGTGAGTTTATATGACAGTGAATTCCACAGGGGTTGAGAATCAGGCAGATCTGTTGTTGCAGGGTACGTGTCCAGACATGGGCGTGAGCTCCCATCCTGCCTGTCTCACAGCGCTGGTCTCAGAGGATGGTCTTGACTGTGCTGGTGTGGTATTGACTTGTCCTTGTTTCTGACCCCCCTTCCCTTATCTTGCTCACTCTCTCTTAGTGCTCTGTTTGCTTCTGCCTCAACTTGTACCCCCAACCCCAGCCTCTGTCTCAGCCTCTGTCTCTGCTACTGTCTCTGAAACACTCAGATGTTCTCAAAGTTCACCTTCTCTTCCTGTCTCCTGCTTTGTCCTGCTTGAACAGGTATTTTCACCATGTCCTCATGCAGCAACAGGATGCCCAGATTGTCCATCTGCCCGTGGGAGAGCCCAGAACCTGGCAGTAACTGTTACCATCTAAACTTAGAACCGACCAAGACCCACACTGCAACTCTGACACATCCACCTCGCAGTGGCTGACGTCAAACGCTGACTCAAGACCAGGCTCCATCACAGGCTCCATCACCCTCTTCGTCCCTTCATTCTCATCGCCGAAAGAGACCTAACAGCACAACCAGGCATAGAGGAGAACTTTAAGTACGGCACACTGAAAGCCAAACAAGATGGCGGTTTCTAGGAACTCTTCTTCTCCTGGCCTACAGGGCGTTATTTTGCTGACGCACCTTTCGGAGGGGAAATGAATCTGATTCTCTGTTTGTAACGATCTTTTATCTGTTTTCCTGTCCAGTCATGTATGGCTGACGCGCCCCAGCGCGGACAGTCAGGCCTGCTCTCAGAACAAGATGCACAGTGGATCCAGAGGCTCCGGACATGAGGGCAGCTCTTCACGGTCACCACGGTTACCCAGGTCCTCCAAGCAGGGTCCTCGCAAACTGGGAGGGGCCAGCGGGTCGGCGTCAAAGACAGGTGTGGAAGCTGGGACAGTGGTGGGATCGAGATCAGGGCTCGCACCCGGTTCTGTGTCGGGGCTTGCGCCTGGGTCAGTGTCAGGGTCAAGAGCAGGGCTTAGTTCAGGGTCGGGGACTGGGTCAGGGAAGGGGTCAGGGAATGGGTCAGGGAAGGGGTCAGGGAATGGGTCAGGGAAGGGGTCAGGGAATGGGTCACGATCTAGGACAGGGACATGGTCGGGATCAGGGGAGAGACCAGGGTCAGGCTCCAAATCGGGTACCACCGATGCAGGTGGTAAAACCATGTCTATGGAGAACGTCCAGTCCCTGAGCGCTGCCTACACCTCCTCTGGACCCGTGTACCTGAGTGACCGCGACGGTCTGGGGTCATCGGGGGGTTACCCCAAAGGAACCATGACCCTAGGCCGCAACACCACCCGCAACACCAGCCGGACCTCCTACGCAGACCGGACCACTGCCATGGGCAGCAGCCCCAACATCACCTCCACCTCCTTGGGCCCGGCCCACTCCCCAGACGCCTACGGGGAACAGCACACCCAGCATCTCCAGACGGGGGGGCCTTCGGGGCTGCCGCGGCAGGCTGGCCGAGGTGCATCGGGCCTGGGCTCGGCCGTGGGCGGAGAAGGGTTGTCACTGGACCTCCAGGATCAGCTCAGGGAGCTGCAGAGAGAGAACGAGCTGCTGCGGAGAGGGGGGGAGGTGAGGGATGGGAGGGAGGTGAGAGATGGGAGGGAGGTGAGGGATGGGAGGGAGGTCAGGGATGGGAGGGAGGTGAGGGAGGTCAGGGAGGGGAGGAATGGGAGGATGGGCTCCTCTATCAACAGTGTGAACTTCTGGAGCCCAGAGGTGAAGAGAGACAGGGGGATGAGGAAGGAGGAGGGCGGACGCACCTCCATACTGAAGGAGCAGTACAGGACCAACCCGGATGAGACCCAGGTGAGTCCACCAGTGTGTATGTGTTCTCTGTGAACCCCTTATGTCACCACAACCACAACCATAGCACAGAGCAAGACAGCTATGTGCTGTTGGCAGACACACACAAGCACGCAACAAACACTCAATTCTTGACACACTTCCATGGTTGTTAAATACTCCTGTCAGTGGTGTAGACATAGGGCCCACAGAAGCCTTGAGCCCTCAGGTTGTGCAGTATAGTGCTGTTCTTAATAAAGTTACCATTAATACACATTCCTTTGAGTGCTTTGTCTGAATCACTTCTGCCTTCGTACTTTGTAATCCCCCTCAAGGTTGTCAGTGAATTCATACAGTTCTGATGCGTGCCCGAGTACAGGGCTGCTAATACTAAGTGACTTGGCGTAGAAAGGGAACAAAGACAAGCTTCAATCATGCTCAGCTACTGGAGGCTAGTCCTCGCTTTGTCTCTCTGGGGTTGTTTGAGGTGCATCTCTGTCTGTCTCGGTCTCTGCCTCTATCTTTGTTTCTGTCTCTGCTTCTATCTGTGTCTCTGCCTCTGTCTGCCTCTGTCTGCCTCTGTCTTTAAAGGTAATTCTGCCTGTCTCTGCCTCTGTTTCTGCCTCTGCCTCTATCTGCTTCTGCCTTTAAAGGTACTTCTGTCTCTGCATCTGCATCTGTCTCTGTCTCTGTCTCTGCCTCTGCCTCGGTGTCTGTCTTTGCCTCTATCTGCTTCTTCCTTTTAAAGGTACTTTTGCCTCTGTCTCTGCCTCTGTGTCTGCCTCGTGCTCCTCTGCCCCTTAGTCCCTTTGTATCTGTCTTGGTTTCAGTCTCTGTCTCTCCCTTTCACACAAACACAGTGTCTTCGTTCTGAGTGGGGGTCAGAGACAGCATATGGTACAGGGGGGTCGTTAGCCCTCGGAATAGGTGATGGCTCTGTCATTGGCTCTGCCCCGCCAACTTTGTTTATGTCGTTTGAATGAGTACATGAGTCCAATATGGATCATACATACATATCTTAGGTTAGTCAAATGAATAACTTGATACATACAGACATAAATACAAACCTTACTAAGGAATCAATGTAATTATTTTATCTGAATAGTTTACTGCTTAGTTGGGTTAGTTAATGCTGTCCTGGGATGGATGAATGAGAAGTTGGTCAAATTTCACACTTGCAATGAGCTGATGCAATGAGCTTTGCAAATGAAAAAAGACATGTAAAACAGCAAAACTAAAACGTAGCATGCAATAAGTGCTTAACGTTAAGAGGATGATGGTGTTAGACACTAGGGGAGAGTCAGAATGGTTACATATGGAGGGTACCGGGTGTGTTCTGTGGGACATTGCTGTCTTTTCTAAATACATACAGTACTGCTCTGGTGATTATAGGGGCTAGAATCATTAACTCCTACGCATGTATGCATGTGCACACTCACACACACACACACACACACACACTCACACACACACACACACACACACACCCCTCCATCCTCCCACTGGAGGATCATTCAGCCGTGATCATCAATAACCACAGCTCAGATCTGATTATTGATCGCTCCACATGTTCTGTCCTGTCTGTTTCTCCACATGTGATCATTTATCTCTTTTCATCCCATCTTCTTTCTCCTTCGTCCTGTTCCCATCCCATAACATGTCACACGTTCGCACAGTGCATTTGCTCCCCTCTCCACACCCTTTCATTCTCCCTCCTCTATCTCTTTAGGTATCCTCTATTGTTTCACCTCCTCCTTTCACCTCCTTCTCTGCCTGCCCTTCCTGGGCCGAGGGGGGGGGGGAGAGGGTTCTGGCAGTAGATGACACATTCTGCCACATTAGCATAACAATGTCACCTTTTCCTTCATCGACCAAGTCTTGGCCTCCGGTCTGTTTTTGGCCTTAACCATCTGCTCGTCTGTGTGGTCAATCTGTGTGTGTGTGTGAGTGTGTGTGTTATGCGTGTTTGCGGTTTGACCCGCGCGTGTGAGACGGGAAGGAACGAAGAGACGAGCACAGACAGAAAGCGCGCCAGACGCCCGCACGCGACACGACGCGTCATGCTTTCCGTGTCTGTGCGTGCCTCCTCGCTCTCACAGGAGTGCCTCCCCCCTCGTCCTCGTCTGGCCTCATTAAACATTCGCTGTTTTGCCGGTTGAATCTATTATGGATTTCAAACATCACCTCCTACCTTTCGACACGTCCTGTCCTTGGCGCCCCGGGCTGTCTCGCCAGCTCTTCAGCTGTGCAGTCAGAGGGACATTGGAGGTGGTGGCACAGATGGACGACCTGTTGAGATGTCCTCCAGTCATGCTTTGTTTGCTGTGTTTGTGCGTCTGTTTTCGCTCGTGTCTACTGGCGTTGAAGCTTTGGGGCTTGGGGTACAACTGGGTAAACCTGGGTTTCAGAGCTTGTGTCCAGGAACAGGTTTGGACTGTTCTGATTGGGTCGCCGTCTCCATGGTTTATTAGTGGTGTGTCATTTCAAGTCCTAAACGAGCTCAAACGAAGAAAAGGTCTTACGAGGTCACTGCAAGCTATTTCCCACACAGCTGTGCAAAATATTAAAGCTGTCATGGCCAAAACTAGTAGTTTTACATAGAGGACATAAGAGGATCATGCATGATAGGATTAAAAGCAGCTTTACATTATCTATACTGTGTCTGGACCAGGACTGGTGAGGCTAACATCTATGTTCAGGTGCAGGCACCTGCTGGAGGCAGCCACCTAGTGGAGATGTATTGGTACTGAACAATTGGTCAACAATCAACATTCTTCCAAATCAC
>NC_140378.1:16910000-16925000 GCF_054491055.1 Hypomesus nipponensis
AAGGAGAGCCTGTGAGAGAGAGAGTGTGTGTGTGTGTGTGTGTGTGTGTGTGCAAACACCATGTTCACCCTGAGTGGCTGTACGGAGTGGTGAGATAGCTAGGCAACCTAAGTATAGGCACCATGAGTCAAGATGGAATGCAGTAATTTAGCCTTACACTTACACTTGTCATCGTTAGCAGGGGCGGGGTGACTGTGGCATGGAGGCTTGTTATTAGGGGAGGGGCTACTCTCTGTTCATTTGATTACTTTCAACGGAAACCAGCTCCAACTGCCTCACATTACTGTTGCCATTACTCCCCTTGAAATTACCCGCCCTGTTTGCTTTAGGACAGGATAATAAATACCTCTAATTTCTCCCTCCCTGTGCCTTTAATTTTCCTCTTCAGACAAGGGTTGAGGGTAGAGGGAGAGAGGTAGAGAAGGGGAGAGGGGGAGAGGGAGGGAGGGGGTTTCTGTAGCTGCTGTTGACCTGTATTAAGTGAAATTAGCACCTCGTTTTTTTGTTTATATTTTCTTATTTTCCTCATTTGGAATTCCCTGGATGCTCACTGTGGGTCTTTGTGGTCTAGGTCAGAGGCTCATGTGAGGGCGGATGTGGCTGTGAGTGCCTTATCATAGGCTGTTCTGCAGGCCTTCAGAGAAGATGTACTAGGGCCTTTCTCTGTCTCTTGTCTTCCATCCATTTCTTTCTCTCTCTGTCTCACTAGTCGACCTGCTAAGGGCCGGTGTCAGGGTACTGTGTGTGTGTGTGTGTGTGTGTGTGTGTGAGAGAGAGAGAGAGAGATGGGTGGTACTTATTCCTCAGCTCTGATTCCTAGTGTGATTAGTGCCGTCAGAGGCACACACATCTCTGCTTGTACAGTTGTTTGATCCTTCCAATAGCCGTCCCTGTACCACAAACGTGCGACGTGCTGCACCAGTGTTGTCCACTGAGGGGCAGTACTCCACAAGATATGTCTCTGGAGCCTGCGAGAGAAACATTTCAAGAGCCCAGTGTTGACTGACGGGAGGCCAAAAGCAGCCTGAAAAGAACACAATCGCACGCACGCACACCCGCCCACACACACACACACACACCCACACACACACCCACGCACACACACAAAGTCGGAGGCATAAATCTGGGCCTAATCGACTCTCCCCTGCCGCCTGCTCCCAAAAGACCCAGTAATAACAACCGCGCCACTGGCCTGTTCCTGCCCAGCTCTGACCTGCTGCCAGTGGCAGCGAAAAGAGCTCTAGGAGGCCGCTGCTCACACACACACACACAGAGATTTGCTTTCAGTCACACAAAAGCTTGCATGGACACACTCATATACCTACTCAGACTATACTAGTAGAACCAAGGGGAAAAGAGACTGGTTAGCCAATTAATAGAGTGGTGTTGTTGGGCATGAAGGCTGTTGTGTATTTGGAGACGATTTAGCTAAGGTTGACTGTAGTATAGTCTTGGAGTTATCCCTCCCTCCTCTCCTCTCCTCTCCTCTCCACCCCCCCCCCCCCCCCACACACACACACACACACCCACACAACACACACACGCACATCCCTGTCTGTGCTGCAGGCTGATAGGCTATCTGATGTGGTTAGTGTAATTGGTCAAAGGCTTGTTGGGCTCTTTAGAAGCTGTCTTCTGATTTGCTGGCCCGAATCTCCACTAACAAACCTTCTCAACTGTCATTAACCCCCCCCCCCCACCAACCTCCTCGCCACAGACACACACACACACAACACACACACCACAGCGCAGACACCCAGGGCTCTGCATACCCGACACACTCTGCTGATCCCACAGAATGTTTGAGCGGAAAAAGTTTATCGGGACAGAATTACACTCCTCCTCTTCCCCTCTCCCTCTTTTCACCCCCCCATCCATCCAGCCATCCATCCATCCATCCATCCATCCATCCATCCAGGGTGCTCTGTCTAACACTGTCGCTGTTTCACACAGTCTCTGTCCTTTTGAAAGCACACTTAGAAGTCAATGACTTGATACACTCACACACTATTGGTACATTGGGGGCTAGACCTTTAAGAAAATATACAAAGCTCAGGGAAGTTTTTTTTCCATCCTCCATCTGGGTTTAGGGGTATGATTGGTCAGTGTGTGCTCCTCTGTGTGTGATGAATGTGACACCAGTGCCTCGGGGCTGGAGTTGAACCTTTCGACCATTTCCTTTGTTTGGGGATTCTGGCAGTCATTGATATAAAGTTACTTTTGATCCTATTCATTCCATATGCCCAGTGCTTTGACACATATGGAGAGAGAGAGATGCTTTGATGACTCGCTGTCTTTGATGACTTCATTTCCCTTTAGTGGGGCAGCATAGAAACGTAGACACCCTTATGATGTCTTTATTAGGAGTGAGCACACGCATACGGATACACATTAACCATCAATGCTGCGCCACTCCACACACACACACACACACACACACACACACACACACACACACACACACTCACACACTCATACACACTCTAGGATAGTGTGTTGTTATTGTGCCCACACACAAACCTACCCGTTGTAAATGTGTTTGATATGATGCTTTAATGCATAAGAATATCACTCACAATGTGTGCGTCTGTGTGTGTGCGTGTGTCGGTGTGTGTGTGTGTTCCTGCTAATGATAGTCTGATGTTTTTCCTTATGTCATTCTGTCTGATATTCTGATGATCCTGTGATTGGGTCTCCTCCATGTCTGTCTATCCCATTGGGCAAAGAGGCGGTGTTCATCGTCAAGCAGCAGCTTGAAGGTAGAGTCGTGATCTCCAGCCTCCTGCCTTCTGCATAAAATTACATTATTTTGCCGCTAGCAGTAAGCTTGTTTATTATAGCTTTTCCCCTCTAGCTTCTAGCCTCCAGCCTCTAGCTATAGCTGGGCGATAAAACGATCCCAAAAATCTACACAAGAAAATCTTCCACGGTAACGGTGGAACGTTTATGAGATGTATTTTCGATAGTTTTTTTGTTTTCCGTTTTCCTCTACCTACAAAAATACTACAATAATACAATCGTTTAGCAAAGGAAACATTTTCACCTGCCTGGCGTAAAATATTTAGCCGCAAAAACTTGAATATTCATAAACCGTGCAACAGAGAACAATAGCCTAACGCAATCGGTAACGAGATTAACATTTTGACACCTTTCATCTCTACGTAGGTTACTACCGTAGGCTACTACTAAAAACTGGCTGAGTAGTTTGCTAATAGTAGGCTACATGCGCGTTGCAAGCACACTCGTCCACTGAGTAATGAGAGATAATAGTGTGCCTTGCTTGTAGCAAGCATACAAATTAACCTGGTTTCTTCAGAGGTTCTGTCTAAAGAGAATACTTGTAAAACTGTAAATTGTTATTATTAAATATTTAGGCCCCAATTAGATAATTATGGACATCGATCGATGTAAAAAATTATCGTGACAAAAAATGTTGGCCATATCGCCCAGCCCTGCCTCTAGCTTGTAGCCTCTAGCTTGTAGCCTCTAGTTTGTAGCCTCTAGCTTGTAGCCTCTAGCTTGTAGCCTCTAGCTTGTAGCCTCTAGCTTGTAGCCTCTAGCTTTCAGAACTTAGACTCCCTTCCTTACATCGGCTTCCTTACATAGACACTAGTTGTTGTTCTAGTTCTTGTGGGAGACTAAACGTACTGTGATAACTTGGTTTAGACAACCCATAATAGTCACTTTTGACAACAGTAGTACTTTTTCACTATTTTATACAACATATTAATAAAATAGGTTACTTCCCAGGACAAGTTTATACTGTTCTTTGAGCTGGTGCATGTGGACACCATCTTATGTGTCAGTGTTGACATCAATTATTAATAGTTGAAGCTTGGCGATAGCGCATGTGCTTGCAGAAAGTGTTGCTAAGCGAGAGCTTTAGTGTGTTAGACATAGAGAGAGCGAGAGAACGAGAGAGAGGGGGATGGCAAGAGAGACAGAAAGAGATTGTGGCACCAGTAGCTTCAGTCTGGCACCCTAGCTACAGCACCTCTAACTAGGGTTTACGGTCGCTCAGGGAGACGTAGGAGCAGAAGAAGGTGGAGGAGGAGGGTGCGCCTCACAGAGACAAGGACAGAACTCCCTGGAACAGAGGGGGACAGGAAGAGATCCATACAGTAGCTGCAGAGAAGAGAGAGCTAGTGACTTTCCAGCGTGTGTGTGTGTGTGAGAGAGAGAGATAGAGAGCGATAGAAAGGAGGTGAGAAGATGATGAATCGTCAGGCTTACTTCTACCGTGTTCCTCCTCAGGAGTTGCACAGGAGGAACCAGCTCCAAGCAGACCCGACCAAGACCAAGGCCCTGCAGACTGTCATTGATATGAAGGTAGGCCTCCCTCACACCTCAGAGCAGCCCACTACACACTATCCTGAGCTAGTCCCATACCGATACACTCACGCACACACACACACTCAAACACACACACACACACACACACACACACAGCCTGGCCCGCTCAGCTACCCATACACACACACCAAAATTCTAAATTCATTAGTGATCGATACTGCTATGATCAAGGATATGTTACCCGTTGACCTGCCACTGATCTGGAACCCGCACCCAGATCTGTCCTGCTTTCATGTACCACAGGTCAGTAGTTCACCCAGACTGTGATATCAGTTTCATACAGAAACCTTGTCAATTATTGATAATCATTCTAGTGTGACTAGAGCATGGCTTATTCTTCCATCAAATTCAGGAAGGATCTAATTGCAAACATTCGCACCCACACACTCACACAAACATAGTGTACAAACACACACACGCACTCAAACATACTGTACAAACACATACATGTCAAGTGTGTACAGAGACCATTCCCAGGGTCCATATTGGTCCATGCAGAGTTGAACACTCACTCAATTTGTTTCAAATGTCACATATGGAAGCTTTCTCTCTCATCCTGAGTCTTTGAAGTAAGTGGAAGCTGTGAAATATGCAGTTGACTTCACATGTGTGCACACGCACGCACACACACACACACACACAGTCAGCACATGCTTTCCACAAACGTTGATGTTTTACTGCTAAACCACAGTTATTTTTCACACACACTCTGTGATTTGTCCACCCATTAACAAACGGCATGTGTTAGAACAGAGTGTGTGCAGCGTTGTAATGGCATGCTTGCTTGGGTCTGCTTGAAACTGTATTTCACTGGTGCATCGTAGCATTCCAGAGCCAGACACCTAGCCAGATACAGTGTCAGGTAGAGGCATGTACACAGATACATGAAGAAGGATAGTTTAGCATGTCTGTGTGTGTTATTGAGCTACTTGTATGCTTGTCAGTGTTTAAAAGTGTGCTGTTGTGTGTCAGTTGTGATGCTGTGCGTGTGTGGGATTTGTACTTTGCTGAATCGTGTATGTTTGTCGTATGATTTCAGACGACAGCGCCCCCTTTCTGTTTTGATCCTGATGTTATCTGGCAGGTACAGTAAGAGTGGCAGTTTTTAATGACTCGTCTTTCCTCTCCCCTGTTCCCCTCTCATCTCCCCTTCCCTCCTCTCCTCTCACAATCACTCCTACGAATAACTGTGGCCTGCGTATAGTGTGTGCCGGGAGGGGTGGGGGCATTGATGTCAGGGGATATAATAAAGGTCAGATGCTTGCATTCTGCCTGTGGTCTCTCTGCCTCATGGCATCATACAGCCTGCTTCCATTTATTCAATTACCAGTGCCTCTCCTCCAAGGCTTACCGTTCCATGTACGTCTGGTCCTATGGAGCTGAACAACTTCAGGGACGTGCTCTGTTCCATTCCCTCATAGACAGGGAAAAAACCCCAAACATACTGTATACAGTACAAATGCACTCAGGATGGTCTACCTAGTGATCTGTTCCAGAGGCTGTTGTGCATTACAGTCTTGCGTACAGGATGCCTCAGTTTACACTGCTACAGAAGGCAGAAGAATTTGCTTGTCTAATACGAGCAACAGCTCAGCTCAGATTCATTACAGTGGTTGGCAACAGCATTTAGATGGGCCCCTATACATGACCTTGGGGTGGTCCAACTAAAAACAAATTATCATGTGCAGTGCTTACGTTAGCATCTATGTACTGGCCCCTAGACGTACAGGAAAGTGTCATCTTAGCTGGTTAGCTTAGCCCTCTTGACCCCATGACTATCTTTGTTCCCTTTGCTGCTTTCAGGTAAAGGCTGTGTCACAAAGTCGTCTTCTTCCTCTGTCCCCACCTCCTTTCCAACGCATGACTCGTCTTTCAAAACCGTATCCACCGAAACTCCTCTAGACTCCGCATGACCATTCAAAACAAACCATTGAGTGGATAGCTGTTTATAGGTAGCTCTAAGCATCCTAAGATCCCCATGGAAAACCCTAAAACACAAACCGGGTTTACATCAACGACGACAGTGTGTGTGCTTGTGTGTCAGAGAGAGAGCCATCTGACATTGTGTGACATCTGTGGCTTCTCCTGGGGCTGGTGGTGTGGTGCAGGACACCAAGATCTCCTCCCTGGAGAGGAACATCAGAGACCTGGAGGACGAGGTCCAGATGTTAAAGACGGGCGGCTTGCTCCACCCGGACGGCCGCCACGAGGAGCTGAAGCACGTGGAGCTCTACAAGAGCCACTCCAAGTTCATGAAGACTAAGGTAGAACATTCCGGGTGGTTCTTCTGCCCCGCATGCGTGTGAGCTCCTCGGTCCGTCTCCTCAGCGCTCTGCTGCGTGTGCGCATGCTTTTTGAAAGGCCACCTTGCGACTCTCCCGAGTTCTTACAGGACAATGTGGAACTTCAAAGGGACTGCGCAGTGCATGGTTCTGTTTAGCGGAACAAGAAATATGACTTGAAGTTGCTGTTCTCTGTGTGTGTGTGTGTGTGCTGCTCTCCTCTGCATGTTCGTGAAGGAGGAAGGTCATGGCCGCCCGCTGCATGGCTTTAGTCTGGTTGATTTGTCTGTTTTGCCTGAGGCGTTTTGCCTGAGGTGTTTTGCCCGAGGTGTTTTGCCTGAGGTGTTTTGCCTGAGGTGTTTTGCAACTGTATTCTCCTTGTCGCATGCTTAAGTGTTCATGTTTGTGCTGCTGTGGTTCTTTAAAGGTGTTCTGCTCAGAACTCTGAGACCTGCTTGCCATGACTCAAATGCAGTCGCAACAACAACGCTTTTATCCTAAAGGAGGATTTTAACCTGTAACCTCTTGCTTTGCAGTCAAATGCTCTACCACTGAGCTATAGCCGCAGGATTAGAGACGTTGATTCAGTCTTGTCGTTACACAGCTCTCTGATGCACTTCCTGCTCGGCGTGATTGTCCTGATGGAACAAACTGGTATCCCCTGACGATTAATGGTGTCACTTTACCTCACTTCCTTTAGCCAGCAGGAAGCTGGCATTTCACAGCACCCAGGTCAGGTTTCGTCTGCCCTGAAGTTCTGTAGCTCTATGTTGGTTTATTCATAAGTAGTGCGAGCACACACACACACGTACACACACATGCAATTGCCCACATACACATACACACACACACACACACACACGTAGATGAATAGGTAGATGTAGCCTGTACAGAGGGTGTGTTTGACAGTGAGGTGTAGGGTTTCATAGACTTCATAGCTCTGTCTGAGTGTCTGTGATGGCCCGGCTCGTCGAGTAGCGTTTCATGTGAGAATGTTTCTCTTTGGTTAGTTAATGGCGCTCTTTGTAAGCCCCATTTGTCAATGCATTGGGGAAGTTCCTGATGCAATCACAAAAGGATGTTTTTATGAATGGAGCCTTGACAGATGACCGTGAGCTTACAACAGCAGAGGAAAGAGCTCTCTCCTCACTGGAACGTTCTGGAATGATATACATCACTGTGACGGCTAGGGTTTGGTCTCGGAGGCCTCGTCTTTCTGCAAGCGTACACACACACACACACACACATACACACACCCATACACACATCCACACACCCATACACACATCCACACACAAACACATCCACACACTCACACACACACACACACATACACACACCCATCCACACATCCACACACTCACACACACACACATGCACACGGATATACCATAATGTGGTAGACCCTCTCAGGTACTTCATTTTTGTCAGACCCATATGTCAGCTACACACACACACACACACACACACTGCCAAAGTCTCTCTCATGGCATCTGTCGTCTGCAGTATCTTCCAGGGGGCTCTTCTTTCAGCACCAGGCCAGGGTGGAGCTGAACACAGGGGGTGGAGGGGTGGAATGAGCTGGGAGGAGGAGAGGAGGGGAGGAGGGGAGGAGGAGGAGAAGAGGAGAGGAGGAGGAGGAGAGGAGGAGGAGAGGAGGAGGAGAGGAGGAGGAGGAGGAGGAGGAGGAGGAGGAGGAGGAGGAGAGGAGGACGACAGGAGGAGGAGAGGAGGAGGAGGACAGGAGTCCCAGGCCTCTCTGGTTTTCCATCGCCTCTTTCAGGTGTTTGGTCTGTCGTCCCAGTGGGAAGAACATCAGTTAGGGTTTAAACTAATGTAATTACATGGCTATTCCTATGTAACTACATTGTTGTACTAAATAGGCTTTTGCAGTTACAAAGTAATCGGTGTACATCTAAATTGTTGACTTTTAATTTATTAAATACTTTGTTAGTTTAAAAGGAGAGTTGAGTCATGCAAAGATTTAAAAGGGGCATCCTGGCCATTCATTTTCTAGAGTCAGTCAGAAAGATCTCTTATTTAACTGAAAAACTGGAATGTTTATTCATTCCTGCAAAGCTTGTTTCACTCAGCCATTTGTAAACACGTCTTCAAACCCAAGTGTTTAGTCTCTGGAGGGCTGTTAGTCAGCAGTTTCACCTAGCTTAGCGGTTGTTGTGTTCTTTTGTTTTTGTTTCTTCAGGACAAACTGTCGTCCAGTGTCCCAGTGTCTTCCAGGCCTGCCCCCCCACGCCATTTAGACCCCACCCTCCTCCTCTACCAGCAACCTTGGATAGCACACCGCCCAGAAGTACTCCTTCCCATGCCTCCTCCCTCCCTCTCTTTCACTTTCCTCTGTCTTCAGATCTTTCGCTCACCTGCTGAATCTCCCGTCTCAGTTTTTCTTCTTCTACTGTTCTTCTTTGACTCGCTACTCCATGTGCTAGTCCTGTCCTCTTCCTCTCCTCTCCCTCCTTATTGGTCCAGTTCTGGCTCACAATTTGCCCTCTCATGACGTGTTCTCTTGTCGAGCGCCACAATTAAGAAATCTTCCCTCCAAATCAGCCTCTTGAATTTTTTGGCACCAGTGAACGCAGATGATAATCTCCTGCACATACCGAGCCCTCTCGAAAAGACAGAAAAAAAAGAACATGGGGTCAGAACCCCCCTTTCCCCATGCACGTACGCACACACACACACACACAGACACATACACACACACATACACACTTACACAAATGGCCCGTTTGATTTCCTTTGTGGTTTTCGGTGCTGGTCTTGCAAATCTTTTCCCTTCAGTTGCACCATTTCTAAACCAATCAACAGCCTGCCAGATATCAGAGTGTAGCATTGCCCCCTCATAACTCTTGTTCTTCCTCTGAGTGTTTCTCCTGCTCTCCAGTTGGCTGTTGGGATGCAGGGGCTCTACAGGGTCTCCGGAGAGGCTTCGCAGGGGCTTCACAGGGGCCAGTGGCAGGACTGGACAGGACTAGGGCTGACTGTGTTGCACAGCAGAGCATTTTTTGGGGCACCTCCACAGCTAAGATACAGAGGAAACCCTATACATTACATCAGAGGAATCCAAGATCATATTAATATGTCTGCCTCCAGATCTTTGCATTAGACTGAATACCATCCCAGGGTAATCAGCAAGGATCAGTTCAATGGATCAACTATCATGAGTTGTCTTAAAACCATATATTTTAATCATTCGAATACGAGTTGTCTTGTACGGAATCTGTACGATACATGTTCATCCATCGGAGTCGTTTTTACCCGCATTTCAGTATTTCTCGACCTTTGGTTCTGTTGAGTGATGAGTGTGATGAGAACCACCTCACTGTAAAACGGCCCAAAACTGAGCTTCAGAGGAGATCTAGGATGTATCCAGAGGGAAGTGGCTCCTCTGTGGCCTGCAGGGTGCATGCTTGGTACCGTGTGTGTGTGTGTGCTGAAGCAGAGGGACCTGCATGCTGTGTTCACCAGGTCTGAAGGCTTGATTCATATCCATTCAGGGATGCTAGCCTGTTTGCTAACACTGTGTGTGTGTGTACTGTGTAATCGACAGATAGACCAACAGAAGCAGGAACTGAACAAGAAAGAATCGGACATGCAGGCCTTGCAGACCAAGCTGGAGACGTTGACCAATCAGAATTCGGATTGCAAACAACACATTGACGTGCTGAAGGAGTCTCTTAACGCCAAGGAGCAGCGATCATCCACGCTGCAGACTGAGGTTAGTCTAACACACACACACACACAAGCACAAAGTACATACACACACATTATTGTTCTCTCTCTCTCTCTCTCTCTCTCTCTCTCTCTCTCTCTCTTTCTCTCTCTCTCTCTCTCTTCTCCCCCCCCCCTCTCTCTCTCTCTCTCTCTCTCTCTCTCTCTCTTTCTCTCCCCCCCCCTCTCTCTCTCTCTCTCTCTCTCTCTCTTTCTCTCCCCCCCCCTCTCTCTCTCTCTCTCTCTTTCTCTCCCCCCTCTCTCTCTCTCTCTAAATGGGTACCCTGCTGACTACCTCGCCCCGCCAGGGAGAGAGGCAGATAGAAACTGGCAGCGTTTTCATCTCTGTCTTTTGAAGTTCTGAACTCTGTGGGTCTAATGATTTTATCAGCAGTCACATAGCCATAGGGGGTGGTAGGGTGTGTGTGTGTGTGTGTGTGTGTGTGTGTGTGGGGAGGGGAGGGAGGGTGGCGGTTAGCATTTTTCTGCAAACTTCTCTAGAGTTTGGAACCGATACTTTAGACGGCTTCATGTTGAGCAGTGGAGAGCGTCTCACTAACGATGTCCACTCTTCATTACAGGAAGCAATTTGGGCCAAAATGAGGTCTAATTGTCTGTACATGTGCAAAGAATGTTTGGCACATGGGCAAGGGGAATATATCTCACTTAAGAAATTGGCATTTTCTGGGTGGTTTTGTGTCAGTGTTGCATGGAGTTTGTTCTGTGTGTGTTTGTGTCTGGGTATGTGCGTGTGTCTTAGAAGGGTTAATGTATAACAGACCTGAACACACCTGACACTCGACCCTATCCTGTCATGGCCATCTCCTCTCTTCCTAGAAGATGCTGGCATAGGAGCCTCGTAACTGGATCTGCCATTCCTGCGCACACACACACACACACACACACACACACAAACATACAGACACATACATGCAGCGCACACGCACACACACACACAACCTGTCAGTCCCGATTGCAGTGCGCTCGTCTCCGGCCCTCTGTGCTGTGCTCTCCTTGATGTGGCATGTTCCCCCCGGCTCGGGGAAGGCTTGGGTTTCCTGACTAGCAGAGTTAAGGAGGGTTAAGTGGCTAAAGGATGAGCCTGTCTGTAAAGTGGTGGAGCTCTTTACCCCCCCCCCCACCCCACACCAACACTACAGCCCCCCCATGCATTCCTCCTCCACCTCTGTCACTCAGCCAGGCGGAGACGACAGGCTTTTCACGGTGTGCCTCGGACTCTGCCCCCCCCCCCCCACCACACTCTCCTCCAGCACCCGCCTCCCCATTACCATGACGATGTTCCCCCTCCATCTTTCCCCTCCTTCCTTCCCTCCGTCTTTCTTTACCCGTCTTGTTTCCTTTCCCATCCCCTGATTCCCCCCTCCCTCTGCATTTGCATACTGTGTTTGTATAGTTGAGTGTGTGTCTGTGTGTGTGTGTATATGTACTGTATGTTTATATGTGTGTGTATACATCTACTTGTGTGTGTGTCTTCCAGAGATCCGCTCTTGAATAGCCTTCATGTTGGAAACAAAAGAGGAGAGGGGCTGGGAACAGAGGAGGCAGTGTGCGAGAGATGGATGAGAGAATGGAAGGGCATTTATATGTCAGTCAAAGCTCAGGACAGCTCTCTAAATAGGGCTGATTGAATCCATCTCTCGATTACTGGAAAATTTGAAAAATGATGTGTGTGTGTGTGTGCATGTGATCTGTGTGAAAGCATTTTGCAGTTAATACCAGCAGTAATGTAACCCTTTAATAGCTTGGTGTCACTCTATCCTCAGGAGAGCAGAGTGGTGAAATGATACACCCCTGATCAGGTAACCTATAACAGGCCTCCCTACATATTTAACCAGCCAATGGGAGAGTGACAAGAAGCTGGGCTGACATGGATTCGCTGTGATACTGTGCACTACAGTTGCCATGCTACCAACTCTATCTTTTAAATGTAGATGAAAAAAGACAAAAAGTTCCTTTTTGTATTTGTTTTTGTCTGTTTGAAAGCATAAAGAGATATTAGATAAAGAGGAGACATGAATATAACTCTGAATGAGTTCAGTTTTCATGGAACATCACCCGTTTTATGGTTTGGTTCCGATCCTGGTTCCTCTCCTTGATTCCTTTCCTTGGTTCCTCTCCTTGGTTCATCTCCTGGTTCCTCTCCTGGGTTCCTGTCCTTGGTTCCTCTCCTTGGTTCCTCTCCTTGGTTCTTCTCCTGGTTCCTCTCCTGGGTTCCTGTCCTTGGTTCCTGTCCTTGGTTCCTCTCCTTGGTTTCTCTACTGGTTCCTGTCCTGGTTCCTGTCCTGGTTCCTGTCCTCGTTCCTGTCCTTGGTTCTTCTCCTTGGTTCCTCTTCTGGTTCCTCTCCTGGTTCCTCTCCCCTGGTTCCTGTCCTGGTTCCTCTCCTTGTTCCTCTCCCTTGGTTCCTGTCCTGGTTCCTCTCCTTGTTCCTCTCCTGGTTCCTCTCCTGGTTCCTGTCCTGGATTGTCCTGTGCTCTCTCTCTGATGGATGTTCTGGAGAGGTAGTGAGCCGTGAAGGAGCTGTGGACTCTCTACCACACAGTCTGAACCCTGCTGAGCTCTTTTCCTGTCTCCCTCCCCCGCTTTTGAAGCTTTCTCACTCTCCTTCCCTTTCTTTTTCTCCTCTGTCTCTCCCTCTCTCACTCTCTCTCTTCTCCGGTCTCGTGAGTAAGGCCATTGTCCTGCAGGTGAGAAGTAGTCAGCACTAAAAAGGTTCAAACAGTCACCACAAACAGAGCACTGAAATCTGGAAAGGCACTGACCACCCTGACCTGGCATGACTTTGCCACGACCCTTATTTGAACCGTCGGTTTTCAAAGCAGACGATGACTTCATCTGAACCCGTTTGACCGCTGTCACCAGTCCTGGGGCCCGGCCCGTGTTCCCCGGTTGCATCCATGTGGTTTGGGACATGGCGCTAACCGAGCCCCCCAGAACAAACATGGCGCAGTCCAAAGTAAAGACCCCGCGTGTTCTGGAGAGACCATGTGGAAAACCCATAAAGACGAGTTATAGGGGTCAGAGGGAGGAGGATACATTTAATGGTTTACACAGAATGAGAGGTAAACATGCGCGAGCGCAAAAACACACACACCATGCCCACATACAGAATACTGGGACACCAGAGGAGATAACAGCAGCTGACATTAGGTAACATTAAGGGACCGGGGCATGATGATATTTAGGTAACATTAAGGGACCGGGGCATGATGATATTTAGGTAACATTAAGGGACCGGGGCATGATGATATTTAGGTAACATTAAGGGACCGGGGCATGATGATATTTAGGTAACATTAAGGGACCGGGGCATGATGATATTTAGGTAACATTAAGGGACCGGGGCATGATGATATTTAGGTAACATTAAGGGACCGGGGCATGATGATATTTAGGTAACAGGTGTGTGTTTTTCACTCCTCTGCAGAGGAGAGGAGGAGAGCAGAGCAGAGGACAGGTGAGGAGTACATTCAGATATGACCCTTCAAGGCACTGTCAGTCAGCTCCCCACCTCCTCCTCCCCTCTCCTCCCCTCCTCCCCTCTCCTCCCCTCCTCCCCTCTCCTCCTCCCCTCCTCCCCTCCTCCCCTCTTTCCCCCCCCCTCCTCCCCTCTCCTCCTCCCCTCCTCCCCTCTTTCCCTCCTCCCCTCTCCTCCTCCCCTCCTCCCCTCTTTCCCTCCTCCCCTCTCCTCCTCCCCTCCTCCCCTCTTTCCCTCCCATCTCCTCCCCTCCTCCTACTCTCCCCTCCTCCCCTCCTCCCCTCCTCCCCTCTTCCCCCCCCCCTCCTCCCCTCCCCTCCTCCCCTCTCCTCTCCTCCTCCCCTCTCCTCCTCCCCTCTTTCCCCTTCCCTCCTCCCCTCTCCTCCTCCCCTCCTCCCCTCTTCCCCCCCCTTCCTCTCCTCCCCTCCTCCCCTCTCCTCTCCTCCTCCCCTCTCCTCCTCCCCTCCTCCCCTCTTCCCCCCCCCCCTCCTCCCCTCTCCTCCTCCCCTCCTCCTACTCTCCTCTCCTCCTCCCCTCTCCTCCTCCCCTCCTCCCCTCTTCCCCCCCCCCCCTCCTCCCCTCTCCTCCTCCTCTCCTCCCCTCCTCCCCTCCCCCTCTCTTCTTCTCCCCTCCTCCCCTCCTCCCCTCCTCCCCTCCTCCCCTCTCCTCCTCCTCTCCTCTCCTCCCCTCTCCTCTTACTCTCCCCTCCTCCACTCCTCCCCTCTCCTCCCCTCTCCTCCTCCTACTCTCTCCTCCTCCCCTCCTCCTACTCTCCCCTCCTCCCCTCTCCTCCTACTCTCCCCTCCTCCCCTCCTCCCCTCCTCCCCTCTTCCCCCCCCCCTCCTCCCCTCTCCTCCTCCCCTCCTCCCCTCTTTCCCTCCCATCTCCTCCCCTCCTCCTACTCTCCCGTCCTCCCCTCTCCTCCTCCCCTCTCCTCTTACTCTCCCCTCCTCCCCTCTCCTCCCCTCCTCCACTCCTCCCCTCTCCTCCCCTCCTCTCTTCTGTTTATTTTTGCCTGAGGGTCTCTCTCAGCCTCATCTGGCCTCTCTGAGGGCCAGTGTGCATCACTTAGCCCTCTGTTGACATGTGGTAGCAATTTCAGACCCAAGTTCTCAAAAATCAACATAAACACACACGCA
>NC_140378.1:16932500-16955000 GCF_054491055.1 Hypomesus nipponensis
TATTTGACGGCCAGCTAATGTGTGTGTGTGAGTGTGAGTGTGTGTGTGTGTGTGTGTGAGTGTGCGCGTCGTGTCAAGCCAGGCAACGTGTTAGAGCCGTGATAAATGTCCAATAACAGCCCGTGGAGTGAGCTCAGATGACTGTAACATGGCCTCCCAGAGCCAGCAGGGTTCAGAGTGTGACTCTGAGGTGTCCTGGGCGGCTGATATACAGCCAAGCAGCCTCCGTTGGTGTGACACAACCACTCATACATCCCCCAGAACAACCCCTGGAACCATCTCGCCCCTAACTCTCCTTTATGGCTCCACACACAGCGGCCTCTACCAGTGCTGATGCGGGATTGGCTGGAGTTCAGTGCAGCACTGGAGGGAGGAGGGGGAGGGAGGGGGGGAGGGAGGGAGGAAGAGGGGGGGGAGAGGGGGGGGAGGAGAAGAAGGGGCGGTGGATGACACTTCCAACACGCAGAAACAGGTGGATATAGATGAACAGGGGACAGAAAACCGGAGACTGTATTAACTTACTGAGCTAAAGGTCCATGTTGTCTCTTGTAGTGTCTGGTGGTTGGGGCAGTACTAGTGGATGTGCTGTGTACCATGAAGGCTGGGTACTATATGCCTGACCTCCGGTCTTCCTCTTTATCTCTGCGTGTGTTGTGTGTATATGACGTGCTGATGTGTGTGTGCGTACCGTGTGTGTGTGTGTGTCAGGTGGACGCGTTGCGGGTGCGTCTGGAGGAGAAGGAGGCGTTCCTCACCAAGAAGACCAAGCTGCTGCAGGAGGTGACGGAGGAGAAGAGCACGCTGGCCGGGGAGATCCGAGACATGAAGGATATGCTGGACGTCAAAGAGAGGAAGGTCACCGTGCTGCAGAAGAAGGTGTGTGACACACTGAGCGTGTGGGAGTGACTGTGTGTTGGGTTACTCACTGCAGTGTCAGAGTAGAGCTCTTGCCTCACCCATATATCATTCATGGAAACACACTCACTCACTCACACACACACACACACACACACACACACACACACACACACTAGGCTTCAGATGCCTTAATGACTTTTAGAAGGTTAACTCCCTCAGACGGCCCCCCGCCCACCTGTGGTGTGTGTGTAACCCCAGCCCCTATGGACCAATTACACACACACACACACACACACACACATGTAAAGGTCCTTCTCTACTCTCTCTCTAGTCTTTAAATGAGACCTCTATCCTCCCTTGCTGTGTTTAATGAAGAGGCTTGGAGTTCATATACCGTAATAGCAGTAGGCACTCTCACAGTGCGAGTGAGTGAGTGAGTGTGTGTGGAGTAAAGGTATACACATGTAATTATGTATATGCTTTATATAGGGTATAAGTGTGTGTGTGTGTGTGAGTGTGTGTTCTGAGTTTTTTGAGTAGGTGCAGATTCTGGGGTCATTGTCATTAAAGTTGACCTTTAGCTTCCCTCCCAGGTGGTGCTTAATGAGCTGTTGTCTCTCATCAAGAGAAGACTCTCTCTTTCAATCCATACTCTCTCTCTCTCTCTCTCTCTCTCTTTCTCCTTCTCTAGAAGTGTGTGTGCATGCCTGTGTGGATATGTGTGTGTATGTGCGTGTAGTATGGAGGTGTGTGTGTGTGTGTGTGTGGAAAAGCATCCAGGCTGTTCTCACGGTGACTGACTACCTCTCCTGGGGGTAGGTGCTTTTTTCCAGACTGTAATTTGCTGGGCTTCCTCTTCAATCTGCACCTGGAGAGAGAGAGAGAGAGAGAGAGAGAGAGAGAGAGAGAGAGAGAGAGAGAGAGAGAGAGGGAGAGAGGGAGAGAGGGAGAGGGTGTGTTCCTGTTTAAGTGTGTGTTCGTATCTAAACATTTGACTAACATTTCCCTACCCACCTAAACTCTAAAGCAAGATCCACCCGACAGGTCACAATTCGAGATTATCTGAAAAAAAGTCTACATGAATAGAACAGGAGATGTTTTAGCAGTGGATGAATAGCAGCAGGCTGTGCACGACTTCCTGGAGCTGGAGGTGCTTCTGTAGATGCTTCTGGGTGCAGAAGCAGGCCGAGGTCCAGTCAGATTTACAGTACCAGGCGTTCCCTCACGTTACTCCCATAGCAAACCCTAAGCTCCAGTGCCGTGCTCTGATTGGTTTACCAAGCTTCCTGTTTCCCAGGAGTCCTTGAGGGCTATAACTTACAGCGGGGTCCCCAGGGGGAGGGGCCAGGGGAAAGACTGGAGTCAACCTTCCAGTTTCCTCCCTGGCTCTCAGGTTGTTAAGTCATAGCTGTGTGTGTGTGTGTGTGTGTTTGGTGTGTCTATTAATGTGCCACTGCAGAGAGCATGTTCTAGTGTGTCCTTGTAGACAAGCTTAGTTTGGACTTGTAGGGTAGCTGGAGCAGGGTTGGATTACCTGCCTACACTGATCTGATGTCTGTTTTACGAGCCCTTACAAATAGGTGGATTTATGACTGTGGACGAGTGAGCCGATCCCAGACCTGTGCCAGCAGTAGTCAGAGGAGGCAAAAGTACACGCAACCAAGTAGAAGTCCAGATATGTTTAAAAAGACTCTGGTCTTGAAGTGGAGTTGAAGTGCTGCCTTTTTGACACCGACAATTTCGAACATCTCTCTCATTATGGCCACGGATAATCAGGAATGTCTCGAATCTCAGTCGTGTCAACATCGCTGACTCCCTCTGTCTCATCCATAACGTACCTTTAAAACACTCAACACGACAACAAAATATTTTTAAAAAGTTTGAACCATTGATGAGTACTTGATGACGACTCTACTATACTCTACTGTACTCTACTGTACTCTACTATACTCTACTGTACTCTACTGTACTCTACTGTACTCTACTGTACTCTACTGTACTCTACTGTACTCTACTGTACTCTACTGTACTCTACTGTACTCTACTGTACTCTACTGTACTCTACTGTACTCTACTGTACTCTACTGTACTCTACTGTACTCTACTGTACTCTACTGTGCTCTGCTCTACTCTGGTGTTGGCTGATTGCTCCATCTCTGAGCCCTCTAGAAGTCAGGCCTCAGGCCTGTAAGTCACTGAGTAGGTGTCCTCCCACTGAGACAGTCAATATCTATACCAGATACACACACACACACACACACACACACACACACACACACACACAGAGGTTCAGGAAAATAAGAATGCACTTGCACGTACACACACGGTCACTTGTTCATGTGTGGGCGAACACGCACGCACGCACGCACGCCCACACACGCTCACACACACACACACAGACAGACACACACTCAAACACGCCCACACACACACACACACATCCTCCTAAATAAGTGTCAGGGAGATGATGCATCTGTTTGTAGGAGCGTCAGGCTCTGTCGTATCCCTGGAGACGACCAGGCCCACACGCCCACCCAGAGCGTGTGGCGGTGATGGCACGGTGTGATGACAAGCCGTGCGTGCGAGTGTGTGTGTGCGTGTGTGTGTGTGTGTGTGTGTGTGTGAGGCCGTGTCTGGGTGAGAGCATCTGTACAGAGCTGTCCCTGACCGGTGGAGTCATAAAAGAACAGCAAGATCTTCTTTTTTTTCTCAGTCTGGTGATTTAAGAGGAAAAACACATTGATAGATCTGAGCGCATTATATTATTGGATATTATTGGACTGGGCTGTACAAAAATGGAGTTTTTGCTCGACCACATGGACATTATGTTTCTTGAAAATGGTCATACATATATATATATATATATATATATATATATATATCAGATTAAATACATGCATTATACAGACATTTCTTTCGATTGTTGTCTGCAGTTAGCTAGCTTGTTGTTGGCACGTTGAGTGTGTGTGCCTGTTGGTGTGGCTGGGTACCAACTGAAACAGAAAAGGGAGAGAAAGACAAATGGAACATGTTAGAAGTTAAGACACTGCTCCCATAGCAAAGCTTTTAAAACTGAGAATGAATACTCTCAATCAGTCATGCCATGAAATCTAACATTTCACGTTAGAAAATCAATTTATGTGATTGTGACACTCCATTAAAAAGTTATTAGACGATATATATAACATTAAATGATAGTGATTATCTTAACTTATGTCCTATGCCTGCACATCAGTGTGAATGTGTGTGTGTGTGCTTGTGTGTGTGTGTGTGTGTGTGTTACCATTTGCCTCAACACAGTTTACACGGTAGACGGTCTCCATAGCCAGCCTGTCCATGATGTCCTAGCTTGACTTTGGGTCCACAGAGTGATCCCAATCTCTAAAGGCTCGATGGCTCCCAGAAAATGGCCGTTGTGTCACGTGGAGAGTGCGTGTCAGCGACCTGTGTGAGCGTTTCAATCTGACGTAGCAGAAATCACAACAGTGGAGGCTCTGTTCAACCCCTGGCTTTCAAAACCATGACCAATGCATAATGATTCATTTATTTATTTATTTGTTCATTTGGGTTATTTTGGGGGATAGGAGGGGGGGGGGGTGTGTAGGGTGCAGGAGAGACACAACTAGTGAGTTGTGGTTTGGGGTTTTGGCATGCATGTGTTATTCATGTTCAAACATTGTGGCTTTTATTTCCATCCATATTCATGCTGAGCAGAGAGCAGTCTTTGGAAGTATAGTATCCCCTATCAGATTCCCCTCTATAGTAGCTACCACTGCTAGTACAGAAATATTTGTTTGGTTGGGTCTGACCTGTGCGGTGGAAGTGTTGGTACACACACAGAGCTCACTGTGTGGGTTTGCTTCGTGTCTACCAGATGGAACAGACTGCCTCCTGGGATTGTGTCTCTATCTCGACTGTGTCCCTCTGTCCCCGCTCGCTTGCTTTGGTCTGGTGTGAAGTTACGTAATAAAACGAGCGTTGTCAATCCCTAACTTCCTCCCTAACCCACCAGACACCTAACGAGTCAACTGCAGGAAAGCCCTTCAGAACTTCACCCACCAACTGCTCAGCAACATTAGAGTACCTTTCTATTATCCTCATCTCTCTCTCTCTCTCTCTCTCTCTCTCTCTCTCTCTCTCTCTCTCTTTCTCTCTCGCTCTCTCTCTCTCTCTCTCTCTCTCTCTCTCTCTCCCTCTCCCTCGCCCTCGCTCTCTCTCTCCCTCTCCTTCTCCCTCTCCCTCTCCCTCTCCCTCGCTCTCTCTCTCTCTCTCTCTCTCTCTCTCTCTCTCTCTCTCTCTCTCTCCCTCTCCCTCTCCCTCTCCCTCGCTCTCTCTCTCACTCTCCCTCTCCCCCTCTCTCTCTCTCTCTCTCTCTCTCTCCCTCTCCCCCTCTCTCTCTCTCTCTCTCTTCTTCTCCCCATCTCTCCGCCCTCCTCTCTCCTTGATCTCTCCATCCACCAGAGTCCCCAGTCCCAGTACAGTCCTGTCAGTGTTGAGCCTAATACATATGGATGGGTATGTGAAATGTTGCTGTTGTCAGACAGGAAAATATTTATCCAGCATTGGTAGTACTGCTTTAGTCGAGTGGGTTTTGGTAAGTGGCTTATTTTACAGTGATAAATACATCTCTTTCCAGGCAGGAAATACCTGTTTCTGGTTGGCTGTGTATGGAAGATTTGAACTAAAATAACTAAAATACCTTCTTAGCATATGTAGAAAGAGAGCGAAAAAAAAGATTGACGTGAGGATGAGGGAATGAAAGAAAAGGAAAAAAAGGATAGAATGCTGGAAGGCCGGACAGACACTGTAGGTAGATGCATGTGCCAGGCCCTCCTCAGTGTGTTCTCCATGTCACCTGTCCTCAACTGCAGGCCCATGTCCAATGACAAACCTCCGTGCTTATTGCCTGGGCAGGAAGTGATGACGTTGCCAGGAAGTTGCAGGGACGTCAGGGTGAAGGACCACATGTTTGGGGAGAGGGATGGTTGCCGTGGCGTGGGCTCACAGTCCTCCAATAGATGAGCTGGTGTCGTCCAGCACCATGCCTCTCTCACTTTCATCCTAACCATCTCCATCTGACCAATCAGAGAGCTGACGATGTGCGGGGAGATAAGGGAGGGGTCTTATCAGCAATCAGCCAGGGTTAATGGTGACCACTCAAAGGCTGTGTGATTGCAGCCATGCTTCACAATCGCTATGAGGTAACCCAGGTCTTTAAGTACAGACTCCAGTCATCTGTCTGACTGGCTTGACGAGGAAAACCTTCAGAGTCCACATGCCCTTTGGGGTTTTAGCTGTAGGCAAGGATAGGAATAAAAAACTCTGTACCTTTGAACTCCAACCCAAAGCAGTCCCCCATACTTGTAGTCTTACATAACTGCAGTGCTTCTTTACCTGGGTCTCCTCCATAGTTGTAGTCCTCTCTGTAAGTGTGGTCCTTCCAGAGCTTTGGGGTCCATGTCGCAGGTCCCTCTCTGACCTGGGGGCTCTGGGGAGCAGGGTGACGAGCTGCGTTGGGAGAAAGAGAGAGAGGGGAGAAAGAGAGAGGGGGGAGAACGAGAGGGAGAGGGGAGAAAGAGAGGGAGAAGGGGAGAAAGATATATTCACAGAGAGAGATGGAGAGAAACAATAACCATATATTTATATATAGAGAGAGACAGACAGACAGATAGGGAGGGAGGGAGGGAGGGAGGGAGAGAGAGAGAGGGGAGAGAGAGAGAGAGAGAGAGAGAGACAGAGAGAGAGAGAGAGAGAGAGAGAGAGAGAGAGAGAGAGAGAGAGAGAGAGAGAGAGAGAGAGAGAGAGAGAGAGAGAGAGAGAGAGAGAGAGGGCTGAACTCAGACGGATGCAGACACAGAGCAGCTGTGGTCCCAGCTGTGGGTGGCCCCAGTGACTTTCCTTTTCTTCCAGTCCCTGTGGATCAAAGCCCTGGCAATCCCTTGCTCTTTTAGAAAAGAAGAAAAAGAAGGAGAATTAATACTAATGGTGCTGGGAGCGAAGGAAGAAAGCGTCGGGGTAATTACCCAGCAATCACTGCAGCATTCCGCAGCCGTGGGGGCAGAGATAGGGCCTTGAGCTTAAAGAGGATGGACATAGATCAACATAACCAGACTACACACACACACACACACACACTGACACACACACACTGACACACACACACACACACACACGCAGGAGCAAACAGACCAAAACTGAGACGCACACACTCACTGATACACACTCATGCACGCAGAAGTAACTGGAACACACACTCAGTGTCTTATCAGTTCAGAAAGGATTCGTGTGGCTTCTTTGTCTGTATTCGTATTCTCAGGCTTGTGTGTGTGTGTGTGTGTACGTGTGTGTCTATGTGTCTGTGCATGTGTGTGTGTCTAATTGATGTGCAAAAATGCAGTGGAGGGTCCTTGTATAAATAGGGTTATGGAGGAATGTCTGTGTGTATTGGGTTTGGGGTGGGTAAAGGAGGGTGTGTGTGTTGGGGTGGCGGGGGGGGGGGGGGGGGGGGGGTAAGAAGGGGGTGGAAGTCTGCATGTCATGTGTGAGAGCCCCCCTACCCTCTTGAAAATCCCCCAACATCTCTGATAATGATCTGAGCCTGTGTGTGTGTGTGTCTGTGTGTGTGTGTGTGTGTCCCTCAGGGACCAGTAGTATGTTCAGAATATGTCCATATGTTAAAGAAGGAACAGAGGCCATTCAAACAGGGGATAGGACTGGGTTGGTCTGTCTGGGTAAAGGGTAGGGAGTGTGTGTGTGTGTGTGCATGTGTACAGACAGAGAAAGCCTTTGTGTTTCTAAACATAGGGGTCACCAGAGAAAGTCAGTCGTGCTGGAGGAAGCTACGGAGGGGCCTCACAGAACCAGCTCCTAATCGGACTGAAACCCGTAGAAAATTCTGCCTCCCCAAATCGGGCCGCTCTTTTTCCGTGCCTCTGTGGTCGTAGAGTTCTCGAAGCGCTGGCATGGCAACACTGTGTGCTGTCAGAGAGGAGCTCCATTTTCGGTTGGAGGGCATCGGCGGTTTGGCGCCGAAAGGCGGGCGAGGGGCGGAAGGGCGGAGTCGTAGGCACGCGAGCGCAGGTACAGACATGCTGTTCACTGACACAGGCCCTGACTCAGAGATACACACACATACATACACACACACACACACACACACAAACACACAAACATATACACATACATGCATACTCACTAACACACTCATATACATGCTGCACAAATACGCACAAATACGGAGACACACTCAACTCTCACACTAGCACGTAGACACACACACACACACACACACTCCCTCAAGTGCGTGCACTCTGACACCTGCTAAGACACGCACACACACAGTTGTGCATGACACACGCGTTTCTTCCACAGTGAGTCTCAGTCCACCTATTGCAGTATGTCCAATAAAGAGACATCAACGTCTGAGTGTATAATTTCAATACACAGTTTGTTGACAGTAATGACCTTCTTTCCTAGGACACGTTCTCTCGAATCAAACAGACTGGAGTTTTAGGCTGGGAACAAAGACCTCCGCCGAAAATAGTCTTTCTGTGTATCGATATTAATCAGTGTTCAACCTTGAGAAAGAATGGCGTTGATCATGCTAGTGTTGATCATCCCTCACATCCCCCCCCCCCCCCTCACTCCCCCGGTCTCCCGGGCACCACTCATCTTCTGATGTCATGCTCACTCTGTCGTTCCGGTCGATAACCGATGAATAACGAGTTCTCCGGCCAAAGAGCGTGACATCAGACAGGTCAGCTAAAGGGGGGCGGGGGGCCAGGGGGGCCAGGGGGCCCAGGGGGCCCAGGGGGCCCGGGTCATCCCCCATACCTAGTTTATGGCTTAATCTCCTTTCTGCTCCCTGACCTCATGCATACACAGGTTATTTCATGAATTGAAAGTGCTAGCTAGTCTCCTAGAGATCAGTTTAGGTTGTGAGATAGAGGGAGAGAGAGAGACAGGGATGGAGGGATGGAGGGATGGATGGATCAATGGATGGTGATATTCCAGGCCTGCAGGTGACTGTGACCTTTGGTTTCTCAGGGAAACTCTCTGTACTGTTGGGACAGACATTCCACATGCAGTGGCGACATCAGGCCACAGGAGGGCGACAGCTCACAGCTTTTGTGATTCCCTGGACGGCTTGGCCTGTTCTCTTTTGCTTCTCATGCTTTAGTGAGTGTGTCAACGAGAGCAGAGAGAAACAGTGAGAGAGTGAAATAGAAAGATCAAGAGGTACTTCACGATGAGTGCAGTTTGAATAAGCAGCCATGGGGCAGGAAGAGAAGGAGGCGAGGGGGAGAGGAGGAGGAAGAGGTGAGGGGGGGAGGAGGAGGAGGAGGAGGAGGAGGAGGAAGAAGTGAGGGGGAGAGGAGGAGGAGAACAGAGCCAACCCAGCTGTCACAGTTCAGTCAGGTAGACACATCTCAGTGTTTTATCACAACACAGATAGGAAGCACGTTGTGGCAAATCAAAAGAAAGAGAGAGACAGACAGACACAGATAAGCAAAGACAGAGAAACCAAACCAAGACAAACCAAGATTATTGAAGGTGTGGACTGGACCGTGCTTGGATGTTGGTGATGGTTCAGTGCTGAATGTTATTGTGTCGTTTGTACGACCTCATGTAAAGTCTTACAAACTAAACTTAAGAAGTCTGACCTAGTTACCCTCAAGAACAGAACACGCCGTTACTGCATTGTTGAGTTTGCGGTTGTTGTAGCAGTGTGTGTGTGCGTGTGTTTGTGTTTGTGTGTGTGTGTGTGTGTGTCAGCATTCTTCCCCAGGCAACGACAGCGTTTTTACAACTGTCTTTGTCGTATTTCCAGAGGCGATGACAAGCTTCAAGAAATGGATTGCCTTTCAAAAAAGACCAATTATCGTTTGGGGTTTTTTATTGGTCCAAAATAGTTTTAAAAATACAAATGAATGTCACGCTTCGCTCAGGGTTCCTTTGTGTTCTGCAGAAACGTTTTCTGAGGATGTGGAACCGGTTCCAGTTCCTCTCGTTTTGGATGGAACACAGACGGGTCATCTGGGTTTGTGGTTCTGGTCCCAAGCTTGTTTTACATCAAGAATTCACCAGAACCAAAGCCTGTTACTGTTTCAGACAAAGTTCTCCTATTACAATAGAACAGCTATAAACTCTCTATAATCTCAATGCAAAAAACACCCTGAGAGATATTGTTCCAGAATAGCATCATTTTTTTTTCAACCTGTGTTCAAACATAGAAAACAGACAAAAATGTCCACCGAAAACATGACCTGATGTCATGAGGTTGTGGAAGATGGAGAGGAGGTACAGACAGACCGAGACAGAAAGACTCAAGTCTCAAACACACACACACAATCGCACACACGCACACAACATTTCTCGGCACAGCTCCAGCGTCAGCAGCACATCGTAGGGCGGGAGGCTTCACCAGATGGAGATACGAGGATGCAAATCGAGGGTCAGGGGTCAAGTTGGAATCATCAATCCCCGTGCAGAGGGGGACTTGTCCCTGCCTCCTATCACTGTGTCGATAAAGTTATCACAGTCAAAACAAGATGGCAGTAAACAGTGGTGGGGCCGCTGTGTGGGCGGGGACAGAGACGAGGGCCCGGGTGTTTACACAGCGCCCATCACTCAGTCTGGTGGGGGCACCGTGGGAGAACATCACTTGGTGGTCTACAGGACCACGGAGCTGTGTGTGTGTGTGTGTGTGTGTGTGTGTCGACAGTATTTGTGTACACACGGCTATGTCCTCTATCTCTCCTTATTGCTGAGTTGGCAGGTGGATCAGTGCGTCGGCTGTGACAGCAGGGTGTATGTTAAGATGTCTCTGTTTGTTTGTAGCTACTGTAAACCGCCGTGCACGTGTCGACAGCGCTGATATCCGAGGGGCCCCCCGACGGCTTCGTCCAATCGGAGGCCTTCTGCTGGCGGGAACTGCGAGTGTGTCGAGCTCTAGAATTTCAGGAATCAGAATTCCTCACCCTCGTTCCCATATCCGTGAGTCACGTGACCACTCCTCATCCCCCAGGGTTCAAGGTTCACGTCGTGCCGAACGTTTTTCTGCGTGATTTCATGGAAGGCCGCGCGGCGAGGCTAAATGTTTCGTCAGGGGGTTGTTATTTTGTGCGGCCAGGCCAAAGCAAACTCAGCCTGGTGAAGAATATAATCATTTATCTAAGACCAGGGGCGATGTGGTCAATTTGACCTGAAATAGGGCTCTGTGGAGTCTACAGGGATGTGTGTGTGTGTGTGTGTGTGTGTGTGAGTGTGTGTGTGTGAGTGTGTGTGTGTGAGTGTGTGTGTATGTGCCTGCCTGGCTGTGTAAAGGAGGTGAAACAAGGCATAGCTAGCCTCAAACAAACACACTACACTTCTAGAACCCAAACTTGTTGTTTGTGAGTGTTTGTTTGTTGATCTGATGCCACACTTGTTTAAGCACATCGGTAGTGTTATGTGTTATGAGCCACCGAAGCAGGCACTGGATAACTGTATTGACCCCCTATCTGGAACATTTTACACACACACACACACACATACAGTATACAAGCACATACAATATACACACACACACATACTATACACATATACACGAAAATGCAAATACACGCATGCATACTGTACACACACACACAGTGGATGTATCCCCTATGACCCATGTGTGATAGGGTAAGCTAGTGGCGGCGTGAAACTTTCCCATCATGCCCTCGGGCTTCGCTCTCCTATCGCTCTGCAGATCGCTCCACGGAGCAACCTATCAGGGCCCTCGGCTGGGTGGCGTAATCGCCCCCCATTAGCCTATCAAGATGACTCCTTTTTCCCACTCTCCTTCTCACCACTTTCCCTCCTAAGATCCAAACAAGATGGCCGCCCCAGAGCCTCCCTCCAGGACCTCGGGGGAAGTGAACACAACAGCATGGGCCGCTAATTGGATTCATTTGTAAAATGACTGTGGAGATTTGGTCATTATCTAGCCATGTACCCATGACTGGAATCCAGCCTGGACGCTCTCCCCTCGGCAGGGCTGCATCGCTGCCAGGGATCTGGGGCTGCTGTGGTTTCACTGTCTGACAGACTGAGGCCCTGCTCTGAGTCCTGAAGGCTTTCTTCTGTTCATTTGTTGTCTCCTGTGTGTTCTTGGCTGTGTGTGTGTATGTGTTTGTGTGTATGTCACATTGTGTATGCGTGTGTCTTTGTGTGTGTGTATGTGTTTGTGTGTATGTCACATTGTGCATGCGTGTGTCTTTGTGTGCACTGCATATGCCCTCAAAACCCTGGTGAAATGGAACATGAATGATCAGATCTGTTATTTGTTAATAGCTCACAGCATGCCGCCTAGCCTCAATGTAAAACAGATTGTCTGAACACTGTAATCACATGTTTGTAACTTATGACAATGTTCCTTTCTTTTGGCTTTTTCACTTGGTGTTACTAGCTGTGTGTGTGTGTGTGTGTGTGTGCGCGCGTGTGTGAATGCAACAATCCCAGATGCATCAGTGAGTGGTTGCTACTTGGAAAAGGGAACATTGTTATAAACTTTCATCAGATAAGTACTGTACAACTGCAAAGGTTGTTCTGTACACTAGGGGTGTATAGACATAAGGTGAGAGAGAGAGAGAGAGCGAGAAAGAGAGAGAGAGAGAGACCGAGAGAGAGACCGAGAGAGAGACCGAGAGAGAGAGAGAGAGAGAGAGAGAGAGAGAGAGAGAGAGAGAGAGAGAGAGAGAGAGAGAGAGAGAGAGAGAGAGAGAGAGAGAGAGAGAGAGAGAGAGAGAGAGAGAGAGAGAGAGAGAGAGAGAGAGAGAGAGACCGAGAGAGAGAGAGAGAGAGAGAGAGAGAGAGAGAGACCAACAGACAGACACCAACAACACAAGAACAGACAGTTAGACCAGTTAATCGGTTTTGCGTATTGAGTTTGAAACCCAAGTGAACCCCTCTGCCCCAAACCCCAAACAGACACAGTAGATTTCAGGAAGGTTTCTAAAGCCCCAAACGCTCTTTGTTTACACCTCTCCATAAAGCCTTCAGATCCCCGCGTCTCATGACTGTACGTCCATATCTGGAGAGATCTCCACCTGGGCTGGATGGTATCTCTGAGTGCATCTCTTTCATCTGCCTTGCCAGAGGGTAATGGAGACATTTTAAAGCAGGACGTAGGGGCCTTGGACTCTGGGTCTTCTTTATGATCCCACTGTAGGGTGTTTAAGGAGATCCCCTTTATGAACAGGTGCTTCATGTTTCCAGTGCTGGGAGGAGGACCTGGTGCATCCTGCACAAGAGCTGCTAGCTCAGCTGGCCTCGGTGCTCTTCTTTAACGTTTCTTCTCTTCACGTTTGAATTGATGCATCGCGAGGTTAACCCTTTGTCTCGTCCTACGGGGCGTGTTTCAACCAAACTCGTAAAACAAATGCCTGTACGCTCAATTGGATAGACCTACAACCAATCAGAGCAACGTAATATGTTGTTTGTTGAAACTGAATTCAACCCAAGGGCTCTTTCGTGACGTTGTTGATTAAGTTACTGTTGATCATCTGTCCATCATCGTATAAAGCCCGCCCTGGCAATTTCATTGGTCCGTCCCGATCCTGGTTTTCTGTAGTTGTTCCCAATACGAGACCCTCCAGACCCAACTTCCCGACCAAATTTTTTTGTGGGCGGGGAGAAGTTGGGCTGGCAGCCAGGCTATCTATAACCCTAACCCCTATCTCTCTCTCTTCCTCTCTTCCTCTCCTCCTTCCCCATACTCAATGTCTCTCCCTCGCTCTCTTGCCCTCTCTCCAGATAGAGAACTTGTTGGAGCAGATGAAGGACAAGGACAAGCAGCTGGCAGGCCTCAGAGACAGAGTCAAGTCCCTGCAGACGGACTCCAGCAACACCGACACAGCCCTGACCACTCTGGAGGAAGCCCTGTCTGAAAAGGTGGAGGGGGAGGAGGGGGAGGGAGGGGAGGGGGAGGGGAGGGGAGGGGGAGGAGGGGGAGGAAGGGGAGGGGGAGGAGGGGGAGGGGAGGAGGAGGAGGGGGAGAGGGAGAGGGAGGAGAGGGAGGGAGGGGGAGGAGGGGGAGAGGGAGGGGGAGGGGGAGGAGAGGGAGGGGGAGGAGGAGGGGGAGGAAGGGGAGGGGGAGGAGGGGGAGGGAGGGGAGGGGGAGGAGAGGGAGGGGGAGGAGGAGGAGGAGGGAGAGGAGGAGGGGGAGGCGGAGGAAGAGGAAGAGGAAGAGGAAGAGGAGGAGGAGGAGGAGGGGGAGGGGAGGAGGGGGAGGAAGAGGGAGGGAGAGGGAGAGGAGGAAGTGGAAGAGGTGGAGGTGTAGGTGGAGGAGAGGGAGGGTTTGTGTGATAGGATGACGAGATGGATAGCGTGACCAAAGGAGAGGTGGAAGGGAAGTGTGGAAGGATGGAGGGATTGGTGGAAGTGGGTAGCAGACTCAGCCATGAGGGAGGAAGGACTGGATGAGAGGTGACTTGAGGAGGGATGGAGGCATGAAAATAGAAAGTTGGAGATAAAGAAAGGAAGTGGAGCGGGTGAGGGGCACAGGACGTCAGGCTGTGCCCTGGCTACTGTGCATATGGAGAGGTTGAGAGAGGGAGAGGGGGAGAGGGAAGAGAGGAGAGAGGAGGGATATGGGGGACTGTTTGAATGCACGTACAGAACTGTGGCCATGTTGAGCAGAGACCACAGGATGGTTATTTGTCCACTTCAGTGTTAGTGTGATATCATACACGCTATCTATACAAATACACACACACGCTCACTCACGCGAGGCCAGTCCACCGTTCTCGAGACCTAACGGGGCAGTAATCCCATCGCTTCCTGTCTCACTGTGAGTGGAAGAGGTGGACGCAGAGCGTTGGCTGTAAACATTCTCGTGTTTGTTTTTTGCCCATTGCTACAGAACAGCTGGTGTCCATAAAGCCTCACCTCAGCGCTATGGGGTTAGCCCGCTGTGGTCGCTATCCCGCTAAAGATGAATCACCTCCCGGGTCACTAACGGCTTTTCTTGCCAGTAACTGTTTTTCGCTAAAGGTCGACGTATGGTATTTTCACCCCGATAACAAAACAAAAAATAACACTTGACTTTCCAGAAACCCCTCTTCCGCATGTCACTTTCAGTTAAGGTGGAAAATCTCTCCCTTCCAAGTTTGGCTTCAGATTTTGTATTCTTTGAACTGGCGGGGTTTCCCCTCAGTGTATACAAAGCTTTCATCGTGGTGTTTACGTATTTACAAAGACATCCAAGGACCAGTCACGGTTCCTCCCGGAAAAGCCTGGATGTGGAGTGAGGCCGACCGCTCAGCTGTCGCTGCACGCAACCCTCTTACACGACACGAGCTCATGAAACACCCTCCATACTGTGGTCCTTTAGGTCAGAGACGCACAATGAGAGCACAGACTGCATACCGGGTGTCTTTGATAAAGACGTTATCAAGTGAATGAGAGGGTTTTAGTTGATCGGTTCCGCAAGGCCTCTGTGAGGGCAGATCAGTTTAATTGGAGCCGACCCACATGACTGCTGGTTCCAACACTCTGCCAGAGGTTAGCGCTGCATGGTGTGTGTGTGTGTGATTAGCTTGGCTGAGATCCTCTGGTCTGCCAGATGCAGACCCAGGTCAGGGACTGACAGGAGAGAAGCTATAAAAACATCGTAAGTGGATCCGGACGGACGGACCCACCGATAGATGGAAGGATGGATGGATGGCCAGACAGGCAGACAGACAGACAGACAGACAGACAGACAGACAGGCAGACAGGCAGGCAGGCAGGCAGGCAGGCAGGCAGGCAGGCAGGCAGGCAGGCAGGCAGGCAAGCAGACAGGCAGACAGACAGACAGACAGACAGACAGACAGACAGACAGACAGACAGGCAGGCAGGCAGGCAGGCAGGCAGGCAGACAGGCAGGCAGGCTTTATGTTCAAGCTTTATGTTCCAATAAAAACATCTATTAAATCAATTAATTATTCATACGGATAAATTCAGTAAACTTTACAGTTTGCTTTGTGGCAAGACCTCATAAATATTGTGGGTAAGTGCAACTTTGGATTATGGTTAATTTAATACACTAAAAACAGTAAAAACAACAACACACACCAGAAAAAGGTACCGCGCCAAGCATTTAGAAATATCCTCAGAAATCCATTTTATTGAGCCAATTTGTTTAGCAGCTAGCAGACCGGGATAATCACATAATAAAAAGTCCGATCTCTGTTGGTCCGAGCTGTCTGCTTACCCAGAAACCACTTCTGATGAATTTCTCCCAGAACTCCCTCTGATGAAGAACGTTGGCGAGCACAGCAGCCTCTGTGGTCGACGTAGGGTGTGTATAATGAGTTTACAAGAGCTTGTGTGTGTGTGTGTGTGTGTGTGTGTGTTTGATCTGTGTGTATGTGTTGGTCTGTGTTGCTGATCACACACCCTGTCGTTAGCCTAGCATGACGGCCAGGCACCACCCACAGTGTTGTGGTTGGGAACGCCAGCCTGGGGCACGGTGGCAGTGCCCACGTCTACTGCTTGAGGCGTCGCACCCGCAACTTTTACCGTCCCATCACGGTTTCTCCCCCCAAACCCTTCACACATCTCTGTGATGCTTCTTACTGGACTGAAAAACACACAAGAGCAATTAGTGGGAGGCTGTTTGTCTTTCTTCTCTCCTCTCCCTTTTTTCTCCCCTCCTCTCTTCTCCTCTCCGGGCATAGTAGTGTTGTGCCAGAGCTAGTTAGCGACAGTGTTTGTGCAGTCGTCGGGGGTTCTGAACCTGCCAATCACACGGAGATGCCACATCGTAAACTCTGGCTGCCTCGCTTCGTTCCGCGCCTACATAAACACCTGAATAAACACCTAGATAATCGCTGCAACCCACACTCTCCAAACACCCCCGCACACACGTGAATGGAACACACACGAGAACACACTACCTGGCGTTTGGTTGGAGGAAGCTGCAGGTATCTGGAACCAGGCCACTGCCTTGTCCCATAACAACCTTTTACTTCTGTTATGCTACATCTGATGGGATTGGACAACTGCTGAAAAATGGGCAGCTATGAATAGTCTAGGAGACGAGGGGACGAGGTTGCTAGGTAACAAGGAGGCTTTTCTGCCCAGTGGTGATTGGGGCTGTTAGGATTAGGCAGCCATCTTTGGTTGGAACGTCTCTCTGCCAGATAGAGGGCTTATGCCATAATAAGAACATTACTCCCTTCTCTCTCTCTCTCTCTCTCTCTCTCTCTCTCTCTCTCTCTCTCTCTCTCTCTCTCTCTCTCTCTGACTTTCCCTCTTCATCCACTTTTCTCTCTCTATTCAGATACTCTTCTAACTTTATTTTTTCTCTTTTTTTTCCACACACCACGTATTTCCCTTTCCCTCTCTACCCCTCTTTCTCTCCCCCCCTCTCTCCACCCCTCTTTCTCCCCCCCCCCCCTCTCTCTACCCCTCTTTCTCTCTCTCTCCCAGGAGCGAGTGATAGAGCGCTTGCGAGAGCAGAAAGAGCGGGAGGACCGGTCCAGGATGGAGGAGGTGGAGATGATGAGGAAGGAGAACCTGGAGCTTAAGGAGAGGCTGGTATCCCTGGGCCAGCCCCTGACCCTGGCCCCCAGCCACCCTGTGGTGTCCCTGGGGCAGCCCCTAACCCTGGCCCCCAGCCACCCCCCGACCAGCTCCACCAACACCACCACGGCCCAGAACCTCAGCCACAAGGCCACCCAGAACCTCAAGCCGGATGGGGAGGTCAGTGTGGGGGGGGGCAGGGTGGGTGGGGCAGGGGATGATGGACAGGGGATGATGGACAGGAAAAGAGGACATGAGATGGAGTGAGGGATGGGATGAGGGATGGATGAGGGATGGATGAAGGCCTGATCAGAGCCGTCTGGAGACATGGGGAGACGGGTGAGAGAAAGGATGAGCTGTGGCCGCAGAAGGTCGAGAATGGGATGCTAAACTGTGTGTGTGTGTGTGTGTCTGTGTGCACGTGTGTCCGTGTGAGTGTGTGTGTGTGTGTGTGTCTGTGTGCACGTGTGTCCGTGTGAGTGTGTGTGTGTGTGTCTGTGTGCACGTGTGTCCGTGTGAGTGTGTGTGTGTGTGTGCCTGTCTGTGTATGACGTATCTATGTGCGCAAGTCTTCCCATAAAGGCTTCATCATGGTCCATAACATGACAGACTTCAACAGTGTACCCCTTGTTCTCAAAACCCCACACTGAGGTTTAGCCCAATCAGCAAAAACCTCAATTCATATCCTCAGAGAACCAGTGACAAAGCGTGCTTTCAAAACAATTTTACAACCAGAATACCTCCAAACAACATTATCACACTTCATAGTCATCTTTTTATTGAGCAAAAAGAATTAGAAGAATTTACTTTTATAACTGCGCTGCACTACTTGTAATAGGGTATATGCAGCCTATAGTTACTGTGTTAACATCCACTGTAAAAATCCCCCACAAGTTCTCCAGTCAACGGCCTGCCCGGACAAACGCACAACTGGCTTCTTAGAGATGGCAAGGATGGATTCAGGGAAGATGATTTACAGCTCTCTCTCTCTCCCTCTCTCCCTCCGTCCTTCTCTCGTTCTGTCAGGCCCTGCGCATGGACAAGCCAGGGCAGAGCTCTCAGCCCTGTGTCACAATTGATGAGAATGTTTTCTTTTTTTACGCTCATAAAAATGCACATGTCTCATTCCTGTGAAATGATATCTTGTTGAGCGTTGACTTTGCACCACATGAAAGGAACACCTCCTCAAAGACTCTTTTGTGCGCAGGAGATTGGCGTTTGCACACTCAACTGCAGATTTAATTGGCCCATTTTGTGTACCGCGCCGGCAATCAGACCTGTTTTGTAAACATATAAAAAGGAGGGATTTTTAAGTGTGTGTCGCAAGTGTTTTAACTTGAATTTGCTGGTGTTCTGGGTTTGAGAGGAATTCCTTGTGTGTGCGTGTGTCTGTGCTAGCAAGAGTATGTACGAATGTGTGTGTACTGTGTGTGAGTTGTTGCCTTTGTGTGTGTAATATAGGACGATGTGTGTGTGTGTGTGTGATGTTATTTGTGAGTGGGCTCTGCTGCAGGATGAGGGAGATGGAAGGGCTCTGAGGCAAGCTGTAATGCACACTAGGTCAAGGGTAAGCTGACAGACTGTTTGAGATTACTGTACATTCAGTTCACACTGACCTGGCCCCTGCCAACAACACACTGAGGTCCACACACACACACACACATATACACACACACATAGGTTTACACACAATCATAAAGTCCCACACACACACACACACACACACAGTTGCACCCAACCCTGTTCTCTAGAGGGTGGAGATGAGGTCCCGGAATAGTGCCAGTAAAACACACCAAAGAACATTATGGTAAAAGCAAAGGGACTTGTTTAGTTTTTTTCCACTTTGGATATTGTTGCTTGTGTGTCCTATAAGGATGTTTGGGATATACACAGACACACAAACACACTCTCTGGACTCTCCATTTGTATGCTCTCTTTGCGGATGTTTGTGTAACTGAGTTAACCACATTGTTAGGGAACGTTTATAAAGATGTGAGGGCCCTTCTGACTCTATCCTCCTCCTCCTCCTGCAGTTCTTTCCACTCCTCTTCTTTCTACTCTTCCTGCTCCACCCCCTCCTCCTCCTGCTCCTCCCCTCCTGCTCCTCCCCTCCTGCTCCTCCCTCTCCTCCTCCTTCTCCTTCTGCTCCTCCCCCTCCTGCTCCTCCTCCTCCTCCTCCTCTCCCTCCTGCTCCTCCCCCTCCTCCTCCTGCTCCTCCCCCTCCTCCTCCTGCTCCTTCCCATCCTCCTCCTGCTCCTCCCCCTCCTGCTCCTCCTCCTCCTCCTCCTGCTCCTTCCCCTCCTGCTCCTCCCATTTCTCTATCTCCCCCTTCTCCTGCTCGTCCTACTCCTTTTCCTGCTCCAGCTTCACTGACTTCTTCTCCTCTCCCATTGCCTCCTCCTGCTCCTCCTCCTGTTTCTTTCCATCATCCTCTTCTTGCCAGTATCTCTGTATCCCGGAGGTCTAGTAGATTCCACAGCCGGTTGGTTGCTGAACTAATCAGAGGTTTACAGCTCCGCCCCTGCTTCCTGTACCGACAGGATGCAGTTAGGTGTGACTCACCATCCCAGGCTGCTCTCCTCGTCCTGCAGGCTGAGAGAAGGAACCCTGAGAACCTTCTGGAACGTGGCCTGTAATCAGACTGCAGCAGCAGGAGACAGATAGGTTGTACTTGCCGTGACCTTCATCGACCCTGGTGGTCTTCTCCGCCACACCAGACAGTCATCCAGTTTCCTCCGGGAATGCTTGTTATTCTCTTCTCTCTCCTCTTTTCAGTCCTTCTCTCTCCGTGTCTGCGACTCCGTGTTGGGCCGTTCTGGGGCCGAAGGGTTGGTCTGTTTGGAGAAGAGGAGAAGAAAGCTAGCTTCATATGTTATCTTAAGTTAGTTTTAGTGAGGAAAAGAGTGGGAGAGAGAGAAAGAAAGAGTCAATAAGATGAAAGAACTTGAGGAGGAAAGAGGGAAAAGGAGAGAGAGGAGGAGGTCGAGAGAAAGTGAGAAAAGACCATGACTTCTCTTTCACACTGCTTCTAAGCACTTGGGGATAACCAGCTCACCCTCAAGCCAATCCCTATCAGCCTTACAACAGGCTTTTTGCTACGGGCCACATGATTGAACCGCCTCGAGCCCGGCCAGGCGGCCCCACACATTTAACTCATTTGCGATATTTACAAGTGGGAGAATTTTCCAGGAATGATAATAGTAATGTCTATGACCATATATGTAACCGTATCTTTACAAGCCTTACCCCTCGCTGTCATAATAGCCTGGATTCCTCCTGGACTCTGGCTTAGGAGCCCCACTCTCCATACTCTGCCTGTTTTCCACTGGAAGGCCATAACAAACTCCGGTCCACTTAGCGGTAATGTGTTTTGCGTTGGCGCAGATTGGTTTTGATGTGTGCATGTGTATGTGTGTGTATGTGTGTGTGTGCGTGTGTGATACGAGGAGGTAATGGGGCTGTAGAGAGGGTAAGGACAGGGTAAACATCGTCTCAATTTGCCCTCCCTAGGTGGGTTGTATCCCCCCCCCCCCCCACACACACACACACAGACACACACACACTGCGGTCTTCACAGTATGATCCCTTACTCTTTTACGCACGCACACACACACACACACACACACACGCATTAATGTGCATAAACATGTGCGAAAAGACACACAGATGTAGTCCAATGAGTGACACATGCCCTCAGTCTCTCTTTCCGCTGTCAAAAATGGGAGACAGGATTTGTGATGGCGTCCATGAGCTAAATTGTAGTCGGCATGTGTGGAGAAGTCACGTGACGTTCAGTACTCGAAAAACGTTGTTATTGTTCGGCCACCAGTTTGCCGGTGGCTCTTTACCATTCCCATGGAGACACTGCCTGACTTGTGCGTCTTGTTTATCATTAGAGTCGATGTTTTTTGGATTCGGAATATGATCCTTGTTCGTGTTTGTGATGCGAGCCCGCGCGAGTGAGTGACAGTAATAGTTAGCAGCCGTTTGAGGAGACTCTGAGGTTTGTCTAATGACAGAACTGGGAGGATGCTCACGGCTGTACCTAAGACTGGCTCCGTGCCTGCGACTCACAGGGAGCCTCTGTGTGCGTGTCGGGGTGTGTGTACCTCACGTGCGTGTTTATGTGGAACTCAGTTGAGGATGTTTAAGTGAGTGGCCTCAGCTGTTGCAACAAGCAACAAGCCTCTCCAACAGAACAGAGGGAGTGAGAGGGAGAGGTGGAGGGGAAAGCTAGAGAGTTTAGAGAGCAAAAGAGAGGGGGAGAGATAATTCTAGGTTTCATACTTCCTCTGGGATATTTTTTCCTGAGAAAAAAAAGTTGAATCAATCAGTGCAGCTATGTCTGCCCTCACGGTGTTTGGCTTCAGAAAAAAGAACAAAGTTGTTTGGTGGTCTCGTAAAATCAGAGCCAAAAAGAGACAAACGATAATTTTGTAATGAATCAGTACTGGGAATTAAATGTAAACATTGAAAACTCAGAGAGAGAGAGAGAGAGAGAGAGAGAGAGAGAGAGAGAGAGAGATGGTGCAAAAATGGTCCGAGGAAGGAGGGATGAGAGAGGGATAGAGAGACGAGAGAGCAGGGGAGAGGTGGGGAGAGAGAGACTGTCTCTGCCTGAGTCAGGTCTCTCCTAGGTAGCCCCTGAAGCACCAGTCTGAGCAGAGGTCCTGCGCTCACACCCTGTAGAAACGCCATGTCTGACCCAGGACTGTTTCTGAGATGCAGAGACATGACTCAGCATGTCACACCAGGGCTTCACAGGATGGGATACGCTTTGGTGGCCTTCTGTTCTGAACATCTACGAGTTTGTTTCTTCTTCGTAAAAAATAAAATAAAAAATCTTTCCTCTCATCTCACGTCATAGCGGTCCCCTAGATAACAGACAGGGTGAGAGGGTTCTCCAACAGAAGGATCAACAGGACTATTGAGCTCTGATACAGGTGTGATCTAGGTGTTTGAGTGCATGTCGGGTGTGCTGTGTTAACATCTTCCTCCTCCTCTGCTCCTTCTACCTGCTCTGGCCTCCGAAGGCCCAGAATGCCGAGGACCTGAGCAGGAAGCCGCCAGACATCACGGAGCGCCTAAAGCTGTTGGAGCAGGAAGTGGCGC
>NC_140378.1:16957500-16965000 GCF_054491055.1 Hypomesus nipponensis
CCTTGTATAAATACACACACTGCTCTGGTATGGCTGAATAAAGCAGAGAAGACATGACTTGGCTGGAGCAGAGTAGAGTACAGTAGAATAGAGTAGAGGACATCACTTTAGAGTAAAGGACATCACTGTAGGGTAGAGGATAAGAGAGAGCTTTGGTACAGTTGTTAGATCTGCCGATCCATGTATAGGGTTGGGTATTATTTTTATTTTTTTACGATACCGGTGCCAAATCGATATTTTTGTGACAGTTCCGGTGCCTAAACGGTGCCGGAACCGATACTTAACAAAACAAAAAGAGCCACAAAACAAATGAAGTCGTTGTTGTCTGCCATGTTCTTGTTCTTCGACTCTCCGTGTTCCGTGTTCACATGAATTTTCTCAGTCTGGAAATAATCTTTCGGATTATTCTGACACCACATGAATGCAGTAGGCTATCATCTAACTAGCCATCATATGCAGCAATGATGCTTCTTATGTCCGTTTGGGAGCACCAGAGGCTAAATATGTCAATCGACAGCTCAGACATTTAAGAGGCACCGAAATCTGCCTTCTGATTCTGTCCAGTACTTACCGGTCATACCAATCCTGTCCATGTATCCTAAGACTGGTCATGCTAATGACAGTTAGTGCTTTATCTGATATGTGCCTTCACCCATTCCAAACACACTTAATGTTATCGGCTGTCTACATTTCACTTCAATAGCATGTGTTTATGTGTGTGTGTGTATGAAGCAGCATGTGCTTGACTGTGTGGGTGTGTGTTTGTACAGGAAGTGTGTACGGAATTTTTATGTGTGTTTTTGTGTGTGTGTGTGTGTGTGTTTGAGGATACACGTGTGTGTTCTCTGTGGAATGTGAATTGTGTAATCTGTCTCGACAGAGGATGGATGTGTTTTTAATCAGTTTGTTGCTGTTGGAGCTCCATCAGATGGCCTATTAATGACTACCCAGAGAGAGAGAGGGGATGGCGATTAGGAAATACACCCTTATTCACACTTTTGGAAACCCACAGTCCCATGATTGATGTAGCAGGCAGGGTCACAGTGATGGAAGTGTTCCGTAGAGGGACTGTTCATGTGCTGCTCAGGTTCTGAGGTCAAGCTACGTTAGCTATGCTAGCTTAGCCAGGCAATGCTAGCTGTTTTATTTTTTTATTTTTCATAGATTCACTCTCCTGGTATGACCCCATTACTGCCCCATCCAAAACCAGACTACCAAACCACTGTTGAATGGAACCAACATAGGTGTGTTCGACGGTATATTTATGAAGATCTCTCCCTACTGAAATACACAGACGGGTACACACTCTGAACTTGTTGGTGTTGGATTCGCCGTGGCTACACACACACACATTTGTGCAGTTATAAAATACATCCAGACCCTGTCTACATGAATCACTCCCTAATGAACCTGGTGTCTGGATTCATTCTCTGATAAGACTTCAGACGGATAACCTGATGACACATCCTCTCACAGCACAACCTCAATCCAGTATTCCACCTTTGACCTTTGACCTCGGGTCTCCGAGGGGACTGAGAAAGGGAGAGAGCGGGGTGTAAATCTGATGTTATCGTGCCCTGCTTCTTCTGAGCGACGGCGAGTTGTGTTTTTATCATTTGTATTGCCTCAGCTCACTCACAGTCGTTAAAATGATTTCACTCCTCTGCCCTGTTTTTAGATCAAGGAGAGAGGGGGAGATCCTGTGTGTGTGTGTGTGTGTGTGTGTGTGTGTGTGTGTGTGTGTGGGTGTGTGTGTGTGTGTGTGTGGGTGTGTGTGTGTGTGGGTGTGTGTGTGTGTGTGTGTGGGTGTGGGATGTATGTGTTTGCATGTGTGGGTTTCTCTGAGGCTGTGTGTAGGTGGTTGTGTGTGTTTATGTGAGGATGTGGGTGTCTGTGTGTGCGTGTGTGTGTGTGTGTGTGTGTATAAGAGAGAGGTGGTAAAAACAGAACAGTGTTTTCACAGCCAGAAATAAAAGAGATCTGCTTGTCTTGGAAACCGAAGGCCCTGGTCTCTCCAGCGAGCGGAGACAGCAGGAGATATGAAAAATGACTTTTATGATGCTCAGTTACAGACCTGATGGCCTGGTGCAATCCACTAACCATCCTCTTTCACTCTCTTTCGTTTTCTCTGTTTTCTTTCTTTGGTTCTTTTTCCATCATCCCCCAGTCCCTAATTTGTCTCCTAAAAAACTCTACGTGTTAGCTTTATATTTCTTTATTTCTGTGTGTGTGTGTGTGTGTGTACTGGATGTTTGTGTGTGTTTGTGCATGCGTTCACTAGGAGAGACATCAGTGTGGACACAGGAAGCAGCTATGAGTTCTGATCAGTGCTGGTCTTTAGTTCTCTATGATGCAAGTCGAGTAGAGATGCAAGTTAGTCCACTGTGGAAGTGGGTACTCTGGTATCTTACCCTGCCTGTGTGTCATTGGAGACCAGCCCTTACCCTGCTTGTTCTCTGACGTACACACACCAGCGTGCGCGCACAAACACACACACACACACACCCACACAGCAGAGCTAAGCTGTTATGAGGGCATATCATCTATCAAAAGCACCTGCATTTTTAACTCACTGTTAGTTTATACACCTGTGCCAGTAGCCTGTGCGCGTGTGTGTGTGTCTATGTGTGTGTGTGTGTGTGTCTGTGTGTGTATGTGTGTGTGTCTATGTGTGTGTCTGAAAGATTTACACAGGCAGTCATTCTTCACCATCTGTCATGTCCTTTGTGTGTATGCTATGATAGCTGATATGCCCTCATTCAAGTTTTAAACTCCATGGACATTCCCCTTAGCTTACACACGCACACAGACAGACACACACACACCAACGCCCCCCCCCCACCCCCCGCCCCCACACACACACACACACCCACACATCCCGACAGTCTGGGGGCTGCGACAGTAAATATGAGTGTGTCCGTAGCAGAGCTTGTCGACTGGCTGCAGTGTAAACAGTTTGTGTGTGCACATGAAGTAATGCGCAGGACTGGCGTGCTGCAGGAGAGATGCAGTCTTCTGGACCACAGGGCTCTGAGGAACAACTCATTTGTCACTGTCAGAATTTGGAACCTTTTCTGTGTGTCAGCGATGAACTGCGTGCTCAGAAGCCGTCTTTAGATGCTTTAGCGTGCGTGCGTGTATTTGTGTGTGTGTGAGTGCTTCTGAGCTGTTTGAAATGAATAGGAGCCACTCTCATGTGTGTGTGCAGTTAAGTACACAGCAGCGCCAGCTCAGCTAACACACGGGTTAGCTCTCTAATCAACACTTAAGCACCGCACACAACTGACAACAGATTTACACAGGCACATTGTGTGTGTGTGTGTGTGTGTGTGTCTGATGAGTGTGTGTGTGTGTTTTGGTACCAATGCGGCTGTGTGTGAGATAGAGGGTGGTTGTGTGCACAGTATGTCTCTATATGTTAACGTGAGTGTGTGAGTGTGTGTGCGTCAGTGTTCTTGTTGACAGATTTACACAGACGCTCTCTCAGTACTCTGCGTCAAGTCTCGTCTTGTCCTCCCGTTTCAGAGAGACGAGATGCAGAGTGCGTGGATGTGTGGGCCTGATGTCTCCTGTGTGTGATGTGTCGTCGTCCCTTGGCTGTTCCTGTGTGTGATGTGTCGTCGTCCCTTGGCTGTTCCTGTGTGTGATGTTTCTCTGAGTATGGGTCTGTCTGTGTCAGGCCTGTGTGATGGCTGATGGAAACGTCCAGGGATGAGACACATTGAGCTGTTTCAAGGTGGAAATTTAGACTTTTCTCTCTGAAAACATTCTCCCTCTCTTTCATTCCCTCTCTTCTCTTCTTTTCTCTTCTCTTCTCTCTCTCTCTCTCTCTCTGTCTGTCTCTCTGTCTCTGCAGACAAATCCGATCTCCCAACATTCAGAAGCAGACAGTGCCAGTGGACATGAGGAGAGATGGACTGACAGACGGACATCCACACTCGCTCTCCCAGGTGTGTGTGTGTGTGTCAGTGAACGTGTGTTTTCGCGTGTGCATGTCTGCATTCTTTATGTACCATCGCCTGATCTTGTCATTTTTGTCTTTGCCACTTCTTCATCATGGGAAAACCAGATTGAATCAAACATTCTTTCTCTCCTTCCTGTCTCTTTTTGACCCCTCTGTCTCCCTGTTTCTAAGTGGAGCAGACAGCTATTCAGTCAGACACAAATCCACTGGCTTCCCTACAGCAGCCTGGATGGAGGAGGGAAGAGCTCTGTTGGGTCAGCGAGAAGGAGGGAGAGGGGGAGGGGGTTAAGAAAGAGAGGGTGAGGAGAACAGAGAGGGGAAGACATAGAACAGATAGAGACATTACTGTGTGACCAGGCTGAGTGGGGCTGTGTGTGTGTGTGTGTGTGTTTGTAGTGAACCCCTGCAGTGCTGTACTAAGGTGTTAACATGCTCAGATTGCCAGGGTATTCCCACAGGATGGATGGAGGACCTCTCGCTGCCAGCACGCTCTCTCTCTCTCTCTCTCGCTCTCGCTCTCGCTCTCTCTCTCTCTGTCTCTCTCTCTCTCTCTCTCTCTCTCTCTCTCTCTCTCTCCATCTCTCTCTGTCTCTCTCTGTCACTGCCAGCTCTGCATATGCAGACAGGGCCCTGGTTCCTTTCTCCCTCTCTGATTCTCTCTTCCTGTTTCTCTCTCTTACCGCCAGCTGTGTCTCTCTCTCTCTTTCTCTATCTCTTTGTCTAGCTATTTCTCTCTCTCCCTCTGTCCTCTCTCTCTCTCCCTCTATCTGGTGGTGCATCAGGAACACAGTTCACGCTCTGAGGCTATAAGCAAACAAACAGGGCATCTGCAGGTTGATCCGCCCCCCTCCCCCCCCTCCCCAGCTCCTCCTGTAGATGTTGTAGTTTATGTGGGAGCCAGATAAGCATCGGATCCCCCTCTGGCTCCACTGCGCCACGCTGCACTTCGCAAACACAGAGAAAACACACATCGGAAACGTTCCTTCACATACGCCACTGTTGGACCCCTACCCCCCCCCCCCCCCCCCCTGATAACACACACTCCACAGTGACACTCAAAACTGCATCAAACATCCCTTCCCAGAAGCTCAACTGCAAGTGTTGTGGCACCTGGTTTCTTCTCCTAATGACCTCTTATTGATGATGGAGTCTTCTGCCATACTGCGGGGTGTGTGCAAACTGTTTATCTTATGGTTAGAGTGAGAGGGTCGGAGAGGAGAGAAGGAGAGAGAGTATGCAAGAGACGAAGACATACAGAGAGAAAGAAAGGCAGATAGAGACTGAGAGAGAGAGTGAGAGAGATGAGAGAGAGAGATGGGGAGAGAGAGAGACAGAGAGAGGGAGAGACACAGAGAGACAGAGACAGTGAGAACCTCTGTAGCAGCATGGGCTAGAGTGAGTGAGTGATTGAGTGAGTTCAAGGTTTGTCTGAGTGGGACTGGACGGATCACAGGAGGTGGAAACATGCATTCTCTCACTCCTCACTCACTCGTTTCTGTGAGTGATGCTAATCCCTCCATCACACCAGCGGGGCCAGACTATGAAATGAGCCTTCCCCCGGGAGACCAGACCACAGCAATGATCTCTCCTTCCCCACCTCTATCGCCCTCTATCTTCACTCTCTCTCCGTTCTCTATTCCTCCTCTCCACATCCTCCGTGGATCGTTGTCCCCGGACCCCAACATCTTTCTCCTCTCCCCCCTAACTCCCCCCAAAACACACACAGACACACACATATATACACAGGCCCACACCTACGTACATACACAGGCCTGCTCTGGTTGGGTTTCGCTCTCGCGGGGGCAGGCCGTGGTACCCCCCTGTCTCTTTGGGGTGCCTAGGTGTGTGTGTGCGTGTGCGTGTGTGTGCGTGTGTGTGTGTGTGTGTGTGTGTGTGTGTGTGCGTGCGTGTGCGTGTGTGTGTGTGTGTGTGTGTGTGCGTGTGTGTGTGTGTGTGTGTGCGTGTGTGTGTGTGCGTGTGTGTGCGTGTGTGAGTCCCTGTGGGTGTGGTCTGACCAGTGCTTGTTGATGCTGGTGCATCGAATTACTGCACGCCTGTCACTTCCAATTATTGCATTGGAAGAGTGACGCACACAGCCTGGCTATGTGTCTGTATGTGTGTGTGTGTGTGTGTGGGTGTGTGTGTGTGTGTGTGTGTGCGTACCTCCAGCTGGGTCCTGCCGCCATGACGACCCTGAGCCTGAACCAGGTTGTTTACTTTTTGATTGCTCTCTACCTGCTCCATTCTCTCACCTCGGCACCTCTGTAGCAGGCAGCCTGGAGACATGCTGCTGCTGCTGCTCTGTAGCAGTCTGGAGACATGCTGCTGCTGCTCTGTAGCAGCCTGGAGACATGCTGCTGCTCTGTAGCAGTCTGGAGACATGCTGCTGCTCTGTAGCAGCCTGGAGACATGCTGCTGCTCTGTAGCAGCCTGGAGACATGCTGCTGCTGCTGCTCTGTAGCAGCCTGGAGACATGCTGCTGCTCTGTAGCAGCCTGGAGACATGCTGCTGCTCTGTAGCAGCCTGGAGACATGCTGCTGCTCTGTAGCAGCCTGGAGACATGCTGCTGCTGCTGCTGCTCTGTAGCAGCCTGGAGACATGCTGCTGCTGCTGCTCTGTAGCAGCCTGGAGACATGCTGCTGCTCTGTAGCAGCCTGGAGACATGCTGCTGCTCTGTAGCAGCCTGGAGACATGCTGCTGCTCTGTAGCAGCCTGGAGACATGCTGCTGCTCTGTAGCAGCCTGGAGACATGCTGCTGCTCTGTAGCAGCCTGGAGACATGCTGCTGCTCTGTAGCAGCCTGGAGACATGCTGCTGCTCTGTAGCAGCCTGGAGACATGCTGCTGCTCTGGATGAAGGAACCACATTGAGGCAAACGTGTAGGAGAAGGCATAGGACATCCGTTCAAATTCAACAACTTTATTCAGTACATCAATTCGACACGACACATTGAACAGGTTCTAGTGAACACATGGCCTGCTGGAAGTGTACACACGTGGTCATGCCTTCCTTTTTCGGAATCTCAATACTCCAGATATCTTTGATAAACATGATCGTTTTTCTTCGTTTTTTCGTGTGTCTAAATGAGCACACTAAGGCAGGGTGCTGGAAGGGGACTGGTGGGACTCTTCCACATACCCCTCTCTCCTAAAGACCCACACCCCCCGGTGCTGCAGAGCCCTGTCCCCCAGAATGTGTGAACGCGTGGGAGGGCGAATGGACAAGAAGAAGAGAAGAAGGACCTGAGGAGTGAGGGAGGGAGAGAGGGGGAGGGGGTGTAGATAAAAGAGAGAGGAGTGAGATACAGGGGGGGTAGAAAGAAAGAGAGAGGAGAGGGGGAGAAAGAGCGTGGAGAAAGAGGGGGGGAAAAAGAGAGAGAGGGGCGGAGAGAGTGAGAGAGCGAGGGGGGAGGGTTTATTATTTCTGTCCACTGTTTTCTTTCACAGCTTCGTCACCCAACGTGTAGAGAGATCCATTTCCCCCCCCTCTCAGTAGGTGTCGGGGAGGCCACACACACACCCACACACCCACACACCA
>NC_140378.1:16970000-16980000 GCF_054491055.1 Hypomesus nipponensis
AAATGTGTGTGACTGTGTGTAGTTCTGTGTGTGTAGTTAGGTGTGTGTGTGTGTGTGTGTGCAGACTTTAGGGGGCGTAGATGTTTCTCACCTGCTCCACAGCAGAAACACTTGAGCAGGAGGAAAAGGAAGAGGGAGGTGAGAGCATGTGACCCGAGTCCTCAGCTTGGGGTCATCACCCATGTCATTCGGATGACCTTTGACCCCTGATAATTTCACCTCCGCCCCCCTGTCAGCTAGCCATTATGGGGCACTCATTTAACTATATTATTACACCAGGCAGGAAACCCTGCATGTCAACACCACAGGAAAGGTGGTTCACACACACACACACACACACACACACAGTCATCATATGTTTGTATGTTGTGCTACATGTGTGCAGGTATATGTGTGTGTGAGTGCAAGCACGTTTGCGTATGTATGTGTGCTCTGCGTGTGTTGATCTCTCTCTCTGTCTGTCTGTCCCAGCTAGAGGAGCTGATGTGTGCTCTGGAGAAGACCAGGCAGGAACTGGACAGCACCAAGATGCGTCTCTCCACTACCCAGCATTCCTTGCAGGAGAGGGACGGCCACCTGAGCAACCTCCGCCAGGAGAGACGCAAACAGCTGGAGGAGATCCTGGAGATGAAGTAGGTCTCTCTTTCTCTCTTTCTTTCTTTCTTTCTTTCTTTCTTCCTCTCTGTCCCTCACTCGTTCTCTCCCTCTTCTCTCTCTCTGTCTTCACCTCCACCTCCACCTTCATCACCTCCAGACCAAGATCTGCACCTGTCTCCACATTTCGACATGTTGTTCACATCTAAAACAGTCCTGTCTGACCACGGCAGGGTTTCATGTCTGCTGCTATAGCCGCTATGTTATGTATGTGCATTTTGGTATGTTTGTGTGTGAAGGGTTGGCCTTGAACATGTGTGTAAATGTATATGTTGTATATAGACATCAGATTTCACATGCACGCCTGTGTGTGTGTGTCTGTGAATACTGCCAGTTATTGAGGACAGGTGTATAGCAAAAGACTTGGCCGAGAGACCTAGCAGAGTTCACTGATCTGGCAACAGTACTGTGTGTGTGTGTGTGTGTGTGTGAGAGAGTGAGTTGACGGCTCTGTCAGCTTTTATGGCTACACATGTGTTAACTTTGAGCAGCGTGATTGAAGGAGCATGACGCACTGATGCTGTTGTCATGTGCCACTAAGAAATGCCTTTAAAGTCCACTTGTCTGAAGAGGCCTTGTAGATCTGGTAGACACTGTGGACCTATGCAGTATACAGTCCTGGCTTACAAAGGTGTGTGTGTGCGTGTGCGTGTGTGTGTATATGTGTGTGTTTGATCATGATATGTTTATTTGGTTTTGTGTAAACACCAACCAACACACAGTTGTTTGTGTATTTGTTTGCTGTGTTGGTGTGTGTATGTATATGTGTGTGTGTGTGTGTGTGTGTGTTGTGAAAAGATGTCGACTGTCTGCCTGTCTTTTCCAATTTCCTCCCCTCCTAACAGCACACTGGGTATTTTACTGTTGAGATGGGAAATGTCTTACATGTGATACACTACACAATCATTACTCACATGGCATGTCTAAGAGAGGGATAGTGGTGTGCATGTTTGTGTGTGCATGTGTGTGTGTGCGTGTGTGTGTGTGTCCTTATTGAATTACCATTCTAGAGAAGCATATAAAGGGATTTTGGAAGATGTCTCCACATGCAGGCATACTTAACTATCTTTTTCCATTGTGTTTTCTCTGTCAGTGACTGGCCAATAGTTTGTAACCATCTTCAGATTGTGTGTGTGTGTGTGTGTGTGTGTTTGTGTGTGTGTGTATGTGTAGGGGGGCAGCCTAAAGGAGGATTAGGAGTGTTCTGAGTGACATTGAGTCAAAGTGTGTGGTCCCACGAGGTAGGGGGCTGTATGTGTGTGTGTGTGTGCATACAGTATGCAATCCGAATTGTTGGATTCCGAGTGCACCAGGGATTTCCTAGTTGAAGAGACCAGGGAAAGCAGCAAGCTCTCACACACATGCAGGGGTGAAGGGGGGATGAAGAGGGGGGCCGGGGGGGGGCCGGGAGAGGGATGGAAGGATAGAGGGATACACAAACTGAAATATTTCAAATCTTCGAAATCATGAGAGAAGTTTGAGTGGAAGCCAAGTTCCTCCTGCTCCTAGTGTACTGTGCCATTCTGGAGCAGCTGACCACAACCACGGGAAGAACCCCTGGCTTTTACTCTCTCTCCTGTGAAAGTCACTTTCTGTGTGTGTGTGTGTGTGTGTGTGTGTGCCACAGTAAGCTCACAGACAGAGCACAGGCCTATGGCTTTTCAACACCCTTAATGAGAGACAAGATGGAAAAAATCACCTTCAATATCCTCTCACTGTTTCCTAGGTCTCTGACTGTGTGTGTGTGTGTGTGTGTGCTTGTGCATATCACTGAAAGAATGTTTGATGTATAAGGAGTTATACTGGTCTGCTCTGTCACTCATCACTGGATTGAGTTTCAACTGGTCCACACACACACACACACACACACAGATGGCCTTGCAGAGTCTGGATCAGGATCGTTTACTACAGTATGGACTAATGAACTCTGCTAACATGCCTTCTATATACTACCAATGCATGTACAGAACTGTGGGGAGAGACAAGAGAGAAAGGGAGAGAGAGAAGGTGTGAAGGAGATAGAAGAAAGAGAGGAAGACATAGAGATTGAGGGTTAGAGTGAAACAGACCGGGAGAGAGAGACAGAGACAGAGAGAGAAATAGAAAGAGAAAGGAGGAATGGAGAGTGACAGGAAGTGAAGGAAGGAGTGCAAGGAGACAGGTTCTCCCCAGTAGAACCATATGAATCCACTTCCATGGAAATTGCTTGTCTGTCTGAATTACTGCTGCGGCCTTCTGACTCTCCGATCCCCCTCAGTAGACTGCTCTAGCAGAGCGTCTGTGGGACCTCTACTATAAACACACACACACACACACACACACACACACACACACCTGAAACAAGCAGTTTGACATCAGGCGTACAGGGACTACATTTGTGCATTAATATTCAACTTCTACATGTGTTTATCAGACCTTGTCCCTCCATCTCCCCTCTGGTACTGGGACTGCCACCGGTGGATGAAGCCATGTTAACAGTTTAGCAGCATCCACCCTCCACACCTTCCCTTCCAGTCACTCTCCAGACATAGAGACTGGCATTGTCCTTAACTCCGCCCCCTTTGAGAGTCCCCGACTCCGCCCACCCGCCGTCTCCACGGTTACGGTGGATAAACACAGGGAGCACAGCTGTACTGGCAAGGTCGTGTCCCCGTTCACGAAACTCTCAGAGGGAGTTCTGAAGAGACACACACACACACACACACACTCGCGCAGGGGGAAGGGGAGACAGGAAGGTGATGTGTGGTCAGCTCCTCCCCTTCACGACAGCACAGTGTTTCTCTTTCAGGCCGCCTGGCGACCCCCTACGTCCTATCATTACCTATCACAACAACCCCACTGCCTGGGAAGGCATGTGTGTGTGTGTGTGTGTGTGTATCTGTGTGTGTATCCATCGGTGCCCTCCTGTGTGTCCGTGTAAGTCCCAGTGTGTGAGCATGCGTGTCCACAGCTGTGTGTGTGGGTGGCTGTCTGAGTGTGTGTGTGTGTGTCTGTGTGGATGTAAGTGTCCACCTGTGTGTGTGTGTGTGTGTGTGTGTGTGTGTGTGTCAACCCCGTGGGAAGCAGGCCATTCATCATTTCTGTCCGTGCTCCGGTGCCCTCTGACACGCGTGTTTACCTTCTACATGTGTGTTACGTGTTTTACTTGTACGTGTGTTATTATGTCAGGGCTCAGGCATGCTCCTCTCAATGCAGGACTTCATCTTATGGAAATCTCCACTTGTCCTTCATGGAAGTGTACAGTACGACCATCAGGCCCCCTGCGTTCCCACTCCTCAACACACAGGCCTGGAGCCCAAGCTGCCTGGAGCCCCAAGCTGCCTGGAGCCCCAAGCTGCCTGGAGCCCCAAGCTGCCTGGAGCCCCAAGCTGCCTGGAGCCCCAAGCTGCCTGGAGCCCCAAGCTGCCTGGAGCCCCAAGCTGCCTGGAGCCCAAGCTGCCTGGAGCCCCAAGCTGCCTGGAGCCCCAAGCTGCCTGGAGCCCCAAGCTGCCTGGAGCCCCAAGCTGCCTGGAGCCCAAGCTGCCTGGAGCCCCAAGCTGCCTGGAGCCCCAAGCTGCCTGGAGCCCCAAGCTGCCTGGAGCCCCAAGCTGCCTGGAGCCCCAAGCTGCCTGGAGCCCAAGCTGCCTGGAGCCCCAAGCTGCCTGGAGCCCCAAGCTGCCTGGAGCCCCAAGCTGCCTGGGTCACTTGTATGACTTGGTAACTCCTGAACTCTGGATCTTAGATGTTTCATGTGAAACGGACAGTGCTGTAGTGTCATACTGGGGAGGTTGTGAGGTATTGAGAGTTCAGGGGGGGGTGTTCTCACCGAGGTGATGTGGGAGTGACAGGCAAGCAGGACCTGTCTCGCTCGAGTGACACATGGAGACCCTGTGTACTGGTGAGTCACACAGAGACACTGGCAGGATTACATATGAATGGCACTGCTGTGTGTGTGTGTGTGTGTGTGTGTGTGTGTGTGTGTGTGTGTGTGTGTGTGTGTGTGTGTGTGTGTGTGTGTGTGTGTGTGTGTGTGTGTGTGTGTGTGTGTGTGTGTGTGTGTGTGTGTGTGAGATATATATATATATATATATAGAGAGAGAGAGGATTAGGTATGACTACAGCCAGTGTGTGTGAATGTGTGATTTTTGTTGTGTGAGTGTGTGTGTGTGTGTAAATGAGTGCGTGCGAGCGCTCGAGCGCTGTGTGTCTGCCACAGAGAGCGACGGGGCTTGAAGAGGCTTCTCAGACTGTTCAAGGACAACACAGCTGATTGCTGTCCCCTGGAAGAGACTGACACCTAGGTGGGGAGCGAGCGAACACGGCGAGGAGAGAGGGCCGCTTGGAGAGCCAGGGTCATCCTTCACGTTCTCTTGACTGACAGGTGGTTCAGATAAACATGCCACATGGCTCTTTATTTTCTCATGTTCTTTAACAGCCCGCCTCACCCACTCCTCCCCTCCTCCCCTTTACTGCGACCCATACCCAAGTAACCCCCCTTTACTGAGCTCGTCTGATGTTAGGTCGTACAAACACTCATCTGATACTACTGCTGATACTAATAGTTGTAGTAATGAGTAATTGTAGTAGGGCTAGAGCCTATTACTTTCTGTATGTGCTCACTTATTGATGAGGGTGTTCAGTAGAGTAGAAAAAAGACAGAGAGAGAGAGAAAGAAAGAGAGAGGGGGGAGATAGAGAGAGAGGGGGGGACACAGAGAGAGAGAGGAGGAGACACAGAGAGAGAGGGGGGAGATAGAGAGAGAGGGGGGGACACAGAGAGAGAGAGGGAGACACAGAGAGAGAGGGGGGAGATAGAGAGAGAGGGGGGGACACAGAGAGAGAGAGGGAGACACAGAGAGAGAGGGGGGAGATAGAGAGAGAGAGGGAGACACAGAGAGAGAGGGGGAGACACAGAGAGAGAGGGAGACACAGAGAGAGAGAAAGAAAGAGAGAGGGGGGAGACACACAGAGAGGGGGGAGATAGAGAGAGAGGGGGAGATAGAGAGAGAGGGGGGAGATAGAGAGAGAGGGGGGGACACAGAGAGAGAGAGAGAGAGGGGGAGACGGGAGGAAGGTCTGGAATTTATCACACGTACCTAATAATTACTATCACAGGAAATGGTCTAGAGGAAGTGGGTGCCACAGCCCAGCTAATTAGTGTCATTCACACACACACAAAGACACACACACACACACACACACACACACACACAGCTAATTAGTGTCATTCTGTTGGTGTGGAACGTTGGGGCAAGCCCTATCTGATTGGCCCAAGGGAGGCCACCCCCCCCCTCCTTTATGCTGCTGTTTCGATCTCCAGTCTCATTGATTGGGAGGGTTGTGTGAGTGTGAATGTGTTTGTGAGAAAGATAGAGAGACAGCGTGTGTGCCTGCCTGCCTGCCTGCCTGCCTGCCTGCCTGCGTATGTGTGTGTGTGTTTGGGGTTAATTGATTAGGTGGGCCTTGCGGCCATGAACAGGCAGCCAGGATATAGCTCTGACCACTGGCCTCCTGCCCCTAGGTCACACTGGGAATGGGGAGTGTCAGGGAGGTGAACTGGCAGAGTTTCCCTGTGTGTGTGTGTGTGTGTGTGTGTGGGTGTGTATATGTGTGTGTGTGTATTCACAGGTCCTACCATGAATACCTCATACTTTGGTTGCTGGAAAATGAGAGAGAGAGAGAGAGAGAGAGAGAGAGAGAGAGAGAGAGAGAGAGAGAGAGAGGGGAGATTGAAGGAGGGAGAGAGGATTAGTAATGAAGTGATGTGTAGATGTTGAAACTCCTGAGTGTGGGTTCTCCTAACGCTGACAAGGTTTCGTCGATGCGTAAGGCACAGGTTTCTGTGTGTTACACGTTTCTGTGTAAACACAGTGTATGATGCACACACTGTGTGTGTGTGTGTGTGTGTGGATGTTGAGAGGCTTATGGCCAGAGTAGGGTCATTCATTTCACAGAGTGTGTTTGTTTTAGACAAGCACCATGCATTACTATCCCCGGTGATGAAACACTTGGTACACTCCCAGCTAGCGGAGGCACACACACACACACACACACACTTACATGCTCACACATGCACACCCACACCAATTGGATTTCCTTGAAAATAGAATGAGCAGTATACTTTATATTTTGGAAAAGAGAGGATAAATAAGAAGAGAGAGAGAGAGAAAGAAAGAGATGTTATCTTTAACAGCCTGGCTGTGTGTAATGTACTGTAAGATGTTGTATAGATGAAGAGAGCTTGTTTAAACAGTACAGTTTGGTAAAGTGGTGCCCTCATGTTGGGCATCGTGGGCACTGACTGGGCATACCTCCGAACCCACATTGTGTAGGAAACTGGCCCGCAGAGAAGCACTTACCGTAAGCACATCACAGACGCACAACGCGACAGTTTGCAGACACACAACAACACACACACAGAAACACGCACACACGTGTCCAAACACACAGCAAATCTTCTCCGTCTTTCTTCTTTCCTTTTTCTGTCTGTCTGCCTGTCTGCCTGTCTGCCCGCCTGCCAGCCTGTCTGCCCGTCTGCCCGTCTGCCTGTCTATCTGTCTGTCTGTCTGCCTGTCTGTCTGCCTGTCTGCCTGTCTGCCCGCCTGCCTGCCTGTCTGCCTGTCTGTCTGCCTGTCTACCTGTCTGTCTGTCTTTCTGTCTGCCTGTCTGCCTGTCTGTCTGTCTGTCTGTCTGTCTGTCTGTCTGCCTGTCTGCCTGTCTGCCTGTCTGCCTGTCTGTCTGTCTGTCTGTCTGTCTGTCTGTCTGTCTGTCTGTCCTCAGTGTCTTGGTAAAGGCCAGGAGGTTTCAATAGAGAACAATACTGAACTAACCACTTCCGAGCACTAGCCTGCTCCAGGGCAGCACCCCCTCCCGGCTGCCTCACTGCCCCCCCCCACGCTGCACAAGTGGTTGCTGGCTCCAAGGAGAATGGATGTGTGGTGTGTGTGTTCTTTTGTTTATGTGTTTGTCTCATTTGCTCAAGTCGTAAATAACCACTCATGCTCATTCTCGGCAGAGGATGGAATGTAGTGTGTGTGTGTGTGTACTGTGAATAGAGAAGCCCAAGGACGGATGATGTCAGCTCCATCAGGACCATTAGCATCGAAAGATAAGCTGGTTTATCATGCTCTTGTTTTCTCTCTGGCCAATGTTTCCTGCTAAGTGAAGACATTAGGGAGACACAAACCTTTCCTGGGGGGTCAACGACTAACATAGGAGAGGACAGGAGAAGCCAGGGAAGGAGAGAGGAGGGTAGGAGAGAGGAGATCAGAGGGGGGTGGAGAGGAGAAGAATAGAGCAGTCTCAATAACGAGACTTCCTGTAAAAAGAAGAAGAATGAAACGGGTTTGTTTGAAACCTTATTTTGTTTGCTGAGAGAAATGACTGTTCACAGGCATCAGTGAAGCTGTTAAACTTCACAGCACGCCAGTTAAGCGTTAGTTTTGTTTTTACGACACCAGGCTCGACGTCCAGTGTCTGAGCCAGGCCCGCTGCTGACGCTCGCTCGCTTCTCAAGAGGGGGACCCCAGGCTTGGCGCTGGTGGACGAGACATGTGGCCAGACTGGCAGAGATAGCCCTGGCACTGCAGAGATAGCCCTGGCACTGCAGAGATAGCCCTGGCACTGCCAAGCAGATGATACCACAGGACCAAAGAAAAGTTAAAACAGAGAATATATCTTTTCTTAAATAGACCGAGAAGGATGGGATTTGCTGTTGATGAATGAGTGCTTTTGGAGAATAGAAGATTGCGTATGATGCCTGTTTGTATTTGTGTGTGTGTGTGTGTGTGTAGATTGCCTCTACGTGTGTCTGGGACAGAGAACAGTATGTCGATGTAGAAGGATTCCCTCTGCATCACTGACGGGTCCAGATGGAATGTGTGTGGGTTTGTTTGTGACGCAAACATGAATAGCGTGTGCGTGAGATAAATAGACCGAAATGCGTTGCATTTGAAGGGTGTGTGAGTTGCAGAGAATAGAAGATATTCCAGTAGGCTTTGGCAGATTGTGTCCGTGTATCCACGTGTGTGTGAGCGTGTCTCAGTGTGTGTGTTCTAAAGTAAATACTCCCATTGTAAAGGAGAACCTATAGGGTGTGGGGAAGAGCACTAATCATTGCTTCTCACGTACCTGCGTTCCTGTGGCACACACACACACACACACACACATACATTCATACAGACAAACACAAACACACCATGGTCACACCTGACGTGTGAACAATGTACCCTCAGACACCCAGACACAGAACACACCAGGCCAGGAAACATCTCCGTCTTCCAGGTCCTACTCACACACATCATACTGGGTAGGAGCGGGGCAATACACACATGCAATCCCACGCACACACACACACACACACACACACACACACATCAGTTCAGTTGAGACTCAGGTCTCCGAGTCCACAGTCATATTTATACAGTATTAGTGTGTTTGATACAGATTTACCCAGCCTATTGGGAAGAGAACACACACACACACTCACACGCACACACAGACAGACAAACACACAGACACACATTGGGTTAAACAGCAGAGTTGAGTGTCTTCTTCCATTTAAAGAGCTTTCTACCTGATAAGATCAGCTCATGGTGTTCTGTATGCAGGGTTCCTCAGTAAACCACATCACAGGCTCAGGTATACTGCAGCTCCATTAGCTCGCCCATAAAGATCTCGTGTGTGGAACCCGAGAGTGGCCCGGCCAACTACAAAAGCTTTGCATGTATATACAGACTCAGAGGTATGTACAGTGGAGTCGCACACTGCAACGGGAGCATGAGGAGACCTCAGACATCATACGTGCTTTCCGTTTTTGACGCACACAGTCACACAGACACACCGTATCACAGACACACAGTATCACAGACATACAGTATCACAGACACACCGTATCACAGACATACAGTATCACAGACACACCGTATCACAGACACACAGTATCACAGACACATAGTATCACAGTATCACAGACACACAGTATCACAGTATCACAGACACACCGTATCACAGACACACAGTATCACAGACACACAGTATCACAGTATCACAGACACACAGTATCACAGACATACAGTATCACAGACACACAGTATCACAGTATCACAGACACACCGTATCACAGACACACAGTATCACAGTATCACAGACACACAGTATCACAGACATACAGTATCACAGACACACAGTATCACCGACACAGTATCACAGACACACAGTATCACAGTATCACAGACACACAGTATCACAGACACACAGTATCACAGACACACAGTATCACCGACACAGTGTCACAGACACACAGTATCACAGACACACAGTCACACTGACACACATACACACATACATTGTTTTTGCCTTTCTTCTTG
>NC_140378.1:16985000-17007500 GCF_054491055.1 Hypomesus nipponensis
TCAGCCCTGCTCCTCAGCCCTGTTCCTCAGCCCTGGTCCTCAGCCCTGGTCCTCAGTCCTGGTCCTCAGCCCTGGTCCTCAGCCCTGTTCCTCAGCCCTGGTCCTCAGCCCTGTTCCTCAGCCCTGGTCCTCAGCCCTGTTCCTCAGCCCTGGTCCTCAGCCCTGGTCCTCAGCCCTGTTCCTCAGCCCTAACCTAAAAGAGTAAGAGCTCACCCAACATATACTGTAGAAGACAAACAGCGGATCACATACTTGACATGAAGACAATGAAGGGAGTCAAAGTGAATGTATTGACATACAACACCAATTAGTAGCAAATACTCTGTGGGGAATGTTTATCAATGCTAATATGTGGCATTTCCAAATCAATGGGGGGTTCATGAGGTCATGTCAGTGGTATAGTCGACAGTAGGTTGAGAGATTGTGAAGGTTTGTCTGGCCCTATTGCTCCCTACTACTGACGGAAAATCAACCAGCTCCACTCCAAGGAAAGCTATAATTCAGGGAGAGGCCCAAGCCAAAGAACTGTTTGAAACACACTCACACACACACACAATCACAGTCTGGACTGTAGCACACCACATTAATGGGGTTGTGTAATCGACTGAAAAAGCATTGTGGGAAACAGTGTCTATTGCTGTCCCTGTAGTTCTAAATTCTTTTAAACATGGACTCCCGTTGTCACGGCGATGCTGTCCAGGAAACTGCGGAAATGTGTTTTTGCTGGTGGAGTGACAGTATGTGTGTGTGTATGTCTGTGTGCGTGTGTATCTGTGTGTGTGTGTGTATCTGTGTATGTGTGTGTGTGTGTGTGTGAGTCTGGATCCTCAGAGGGAAGCCAGTGTGGTTGACTCCTACTCGACCGCATGTAGGCTGTGGTTCAGCTGTGGTTGGCCAGGACCCACTTTTGGAACACAGAGAAAATACACTTATGGTGCTCACAGTGCCCCAGCTCTGCATGGCCTGGCTTTTCTGGACCAGTCTGTCATCAGTGTGTGTGTGTGTGTGTGTGTGTGTGTGTGTGTGTGTGTGTGTGTGTGTGTGTGTGTGTGTGTGTGTGTGTGTGTGTGTGTGTGTGTGTGTGCGTGTGTGTGTGTGTGGGAAGCAGTCCTAAACAGTGTGGGTTACTCCTTGCCCCCAATACTTTGAGTTTTTCTGGCCCCGCGCCATGACTGCAAAAGGCATTTTTAGGTAGCAGTCGGCCAAACGAAGAGAGAGAACACGTGTGGAGGACAGGAATGAGAGGGGGAACGGCAAGAGAGGAAAGCCTAGCGGGGTAATTGAAGGGTTGAAGGTAATACTTACTGTAGGCCCAGTGATTGCCATTTCAAAGTGTTTGCATAACCTCCTTGAACTTAATATTTGGCCACACTCTGAAATGAGTACAGGTAAGGAGAGGGAAAGAGTATGATAGAGAGAGAGAAAGAGAGAGAGATGCCCTATCGGCCCTCCGCTGAGTAGCTCATCCCTTTGATGCACAAAAGAAGGGAGGACCGAGGAGAGATGGAGGGATGAGAAAGGAGGAGAGGAGGAAGAGAGGATGGAAGGGGCGGGGATGAGGCCATCCTGTCTTCCTGTGTCTCCTCTCTTTGATGTTGCTGTTGGCAGGGTGACGCCAGCGCTCAGGAACTCAGGACCACTGCTGGACATACCTCTGTATGATGACACCACGGCAGGCTCACACTGGAGGGAGGGAGGGAGAGAGGGAGGGAGTGAGGGGAGAAGGGAGGCAGGGAGGGAGGGAGGGAGGGAGGGAGGGAGGGAGGGAGGGAGGGAGGGAGGGAGGGAGGGAGGGAGGGAGGGAGGGAGGGAGGGAGGGAGGGAGGGAGGGAGGGAGGGAGGGAGGGAGGGAGGGAGGGAGAGAGAGAGAAAGAGAGAGAGAGAGAGGGGGAGGGGGAAGGGGGAGGGAAAAAACGAGACGTGTATCGGAAAAGACAGAACAAAGAAATGGAGAGAGAGACGAGGGGGAGAGAGACGAGGGGGAGAGAGAGACGAGGGGAGAGAGAGACGAGGGGAGAGAGACGAGGGGAGAGAGAGACGAGGGGAGAGAGAGACGAGGGGAGAGAGAGACGAGGGGAGAGAGAGACGAGGGGAGAGAGAGACGAGGGGAGAGAGAGACGAGGGGAGAGAGAGACGAGGGGAGAGAGAGACGTATGGAGAAAAGACGGCAAAAAGAAGAGAGAGCAAGAAGGATGGAGAGTAAAACAGGTGTCACATACTACTGTACATGGAAAACCTTGGATTCAGCCTTGTATTCATCAGTTTTACTCTACTGTATGTACTTCATTGTGACTGTGCCACCTGTGTGTTCCATTGTTGTTTTCAGTCATGATTTGAGGATGCCAACACCAGAAATGAACAAGAATTAAGGGAGAAGATGGGGTGAGAGAGAGACAGAGACAGAGAGAGGGGGGGAGGGGGAGAGCTACCTGAGGGCATGTCAGTGGGTGAGAGTCTGTTTTGGATCCACTGCTCCCAGTGTGGTCCTGTGTGCTCGTGGTGTGTGATATAGACCATGGGAGAGGAGACATGGGGCCTCTTCTCTGGGAGGGGACATAACTCATCCCTCTGTTTATACCTAAGCTGTAGCCCTCTCCTAGCACTCAAGAGCGTGTGTTTCCTAGAGTGTGTGTGTGTGTGTGTGTGTGTGTGTGTGGGGGGGTAATAGTAAGCCTGTGTTACAGTAGTGTTTCTCATACTTGCAGTGACCTTTCACCTTTCTCGGGGATGACAAGGGGCTTTAAACAATCCAGCTGCTCTGTGTCTCTGTCTCTCTGTCTCTATCTGTGTATGAGTGTGTACGTACTAGATTCCGGGGCTCAGACCCTCTCTTTCAGGTGAGATAGAGAACAAACCTGCTGGACATCTTAGGATGGGGTTTAGATGGCGTGTGACCTTGACCATGGACCACAGTCTGTATGACCTTGACCGTGGACCACAGTCTGTGTGACCTGGACTATGGACCATAGTCTCCTGTGCTTGGGGAAGCGCACACAACGCTCTCACGGTTAAACCAAAATGGGAAAAAGCTGTTGGTGACGTCATCATGGTGGGTGTCCTTCGGGTCATCCCCCCCCCCCTTCCCCCCCCCCCCACACACACACATCCATGTTTGTTTATTTAATTCTCTGGCCCTAGAACGGGAAGTATCCCAAACCCGTCCCTTCCTGGGAAGTTGAAGAGACGGTAGAGGTGAGACTTTTCTTGGTCTCTTGCTGCATGTGCGGGCGGGCGCAAAGGTGTGTTTGTATGTGTGTGTGTGTGTGTTCATGTGTGTGCACCGCACTTGGCAGGGGTTTGGGTTTGTGATGTATGCTGTTTATGCTTCTTACTCCTGGACTGACACAGAAGATATGCTGTCCCCAGCGACCGTCTGGCCCTGCTCATCTCCAGGAGTAGTCTCCGTCTCTCTCCATCTCCCCCGGTCCCCGGCTCGCTCTATAAACATTTGGCTACTTCTGACAGATTTGTTGATTTTTGTCCTCTTGTATTTTTTCCCCTCTTGTTGCTGTAAAACTGATACATACTCTTTCAATTAGTCCTCCCTTTCCCCGTCTGAGTGTCGGTGAATGTGTGTGTGTCTGTGTGTGTGTGGGGGGAGGGGGGGGAGTGGGTGGGTTAGGGGTTGGAGTAAGTGGATTGTATATTTTATTAGTGGAGTAAAAACACACACAACCTGGCCTCGTTCTGAGAAAGCCATCTGCTGCCATGGATGTTTCTACATGTACATATGCAGCTCAAGGTTACCATGGAGTCCAAAGTTAGCATTTAGCTCAAGGTTAGCATGTAGCTCAAGGTTATGTAGTCAGAGGTTAGCATGTAGCTCATGGTTAGCCTGTTGCTCATGGTTAACATGTAGTCCAAGGTTAGCATGTTATTCAAGGTTATGTAGTCCAAGATTAGTATTTAGCTCGAGGTTAGCATGCAAGGTTAGCATTTAGTCAAAAGTTAGCAAGTAACTCAAGGTAATCATGTAGCTCAAGGCTACCATTTAGGTCTACTGCAGGGCAGGGCATGTAACATGTATAACTTGTTTATGCCTTAAATCAGGGTAAGTTTCTTTCTTAGCTTTAGAAGAACTAGCTAGCTAATGTGACGCTCCCGTCTGCCACTCTACTTGTTCTTGTCTCGTCAGTGAGAAGCTGGGAGGGTCGTCAAAGTTAATGGGACACACCTGGTCCGGGTCGTGTTCAGGATGAAAGTCTTGGTTCATAATTACCTTGTGCGAGATCTCTCCTTGAAAAATGATGTTCTCACGTGCATTCATTTAGTATTATTGACTTACTAAATGTCGTAACTAGCTTGTGGTCTGCCATATCTCAACGGCCCTGAGCCTGGTTGCTGCACTAGCTAAACATAGTAGCTGCTGTGGCTAGGTATAAGCATAGCCTGTTTGTATGGGAAGCAGTGTAGTGTCTATAAACGCTGTAAAAAAAAAAAGAAAAACGTTTGAGGCAAGCGTGTACAATGTTAGCTTCTACTACAGCTAAATGCGTAGCATGAACAGTGTGCATGAACACAGTTTTCATAGCCTGAACATGAAAGAAGATCTAAAGGTCTTTAGACACAAAAAAACGTTCATTAGAACACAAAGGTCTTAGTTAGAACAGGAAGGATCACTTATCAGAACATGGCATTATAGCTAAGGATGGGTCGTGACTTGGCGTTAGCCTGTTGCACTTCAAAGAGCTAAGTTAGAAGACTGAAACTATGCGTCTTCATTGGCCTGTGTGTGATTTATGCGAGGTAGCAGTTGCCTCTCTGCTCTCCCTTCTTCGGTAGTAAATAACCAGCTCTGGTTCCCCTTCGTAAATATTCCTGTCACTCAACCATGCCCCATTCACATGTCCCCTTCATGGGCTCACCACAGGCCTCCCCTCTGGCACGGCTAATACACAGGGGCCTCAACGCTGCACTGTTACTGCACACACGCACACAAAGACACTCACGTCCATTCATCCTCACATATACACACAGCACAGACACACAAGGTAGGACACACACACGAAAAAATTCCGCGATAAACTTCACCTGAGAACATCGTCGAACATCGTTCTTCACCTGAGCGAACCGATAGGGGACGTTGTGGTAAGCCACATTATTAACTAGGTCTAGTAACGCAGCCCCCCTGCCCCCCCCCCTGGACAGACACTATGGATGGCTCCCATGGGCATCCCAGGGACACATCTGTTTCTGTCAAGCCGACTCTCCACACTCATCATTTCAAGTAAGTCATAACACAAATTATAAACACGTATCACTCAACCGTGACGCCCAGGAATAACAACATGGAGTGCGCTGAGCTGATTTAGGGTTGGCTGGGACTCTTAAATCTTTACCTCCCTCCTTCCCCTCGCTCCCTCTTTCCGTTCCCCTTCTCTTTTCCCTCGTTCCCTAGCCGTCGTCGAACGCAGGTGGCCGGTTCTTTTGTCAAACTCGTAGCCCTATGCCTTCACGTTTTGTTCTTCTTTTTTTCTCACCCTCACCCGCTCTTCAAAGTCTGTGTGAGTGTGTTTGTGTGATGGGGGGTGTCTGCTCCTGACACTGACTTAGGGCTTTCTGATTGGTCACGCAATCTCACATCTGCCCTCTGACATCACGTTGTCTCTGACAGCAGTCCCGCCCTCCTAAGACATCTTCATCAGGCACCTCTCTCTCTCTCCTCCTCTTTCTTCTCCCGTTTTCCTTTCGTTTTCCCCCCCATGGCTCATCTCAGCTCTCGAACCATCTCCTGCCTCTCTCCTTTTTTTCTCCTGCACTTCCCTTCTCCTCACCCCATTTTCTCCATATCCATCCTCGTCTCCTGTTCCACTTTTTCCCTCTTTCTCCATCTCTCCCCTCCTCCTCTCTCCCTTTTGGTCATGTACGTTTGCCATCCATCTCCCACCTCCAGCTCGGAACATCTCTATCTGTCCCAGCAACCATGAACACTCAATTGGAATCACATGTTGCAGGAGAGGGGAGAATTTCAACCCTTATAAATATGTTGTCAGACGAGGTTGGGGTACTTTGAGGCATGTGTGAATGTACAGGCTTGAGCTTTATATCCCAAATTCTAGACATCTCACATCTAATCTAGGTTGTTTCGATCGTGTGTGGGTCTGTGGACGTGCGTGTGTAGGGAGTCAGATGATGGCTGAGCGGTTAGGGAATCGGGCTAGTAATCTGAAGGTTGCCAGTTCGCCTTGGGGGGAATGTCCCTGTACCCACTGTAAGTCGCTCGGGGTAAGAGCATCTGCTAAATGACTAAATGTAAATGTATGTGTGAATGTAAACTATTTGTGTTGATATTCGTGTCATGGACATTTATCCCATCTCAAATCGGTGAGCAGAAAAAATTAAATAGCAATATCAACTTGGCCTTTACCTTTTTAGTGCATTGAGTAGAGAATGATAGAGAATCATTAGGGCTGTCACCCTTTCATTTAGATACAAAATGAAAATAGTGCCTTGTTTGCCCAGAAGATGCCAAAACAAAGGGAGAGAGGAAGGTTCGTACTGGCCAGAGGAACAGGCAGCACAAGATCCAAGCATTCAAGTCATTAGGAGTGTGTGTGTGTGTGTGTGTCTGTGTGTGTTTTGGCACTCTTGTAGATGAAGCGGTCTGCCTTGAGGTGGATTTATGTAGCTGTGAAGCCGCTTGCTGTCCCAGACCAAATGACTGCTCAAATTAGCAGTGATGAAATACTCCTGTGTGATTAAGGTCCTGAAACACAGTAAATAACACTGATCAGGGCTGAACACACACACACGCACACACACACCTACACACACATGCAGACACACACGGTCTCCTTCCCTCTCTAACAAACACGCTCAAACAGACATACATGCACATGCAGAAACAGACACACACACACACTCATCAAGCCCTGCTACAGGATGTGGTAGACTTTTATAGGCTGGATAATCAAAATAATGCCCCTTTTATGGTTTTAGGAAGACATCTCTCAGCACCAGGAGCCCCCAGTATCTTGTAGTGGGTGCACACACACAAACACACACACGCACACACACACACACACACACACACACACACACACACACACACACACACACACACACACACACACACACATACACAAACACACACACACACACACACACACACACACACACACACAGGGAGACTCCACCAGGGCCTGGGCCCAGGGTATTCATTAAAGAAACTGGAAGTGGTTTGTCTTTCACTGAAGCATAGCAGCCATTTTGGAGCAGAGTGTAATCCAGTCTGGACAGAGGCCCTGAGAGTTTGACCATACATTCTGATCTGCAAGCCAACCTCTGACAAGTCACTGTTTATACTCTATAGAGGGGTTCAATGTGGGGGGCATTTTTGTGAATGGGATGTTCATTAGACAGCTCCGAGGTGGCCTCGGAGGATGCACTCGGCCCAGAACAGTCTCCCCTTTAAGACTGCTTCACCTCACCTTTAACCCTGATCATTCCCACCATCGCCTTGACTACTGGGAGAGTGATTACTCCTCCCTTGTCTATTTATTCTCCAAAAGCAACCTTTCTCTTTTCCATCCTCTACCATCCTTCAAACAGGAACAGGAATGTCATGTTGTGAATACTATTCCTTCTAATGCTACAAAAAAAAAAAAAAAGGTTTTGAGTTTAAACAAATGCTAATTCACACAGTTACGTCCTGTCGTTGATCAGCGAAGGAGACCAGGCTCTGCCACTAGATCACACGATGTGCCTGCTTGGGTGTGAACTGGTTCCAAGATGGCCGCCATGTCCTCGGTGTTCTGCTGTTGATCGGCCGAGTGTTTATTAACATTAACGCATGGCGCTGCATTCCATGCCCTTATACGCCCAGGGACAGGAACAAGAGCGACGTCACACGTCGGCTCTATTTAGCCTAGCCAATGATAAAGTAATGTACACAAGCTAACTGCTAGCACCACTCTACAGTATAGGCTTGGAGCCTGTATCTGTGGCTCGTTGGATGCAGAGCTGTATCTATAATTTGGACTCTTCCTTGTTACTGAAACCAACATCTCTGCCATGGGACTGCACATTCACACATTCTCACCTGTCTAAATACATATATATATGTATATGTTTAGAGATTGTGTGAAATGTAAAAGCATAAATCACGGCTGTGATTTTTATTTTAAATTTATTTTACAGTAAAGGAGTGTCTTGTTACTGAATTGTTCCAGTGTTTTATCTTTGACTGAGTATGCATCAGGTCAGACAGAGTGCTCTCTCTCTCTCTTTCTGTCTCTGTCTTTCTCTCTCTCTCTCTTTCTCTCTCTCTCTTTCTCTGTCTTTCTTTCTCTCTCTGTCTTTCTCTCTCTCTAGCAGGTACCTCTAATGCACTTCCACTGGTTTAGGTCTCCTGTGTTTGTACAGTGTGTCTGTGTGTGCACAGTTGTGCGAATGTGCATGTGTGTGAGGGTGTGTATGTGTGTGTGTGTTCCCCCCTGGTTCCCCTACAGCAGCATTAAAAGGAATAACAGGAGAGGTGTGGGGAGACGAGGCGTGTCACCCTGGACCAGTGCTGTGATTAATGGTGTGATTAAGGGCTCCGATCCACGTCAGCACACACACACACACACGTGTACACACACACACACACAGGCACACACACAGAGGCTATTAATGGGCCCTGAATGGGAGAATCCAGATGCAGTCCTTAGATAATTGTACTGAAAACACAGATCGTGGAATTCCAAGCCATCCAGTCTTTATTCTGAGTGAGGGTGTTTATTTTCAGAATAGTTATTTCTACCGGGACTTAAATCATGGAATGAAAACACAAGGCCTGCACTCGAATGAAGGACGATTTTTAATTGAGCTCCAATTCCATGTTGAATGCCCCCCACCCTCTTCTGCACACACACACGTGCACACACTCTTAACTTTACCTACCAGCGCAGGTCAAACGCACTCTCCTAATTTCAAATGCTGGTCCACAGTCTGGATTGAACTGTTGTAATGTTTCCACGCCACAAATACCCAGACACTACGCACTGTGGACAGCACCGACAGGGGAACCAGGAAGGTGTGCAGCTCAGAGAACATGGCTGGCTTGGTGGTCAGATAGATGGACTTCTCTTTAAAGCATCAAAGTGGGAGATGTCGTAGAGGCAGCCCAGCCAGCCAGGCAGGCGTGACGTTCTTCCCAGGATGCCACAGCACAATCCCCACTGCTTCACTGTCCTCCCTCTGTCTACACTTAGAAGCATTCAGATCCTCTGTCCTCTATCTGCTTGGCTGCCGGTCTGTCTGTTTGCTGGAAGACGTTGTGCTCTCCCAGTGTGTGTGTGTGTGTGTGAGTGTGTGTGAGTGTGTGTGAGAGAGTGTGTGTGTGTGTGTGTGTGTGTGTGTGTGTGAGTTATGACTTCCTGCACCGTGACAAAAATGGGAACAATGATTCAAACCCCCAAATTACAGGATGGCCCCTTAGTTAGTTCCTCCTAATTGTGTGAACACAAAATAGTTTAAAGGCTCATAGCCAGGGGGGAGTGGGAGACGAGTGCGTGTGTGTGTGTGTGTGTGTGTGTGTGTGTGTGTGTCTGGTGTGTCTATCTATGCACATGTGTGCTTTTGCAACTTTGTGGCTGTGCGTCTATCGTGTGTCAGCGTCCTGTGTTTACTCAAGTTTGAAGTTTGTCAGCGTCTCTGTTTATGTTTGTGTGTGTCCTTGAGTATATATTTGTCTGTGTGTTTGTGTGTGGGCGTGTGTGTAAGCGTGAGTGTGTGTGAAATATCCTCTCAGTATGTTAACCCTGCACCTGTGAACCGGACCCCCTGTAGTTTTCAGACCACTTAGAAAAACAAACGGTGACAGAAGAACGATGTCACTTCCTCAATTACTTCCTATTACACTTGTGCTCCATCAGTGGCTTTGGTTGGGGTACGCAAATGCTGCACTTAGCAAACCACTTCAAACATCTCTGCTGTGTCTCAGCCATGCCCTGGGTTTCTGTGGGAGTGGCTCCACAGCGTGTAGGTGTGCGTTTACACTGGGCTAGGCCTTCATCTGTTTTCGACTTCCTGTCTCATTTTAAAATTGTATTTATTAAACATTCTTTTACTGTTTTCTTTTCTTTTTGGGGGGAAATGGGTGCTTATCATGCGTCATTTTGGGGTCTTAAATTCTCCTTAATTCTGTAAAGAGCAACATTGACCTTTTAATATCCTAACGTGTGCCCTCCACTCTGCTCTCTTCATGACCTCTCCTCCCCTCCAGACAGCAGGCTCTGCTTGCAGCCATCAGTGAGAAGGACGCCAACATCGCCCTACTGGAGCTCTCTGCCTCCAAAAGGAAGAAAGCTCCGGATGAGGTGATGGCCCTGAAGAGAGAGAAGGACAGACTCATGCACCAGCTCAAACAACAGGTAGCCTGCATTACACCCCCCGCCTCAGACACACATCCAGGAATACACTCACACACTCACACACTCACACACACACACATATTCACACACACACACACACACACATACTCGCACACACAGTCATTTCAGATCTAGAGACCAGGACAGGAACCAATCCTTTACTGTGACAGGTTAAACTGACGTTCTTAGACTCTAAGTCACTCGACTAGACACACATCTGCATGTGACTGTGCAATCAGTTGCAGTGACTCAGTAACCCGGCACACACACACACACACACACATCCTGAGTACCCACCAGCTTTACAGGTTGCAATCAACCATTGGAAGCAATCAAGAACTCTTTTATGATGTCATTAAGATCTTCTGTAAATCACCATCCTTTGGTATTCATGGCAATATGACACACACACATGCACACATTCCTGTTGTCTCTTGCTGTACATTGTATGACCCCTGGGTGATAAATGGAGGTATGCCGGTTATTAGGGCTAGGTCAAACCACATCAATGACTGTCCTGGCCTGGATGCTAACGCTAACGAGCTAGCAGCAGGGCGCCCGCTGAGTAAAGGGAGGCTTCTGGGAAACGTCTCGGGTTTAAAAGTCAACAGATGCGACCGAGTGTGTTTGTATCCCGGCGAGAGTCTGTGTGTGTTTTGTGCGCGTCGGAGTATGCTTGTGACTCGTAAACAGTAAACAGCTCCCGGGGAGTGTGCTAGGAGCAACTGAGAGGAAGGCCCATTATCTGTTTATCGCCACGGGATGAGTCATGTTTTCCCGTTGGGTAACCAGCGGTTACAGTACACCTGGCGATCATGTGACGAGGCCTGATTACTGTGGTGTTCCCTGAGGGCCGACGGGAGTAGAGGAGGAGAAATGATAGAAGGGGGGGGGGGGGAGATGGAAAGAAGAGAGAAAGAAGAGAGGAGACAGTAGGAGATAAGAATAGAGGATAGGAGGGGAGAAGATAACAAAAGAGAAGGGAGGAGAAAAAATGGTAAGGGAGCAGATGGAAGGGGATGGAAGAGGAGAATAGATGAGAAGAGGAGAGGAAAGAACCGCACATTGACAAAATACAGGAACCCACACATTAAGAGACAGATGTTTAACTTGTTTCCCACATTCTTTTGGTGTCCTTGACTACTTTTCTAACCTTTCCTGGCACCGTGCACAGGGTTTCCCAGAGAGTCCTGCAGGGCATCCACATACACTGCATTACTTCAGAGTCAAAGTTCGTTGTCATTAACAGATCACTAACAAACACTAAAGGCTTTGACTTTGAAGCCTGCAGGTTCCTAATGTTTCTAAAGATATCGGTCAGCGACAAGCTGTACTTCCTCACTGGCCCTGGTCGACACTGGGTCGACACTTTGCTACTTTCAGTAGCCTTACAGGTCACAAAGGTTAATGTCGTGGCAAAGGTTGGCAATGGACTACATACATCCCCCCTCCCCCCCCTCTCTACGCACGGCGCCACCCAACACACACACATCCATTTTCTTCCCCTCATGACCCAGTGACACACATATCAGAGAGTATATGTCACCTTCCCAAGCTCTGAGCTGGCCAATGGAGGAAGGAAGCTAACCAGGAAATGCCTAGGAATTATGGGACTCGGAGTCTCCGAGGGGAAAACTGATCTAGGGACAGCAGATAGATTTACAGATAGCGGTGCCCTGTCTGACCTACCCACTTCAGACAATCCGTAAAGTGTGTGTGTCTGGGTGTGAGTGTTTGTGTGTGTGAGTGTTTGTGTGTGTTTCTACTTATGTGGGTTTGTTTAAGGCAAACTTATTAGGCCAAACCGTGCCACTGCATTTCTGTTTGCAATGTTGGCCTGGAGACAATTATGCAGTGAAATCTCGGAAGGCCATCTCTCTCTCACACACACATACATTCATATACACACACATACTTGCACACACACACGCATACATGCACACATACTCACACTCGCTCCACAGGCTAACTCCTAGGCTTCCCGGGGTGAGAGACAGAATAAATCTGTCTACATATCTACATATGGGGATTCTTTGAGGGCTCCTCTCGTCCTGATGGATGTCCGTTGATCTGTGGTTCTTTGAAGCTCCATAAAGATGGATTTGTACTTCTCAGAGGTGTGTCTGTTCGCTCACCTTCTGTCTCTGTTTCTCCCTTGTATCCCCCCCCCCCCCCCGTTCTCTCTCTCTTGTACTCTTTCATACAAACACACACACACACACAAACTCCCACACTCAGACACAAATCCGTTTCACCAGCTGGAAAGATGGATTTGGAATTTGCACAGACGTGCCACTGTGAGAGAGTCTCATGTAAAACTATCTGTCTGACAGGGCAGGGTCAATGTGCTGCAGGCGCAGGCATTACACTATGATACCTACAATATGAGCACACCCACACCTACACACACACACACCTACACACACACACCTACACACAAGCACACACACTGCTGGCCGTGTGGTCCACAGTGTATCAAAGTATTGGCATACTTCCTGTAGAAGTCCTGCTGCTTGTTTGTGTAAGCCCTGTGTCTGTTCTTCTCACTAAAGCTGCGTGTGTGTGTGTGTGAGAGAGAGAGAGTGAGAGAGAGAGAGAGAGAGAGAGAGACAGAGAGAGAGACAGAGAGAGAGAGAGAGAGAGAGAGAGAGAGAGAGAGAGAAAGAGAGAGAGAGAGACAGAGAGAGAGAGAGAGAGAGAGACAGAGAGAGAGACAGAGAGAGAGAGAGAAAGAGAGAGAGAGAGAGAGAGACAGAGAGAGAGAGAGAGAGACAGAGAGAGAGAGAGACAGAGAGAGAGAGAGAGAGAGACAGAGAGAGAGAGAGACAGAGAGAGAGAGAAAGAGAGAGAGACAGAGAGAGAGAGAGAGAGAGAGAGAGAGAGAGAGAGTGAGTGTGAGTGTATGTGTGTATATACTGTACGTGTGGGTAAATATGGGAATGCCCTGATTGCAGAATGCCTGTGATTTGACGAAGGTTTAGATTGAGGTTTTGGATGCAGCTGTGACCACGACTGTAGGATGTTCCATGGTGGTGTAACGTCATCAGACCCCCGTCCCCTCCCCTCCCAGCAGACTCTAACACCTGTGTGGAGCCCTGCCGTTGGGTCTCCAGGCAGGGCTGGAGGCCATTACTGCGCCGTTTACGCCACACAACTGCTAATTAAGACTAATGACACGCACACATTCCACCGTGCGCACACACACATTCCACACACCGAGGAAGATGGACAAGATGGGATAATCGCGTGTGTTTGCGAGGGGAGTTGACACTTGTATGTATGTGTGTGTGTGTGTGTGTGTGTGTTTACGACGGTGTGTGTGTGTGGTGTGTGAGTGTGTGTGTTTGTGTTTACAATGGTGTGTGTGTGTGTGTGTATGTGTTTACGACGGTGTGTGTGTGTGTGTGTATGTATGTGTGTGTGTGTGTGTGAGTGTGTATGTGTGTGTGTGTGTGTTTACGACGGTGTGTGTGTGTGTGTGTGATGGTGTGGCCACACACCGGGTCTCTCCCAGCAGTCGTTCATCACTTCCCTCATCTGTGCTTGTGACTCAGGTCATTAACTCTCCAAACAGTCCGCTCACCACACACTGAGTGGGGCCTTCGGTCCTCGCACCGCCTTGTATGGACGTTCTCCACAACGCCCCTACACCCTCCTATTGGTGGAATGCAATCAATGCTGCTTTACCCTGCGTGTGAGTGTGTGTGCTGGTGAATGGCTGCTGAAGGTGTTCACTTCTACACAAGGTGTTGTGTTGACCCTGGGTCCAGCTCTGCAATTAGTCTGGTCTCCATCGCCATAACAACAGGTGTGGTGTCTGGGGCCTGCCCTGTAAGCAGCGCCCTGCCCAGTCTCACCTGAACGACACCTGAGGTTACGGAGGGCAGTCTCTTCCCCTCCTCTGATCTCCCTAATGACTGGTCTCGCCTCTGTGCCACCCAGCACCTCCCTCAACAATGTGTGTGTGTGTGAGTGTGCGTTTGGATGTGTGTGTGTGCGTTTGTAGAATGTATGTGTGGATTTTCTAGTGTGTGTGTATGTAGGTATACTGTAGACGTGTGTGTGTGTGTGTGTGTGTGTGTCAGATGTGTCTGTCTCTCCATTCCTCCGGAGCTCCTCTCCAGCTGTGTCTAGCTGCTGTTCTCTGATCCTCTCGTCTGATCCTGACTGCTTCCTCTGTGGTTCCTCCACACCTCCTTATCTCTGCTGTGGCCTGGAGGGTTTCCCCTCAGCTCACCTCACCTGAGCCCGGACGACAGACAGCAGAGCTGTCCCGATCGGCACACACAATCCAAGTGCACAGGAGAAATCATTGTGTGGACTTGCGTATTTGTGAGCTATTCCCTTAACCTTCTCCTCTGCTCCCCTCTACTCCTCTCTTCTCCTCCTCTCTTCTTCTCCTCCTCCTCCTCCTCTCTTCTCCTCCTCCTCTCTTCTCCTCCTCCTCTCTTCTCTTCCTCCCTCTTCTCTCCTGGCTGTGGCTGTGTGTGGAGCCTGAGGGTGTATACCTGTGTCGGAGGAGCCGCTAAACTCTTCTCAAACACGTCTGTCAGCCTCTCTCTCCCTCCCTCTCTCTCTCTCCCTCTCTCCCTCTCCCTCTCTCTCTCTCCCTCTTTCTCTCTCTCTCTCTCTCTCTCTTTACCTTCCACCGCTCCTTTTATTGATGTGTCTGTATCTCCTTCCACTGCCAGCATCCATCTTTCCTTCCCATGGCCAGACTGTGAGTGAGGTGCTGGCTGTCAGTTCACGGGCTAGCAGGGCTAAGCTAGCAGGGCTAGAAGGGCTAGGCTAGCAGGGCTAGGCTAGCAGGGCTAGCAGGGCTAGCAGGGCTAAGCTAGCAGGGCTAGGCTAGCAGGGCTAGGCTAGTAGGGCTAGGCTAGCAGGGCTAGCAGGGCTAGCCTCAGTGTTATCTCCCACATCAACTACAGTGTGTTCAGGGACACGTCCCGTCTCACATGCGCACAAGCCCACCTCCATGCCAAAGCATATTTCTGTGTAATTGTAATCAATGATCAAGAAAATTACTGCAATCCATCAGCCAGAAACTCCCCCCTCTCCTGAACCCCAAGCTATGCGGTATGAAGATGAATAACTGTTCCCCCTGTGTCAGGATTGATCTAATCCAATTATAAATTCATCTCCAATATGGATGTCATCTGACAGAATTACGATATTTTCATTAGGTGCTCCAGCTCTACTCAATTTATGGCCTGTCATAAGTCATTACAGATACATACAAATAGTGCAAAAAAAGAAGAAAAGAAAAAAAAATGTGCGTTCCCAACCGGTCCTGGAATAGATCTGATTCATCTGTGCTCGGCCTGAGCTCTTGGTGGTACAGACCACACGTGTTTGGGGAGAGAGACAGTGATGTGGTACTGGAGAGGTGACCTGAGAGAGACAGTGATGTGGTACTGGAGAGGTGACCTGAGAGAGACAGTGATGTGGTACTGGAGAGGTGACCTGAGAGAGACAGTGATGTGGTACTGGAGAGGTGACCTGAGAGAGACAGTGATGTGGTACTGGAGAGGTGACCTGAGAGAGACAGTGATGTGGTACTGGAGAGGTGACCTGAGAGAGACAGTGATGTGGTACTGGAGAGGTGACCTGAGAGAGACAGTGATGTGGTACTGGAGAGGTGACCTGAGTCTCTGTCTGGGATTGACTGGACCAATATGGCTCTAAGACATCAGGGAGTTTATTTTGTATTTTTTTCTAACGACTATTTCTCCAGCCTCATACTATACACAGGCCTTGTAATGTGCTGGCTGTACAGCACTGCTCTGCAGGTTTGATGACATGAAACGTTTTTGTGTTTGTTTGTCGTAGACTCAGAGCCGGATGAAGCTGATTTCAGACAACTACTCTGAAGAGCACCTCCACCCTCATCATCCTCACCACCCTCACCCAGCACACGCCCACCACCGCAGCCCCCCGCGGGGACCGCCCCCTCCTCACGCCAACCACCGCCCCCCCGCAGAGCAGGTGAGCACACACACTCTTGCACACTCACACAGACACACACATATCGACGGACACCCACAGCAACATGCACGCATATAAATACACAAACTCACACACACAGACAGACACACACATAAACACAGACACACACACACAGGCCCACACACGCGCGCGGCAGTGCCATCCGTTGACACAATGCTCGTCATGTGTTTGCTTCTGCTCCGCTCTCTGCTAAGTGAAGAGCTTTGTCTGAACTGACTCAATTACACAACCTTCATCCCATGAGCCAGTCACTTGTGGTCTGCCCATCATCACAGAAATCCCCCCCGTCTCTCTCTCTCTCTCTCTCTCTCTCTCTCTCTCTCTCTCTTCTCTCTCTCTTTCTCTCTCTCTCTCTCTCTCTCTCTCTCTCTCTCTCTGTCTCTCTCTCTCTCTCTCTCTCTCTCTCTCTCTCTCTCTCTCTCTCTCTGTCTCTCTCTCTCTTTATCTCTCTCTCTCTCTTCTCTTCAACCTCATCTGCCCATCCTTCCATCCTGCCAACAGTGAGTCATTTATGTAATTTAGATAAGCAGCCTAAGGGGGAAATCTGCCAAATGAATATTTTTGATTTGTAGATAAAATTACTGTATACTGTGTACTGTGTGTGCACACACACACACACACCTCCTGACAGTATCATATCCAACTTTCCCTCAGGACTAACTTAATGTGTCTCTGTTTGAAGACAGCTGAAGGAACATGCAGTTGTTGTTATAAAGATAAGAGTGTGTGTGTGTGCGTGTGCGCGCACATGGGTGTGTTCTATGTGTATGTGTGATAGTGTGTATTACATGTGTGTGTAACTGTGTGCAATACAGCCAGCTGCAGGGGCTGTCAGGTGTGCTGGCTGGATCACTCTCCACTCATACCTCAGTTCTGCCCAGTGGCTTATCACTCCCTCCCCTTGAGGGTGTGGGGTTGGTTTAGATGCAGTTAGTATATGTGAAGCCCTTTGTGACACTGCTTGTAAAATGGCTATAAAAACCACGTATGATTTGATATCAGTGCTCTGGCTTGCTAATAATCAGCTTCTCCATCTACCAGCTAACCCCTGAGAGAGGAGGACCTTCAGGTCAACCAGGGATGTGTTCGGTTCCCTCCGCCCCTCTCTGAATGTCTTATCTGAGATATCCAATATGGTGGAAGAGATGATGCTGTCAAAGCTCTGTCTTGTAAAAGACAAACTGCTTCTTGGCTCCTCCCACTGGAACAGTGATTGGAGGTGCACCTCTGGGGATTCTGTGATCTCCAACCTTCTCCACCTGCTTGGACGGCCCCTGCTTGTGTGTCTGTGCTCTCATCAGCCCACTATTGTTCTCCACGTACTGCTGGATAAGGGGAATTCCTCACTGTGGAGACAGTGTCTGTATGTGTGTTTGTGTATGTATATAAATAGTGTGCACTCTGTGCTTGTGCACGTGTGTGTTGTGGGTTGACACGGGGGGATTTCCACCTGGCGGGAGGCTGGAATCACTGTGTCTGTTCGCTCTGAGACGCACCATGACATGTTTGAAGCCATTCCATGATGCTGTGAGTGGAACGGCAACACGTGATGAAACACATGATGAAACACATGGAGATCCCCCTGTGCTGGGGGAGCCCTCTCACCTGCACACACACACACACACACACACACACACCTTCACACACACACCTTCACACACCTGCACACACACACACACACCTGCACACACACACACACACACCTTCACACACCAAGCACACACACACACACACCCAGCACACACACACCCAGCACACACCTGCATACACACACACACACCTTCACACACCTCCACACACACCAAGCACACACACACACACACACCCAGCACACACCTGCACACACATCTGCACACAGTCACACAACACACACAGTCACACATGCAAACACACACACCACCATCGCCACCACGCTGGCTGTTAAACCTGTGAGCGGTAGTATGTGGACTGTATGGGGGTTTTATTAGCCTCAGAGAGGTCTAGTCACACAGGTGACGCCTGTGAAAAGATTCTTTACCCATGAGTCAGTTCTGCCTGGGAGGGGTGATTGGCAGGTGAGCTAAAAGCACAATCTACTCCAACATTGTGCTGTTTTTTGCTTTTAGTGCTGCAGAAGGATGTTGATATATCTGATTCTAGTCTTGGCACACACGATCCGTGTTTTTGTTAGGTTAGTAGTAGTAGATAGGTAGTGTAGCAGCCTTGCTAGTACACCATGTGCAAATTCAGGCCAGGTACTTCCTGATAACACTGCAGAAAATATCCGTGTTGATTGGACTAGAGATTGGTTTTGAAAGACCTGCGTTTGGATGTTCAGTCTCGGAGTGCCCCTTTCAAAGATGACTTTACACGGCCAATTCAATTCAACGCAGGTTTAATACTGTGTCGCTCCGCTTGAATTCACACATAAATGTCCCTCCTTCGATAGGATCGCCCTGCTCTGGTGACAGACTTTTACTCTGTCGACATGAGGCAGTCTACAGGCTTCATCCTGGTCTGGATTAGAGCGAAAAAACCATGAAAGTATGATTACGACTGCTGGGAAATCTTGTTACCCACTCAGAGAATAACAAAATAACTCATAAATCCTGCCTCCGATGGCTGGAAATGCCCTCCTTAAACCTGAATCTTTACTGTACGTCTGTAAAACAGGCCTGTAACAGCTCACTATATGTGGCTGCATGTGAAATAGAAAGCTGGTTTAAGGACCAGGCTGAAACAGCTGCAGTTCTAGGGACAGCTGTATAAGTAGCCTGGCAGAATGTTTGTAAGACGGCATGTTTGTGCATATGTGTTTGGACCAGACTCTATTAGGAAGTCTAGACCAGCCAGGTCTGCGGTTTACAACAGGGAGGAAAGGATTGAGTGTTTATGTGTTTGTGTGTGTGTGCGTGTGCATTTTGGTTGAAGACAGTTGATTTTGACACTATGCCGTGCATCATCATGCTACTTTGCCACACAGGATTACGCACATGCACACACACACTTTAGGGACCCTGTCCTGACCTCTGGTAAACTTCCACACAAGGTCAAATGTCAAATATGAAGAAAAGTTGAGAGCTGATTGGTTGACCAACGCAGCTGGGAATTATGTGTGTTTGTTGTTTCTTTCAGGAGTGTGTTTGATGAACGAGAGGACAAAAGTGAGAATATAAAGAGACTGTGGGTTTGTGTGTGTGTGTGTGTGCATAAGTGTGTGTGTGAGTATGTATGTATGTGTGTCTGTGTGTGTGTGTGGGGGGGGGGGGTAGGTCAGGGCAGGGTCCCTGAGGTGAGACTGTTTTTCCTCCAAACATGGCGCCTCACATTTGCTTTTATCTCCCTCTTTTATCTGGACGTGATTCATTACTCTATTTGTTTTTCTTTACCACCTCTCTTTCTCCAATCCCCCCTGTTCCACCATCCCTCTCCTGTCCCCTCTCCTTCCCCTCTACCCCTCCATCCTGCATTGTACACTCAGCCCTCCCTTCTATCCACCCCCCTTCCCTCCACCCCCCTTCCCTCCACCCCCCTTCCCTCCACCCCCCTTCCCCAAACTCTTTCTACTCCTCCTTTCCTCCTCCACTGTGTTCCCGCTCTTTTTGTCTCCTACCTCCTACTGTTATCTCTCCTACCTCCTCCCCTCTCCCTTCCATTCTCTCCTCCTCTCCTCTCCTCTCCTACCTCCTCCCCTCTCCCTTCCATTCTCTCCTCCTCTCCTCTCCTCTTCTTCCTCCTCCCCTCTCCCTTCCAATCTCTCCTCCTCTCCTACCTCCTCCCCTCTCCCTTCCATTCTCTCCTCCTCTCCTCTCCTCTTCTTCCTCCTCCCCTCTCCCTTCCAATCTCTCCTCCTCTCCTCTCCTACCTCCTCCCCTCTCCCTTCCATTCTCTCCTCCTCTCCTCTCCTCTTCTTCCTCCTCCCCTCTCCCTTCCAATCTCTCCTCCTCTCCTCCCCTCTCCCTTCCATTCTCTCCTCCGCTACGGCTCCTCCGCTCACTCTCCCAGAGTTTAGATTGTGGCCAACAGTGCCGTGTAGCAGTCGTTCCACTGAGAGAGTGATTGATGATGATGATGATGAAGAGGCTCCGGTCACACACCCTTGAGACCACGATGCCTTCCAAGCCTGTCAGAGCCAGAGATATGCTCAAAGCCATTACAAACATAGCGGTAACCGCACACGCATAAAGTTACACACACACCAGGCCACTCTCTGTTCCTGAGAATACCTAGAAAACGTCTGTGCAAAGAAGAGTTCGGTTCAACTTTGAAGAACTGAAAAACACATGTACACACAAACACATGAAGACCTTCACACATTTTTGGTTGTTTTGTCATTATGCAGTCTAACACGCCGATTGGTTCCTGCTTGATGATTCAAACAGTTCTTCTCGCTTACTGGCTCTGACTTTAAAGGGGCAGGAGACATGAGGGGAAATCTGACCAGACAACGTAAGGAACCAATTTGACCTTGTTGAGATACAGCCCAGGCCTGTCTCCTGTGCTGGGCCTGTTCAGATTGACATGCATGTTGTGTTCATGTTGTTCTCATTTAGTCAATACCGTTACCATAGACTTGGCTTCAGTCCTTTTTAAGGAAATAGAAAACAGTCATAAAATGTTTATCAGAGTTAGAATTACAAGGCCATTCTCTTGGTCTGCTGTTCTTTTTTCTGCCTCTTCGACTGCCTGATTCAGCTTTATGAGAAGTAGCACATGGTATTTAGCCTGGCTGCTTTTGGGTATGTGTGTGTGTGTGTGTGTGTGTGTGTTGGTAGCCTGGCAGCGTTAGAAGTCCGGGGCCTGGCTGTGTTTACTTGGACTGCCACAGCTGCTCAATGGAGCTAGCTTTTTACATTTAGCATAGCGTACCCTATTAGCGTTCATTGTATCTGTTGCTTAGCCTTAGTTTGACTGAATTCACTAAGCCTGTCATTGCCACTCATTGGGGCTAGCTGCTGTGGACTACAGCCAAGCCTTAGTGCAGCATAACGCATGATGGCATCCTGCTAGTTGTAGCCAGGATCATTACTTTACTGTCTATGTAGCTTAGCATAGTTTAACCAAGTTTATCTTACCTCAGCATAGCTTAGCTTAGCACTGGCCTGACTGGACAGTTGGCAGCATGTGACCTATGTAGTCTCTCTAGATTAGCATCACCATTCCCAGGGCCCTGTCTGGCATGTCTCAACCGTAAGAACAAACCTGGCGTGATTGATTACCAGCTCCTGACGGAACGAAACAAGAGGAAACAACATCCCTTGATATCATAAACATCTTTTCTGGATAAGTAAAAGGGGGTAGTTTTGATTAAAACTCACGGGGGTTAAGCCTTGAGAGAAACAAAAGATAGAAGATTAGCCATGAACTTGGCAGAGAGACAGTTGACTGGGTGTATGGTCTGTTTCATACACAAGGGTTTCATAAGGCCTTCTATTTCCTCTGTTGGCTCTCTCTGAAAATACCCTCACTTGTTTTGTTAGTAGAGTGAGATAATACCATTGGACACTCCTAAATAAATGTTTTAAATCAAATTGTATTCATCTTGATTTGTGTACACCCCAGATGTTATTTAAAGGAAGATATTCCACCTGTTATTTGCAGAGATGGGAAGTAGCAAACGTTTTTTTTTTTTTTGAAATTAGCTTCTTTTTTTTTTTTTTTCAAAACTGATGATTCAAAGTGAGATAATCAGCGAAATTATCAGTATCTATATCAGTAGCTATAATGTCTATAGTGTCTTTGTATTAATGTATATTTTATGATTTGAGCCATACTTCTTTACTTTAACTTCAGTGAAAAAGTGTTGTCAGCAAGCTTCAACTTTTTCAACATGAGTATCAGACGCTAAATGAATGCTTTATGAAGTGCACAACTAACGGACTATCATTCTCTCCCCTAGGATGACGAAGAAGGCATATGGGCATGACCGCCGTCACCACGGCAACAACAACTTCAACTCTGAAGGGTGAGTGTCCTTCTCGCCATAGTACGGTATGTTCACCACCACATGGCAGTTCAACCCTAGCTAGGTGCTCAGGAGCTAGGATTGGACCTCTGACAGGAAGTACTAAATGAGGCAACCGAAAGTGATTGGCTGTTAGAAAGCCCATCCATAAAGCCACCGTTTCTTCTCCGGTGTTCCACCTTGACCACTGCACCT
>NC_140378.1:17012500-17090000 GCF_054491055.1 Hypomesus nipponensis
TTTTGGGAGCTAGCGACACACAAAGGCCCTTCTCTTTGGAGAAAGTCGCACCTGGGAGATGCTTGATGTTTCCTGTGGTATGTGTGTGTGTGTGTGTGTGTGTGTGTGAGAGAGAGAGAGAGAGAGAGAGAGAGAGAGAGAGAGAGCGCGCGAGAGAGAGAGAGAGAGAGAGAGAGAGAGAGAGAGAGAGAGAGAGAGAGAGAGAGAGAGAGAGAAAACAGTGGGATGCCCCAGATAAGGAATTTGAGCTTCACCCAGGATTACCTCCCTAAGAGAAAGTATGGAAGGTTCACAAAGATTGAGTGATAGAGGGATGGAGGGTGGGTTGGAGGAAGGGAAGGATGGGGGGGTGGCTATGGAGAAAAGAAGATCAGTAAAGCATAACTGCTATTGTAGCTCGTCTCACTCTGTTGGAACCTGTTAAAACTACCCCCCCCCCCCTTCCAGACACACACACCAACCAACAACCTCCCATCTTCTACACACACACAAACACACCAACAAACCCCTCCTATACACACACACCTCTTAGTACCATGTCTGTCTGTCTGTCTGTCTGTCTGTCTGTCTGTCTGTCTGTCTGTCTGTCTGTGATGAGCTGAGCCTTTTCTAGTCTTTGGACTGGTGTAAGCTTCAGTCAAACAGTCTCAGGGAGGGGAGGAGATGGAGGGATGAGGGAGGAGGTGGAGGGATGAGGGAGGAGGTGGAGGGATGAGGGAGGAGGTGGAGGGATGAGGGAGGAGGTGGAGGGAGGAGATGGAGGGATGAGAGGAAGGAGTGGTGTTTCCTGTGACATGGGATTTTCAAGTGGTCACACCTGCACAGCTTATAGCCCTGTGTGTGTTCTCTGGGCTCTGGTCTGTCTGTCAGTGTGCATGGACCCCAGGTGTAGCCTGAGGTCACAGGGATATGACTGGGAACAGCTCTGAAAATAAGACTTCACACTACAGGGAGGCACATGAACACTGAGTGCTGGAGAATGTTACAGCAGGGTGTGTGTGTGTGTGTGTGTGTGTATCTCCAAGAGGACTGCAAAGCCTCACCTAGGGATATTGTACCCTCTGGTATACTTTCCCTCCACTGTAGAAACACACACTCCCTCACACACACACACACTCTTAAATTGGTTAATAGAAAGCAAACATTTATGATCAAGATTGACACCAACGGAAATGGAACGGTGAAAGAAACAACAGTAAATGTATTTTAATAAGTAACACAAGAAGAATTCCTCCATTTCCTTTCTGTAACGTATTCTAGGAATGTTGCGTGCTGTAGGAAGGAAAACCGACAGGAATCTACCTGTTTCCTCTCTCTGGACGGCCCCTCTCTGCCTAGCGTGGCTACACCAGGCTAAACACCAGACGCTGAAACAACAACATCTCACCCGCCTGTGTCAAAACCGCTAATTGTGATCATTTGGCCCGAGAGAAACAACTGATACCAGAGGTTTGAAACCGCAGTGAGGGATGAGTTCCTGCTCGACGCGGCCGGCTGCTTGAACTCTGCCTGTGTGGACCAATCAGACTGGCAGGTTAGTGTGGGCTGGTGTGGACCAATCAGGCTGGCAGGTTAGTGTGGGCTAGTGTGGACCAATCAGACTGGCAGGTTAGTGTGGGCTGGTGTGGACCAATCAGACTGGCAGGTTAGTGTGGGCTTGTGTGGATCAATCAGGCTGGCAGGTTAGTGTGGACCAATCAGGCTGGCAGGTTAGTGTGGGCTGGTGTGGACCAATCAGACTGGCAGGTTAGTGTGGGCTAGTGTGGACCAATCAGGCTGGCAGGTTAGTGTGGGCTGGTGTGGACCAATCAGACTGGCAGGTTAGTGTGGGCTGGTGTGGACCAATCAGACTGGCAGGTTAGTGTGGACCACTTACCACGGTCACACTCTCAGAGGACTTGTCAGATACTGTATGTGATTAAGTCAGCTTTGTTAAGGGTGTCCCTGACACACACTGACACACACACAATATTTCACGCACTAATGCTGGTGCACCCTCAGATACTGTGTGTGTGTGAGAGTTCTCCACATGCAGGGACAGACAACACACACACACACACACACACACACAGGCCTGCTTCTCTGTGGTGTCTTTTATCAGGGCCTGTGGAAAAGCCATGCTTGTAGGACGACATTCAGCACAGGATTAGAGCCCATGTAAGACCCTCCTCATCTTACAGAAGTGCTGCCAAGAGGGGATCTCAACAACCACGCACACACACACAGACATGCACACGCTTAAACACACACTCGCACACATACAGTACGCAAACACGCACTCGCACACACGCTTAATTCCCTGTTCCCTCGGCCATGCTTAGTTCGTCATTAGTCCAAATGAAGCCAAACTATCTACACAACCACACACACACACACTTCCAAGTTCCATCCTTGAGGCTGACACATCGCTGTGAACGTGTTGCCCCCAGCTTGCTGCTTCCCGACAGGAGGGTATTCCTGCCAGGAAGCAGCCAGACTCCAGACCCCTCTGTCTGCATCCAAATCAGGGATCAGATACTCACAGACACACACACACACACAACACAAACACGCACGCAGATGAACGCTCACACACTATTGGTGGTAGCGTAGAGAAGAACCGGGCCAGGAGAGTGAATAGGAGAGTGGAGGATTGGATCATTAGTGGTTGTAGATATACATAACATGTAAGCATATTTTTGTTTTCCTATGTTATTTATCCTGGTGCTATTTTGTTTGGATGCATGTGAGTTAGTGTCAAATACGTGTGTGTATTTGTGTGTGTGTGTGTGTGTATTCATGTGGGTGGATGTGGCCTGGATGTTTGGATGCATGGCTACAACGATGTGTATGTAGAGATGTCTGTCTGTCTGTCTGTGTGTGTGTGTGTGTGTGTGTGTGTGTGTGTACACAAAGATGTGTACGTTGTTTGCTGTGCCTCCAGGGTTGTCTAGAGATGAGGAGAATTCCGGTAGGAATGCTTTCTGATTGGCCCAAGGAGCGATGCTTTTCTGATTGGTTGTTTATCCTCAGGGATCTATTTTGGTTTCATTGATGCGTCTCCAGTGAATCTCCATTCTGGATTTTGACTGTCTGGATGGAACCACTGAATCTACAGCGCACACACACACACACACACACACACACACAGAAAAACATATACACACAGAAATACATACACACACAGAGAAACACACACACACACACACTCTTTCCCTGCCGCTGGCTGTGTGTTTGATGTGAGTGTGTTTGACGTAGCAAAACAGAAACAGCAGTGCACGGTTTTGTGTTTCCAGTGGAGTATGCGTTCTAGAGCTCTGCAATGGTTGCCGATGGTAACATAACGCGCTAAGTGGCCAAGCATTATGGATCAACATCAGGTTCCTTTCTAATGGAGTATTCAGCCATGCTACATACTGTTAGCATGGCCCAACAGCATGTTTCAAATCCAGCAGCATCACAGCACTCAAGCACACACACAGAAAATCACTAAACTCCAGATTACATTTCTGTAAAGAAGCACAGAGAGAGAGAGAGAGAGAGAGAGAGAGAGAGAGAGAGAGAGAGAGAGAGAGAGAGAGAGAGGGAGAGAGGGAGAGAGAGAGAGAGAGAGAGAGAGAGAGAGAGAGAGGGAGAGAGAGAGAGAGAGGGAGGGAGAAATAGAAATAGAGAGAGAAATAGAGATAGCGATAGCAGGACACAGAGGAAGTGAGAGATAGAGAGAAAGATGGAGAGAGAGACTATCTAACTCCCCTAAAAAGTCCAGTAGAAGGGTAAAGAATGGACGGCTCAAGCTTGGCACCCTGCACATCAATGGCTGCTATTGTGTTAGTGTTAGCATAGCTTATAGCTTAGCACTGTCAGTGTCTGTGTCTCACTGTGGCCCCTAGGCCCTGCGGCTAGGATTAGCGTTAGCGTTAGCATTAGCGCTGGGTGGTCCCTGGCTCACTGAGTTCAGAGCAGTGTTGCTGCAGCCGCAACTCACCAAACACACTCCTGTTAGCTGGCTGAGAAAGGGCCTCGGTCAGTACGCTTTCTGTTTTATTCTAAAATCCACCCTCTCCTCTCTCTGTTCCCTATCCTCGGGAAAACGCCAAACACATTTTGTTCAGTGTGCAGGTTTTCAAAAACAATTTGTTGGATGTCTCTCTTTTTCTCTCTCCCATTCTCTCTCACACACAAACACACACACAGCACACAAATGCACACACACACAGATACACACAGCACACACATGTTCCCTATAACCCAACTCACACAAACAGACAGAGACCCTGATGGAAGGCAAACTCTCGGGCCCGCTGTTCGCTCCGGCTCAACCCGACCCGAGAGAGGACAACGTAAACACACAGTCACACACATAAACAAGGATGGAGTCCAGTTACACCGGGCACCCGGGGAGAAAACCCTCTCTCTTTTATGGAGAAAGTATTTGTGTAATTTGTTTATGTGGGATTACAGAGCCCTAATGGGGAAAATGGCCTTTCTCTGTCTCAGAATACACCTGAGTTCAATTTCACTGGATGTCTGAGGCAGATCGTAAAGATGACATACCAGATCTTGTTTCTCTTTCTCGTTCTTTCTCGTGCTTTCCCTCTCGACTCTCACTCTCGCTCTGTCATTTTCTCTTGATGTTTCTCTTGTTCTTGATCTTTATATTCTGCTCTTTACCGACTCTCTCTCTCTCTCTCTCTCTCTCTCTCTCTCTCTCTCTCTCTCTCTCTCTCTCTCTCTCTCTCCTCTCTCTTTCCGAGCTATCTCTCTTTCTCCTCGTTCTCAACAATTTGTGCAAACTGTCGTTTTTCCTGGAACTCTTTCACTCATTGGTGGAATAGTTGTTGACCTACCTGTGTTTTTAATAAGGCACAGGTTCTAGCCAGTAAAGGCATTTCTATTGGGGTGTAAAAAGCTAGCAGCAGACCTCTGTAGTCTGTGTGTCTCTCACGTCACTCGAGCAGGGCTATATCGGCACTGTGTTAGTTCCAAAAACACACAACCACGCACAAACACACACACTCCACCAACAGCAGCTTACCATGTGTTTTAACAAACAAGCTGGTCTGCTTGGTATTCTCTATGAACTGTTTAAGCCAGAAGAACAAGCCTTGAACATGTGTTAACGACGCTGTTTTTGGCCCTTGGTAATTCCACACGGGCACAGTTGTTCTCTGAGTCTGCTCAGGCCCTGTCTGGCCTGCTGCTCCTGTGGTGAGGTCTTGGTTGTTGTTATTGTCGTGTTTGTTGTTCAACATGGCTCAGCAATTTGTTTCTGGTGGTGTGTGTGTGTCTGCAAATCAACATTCCATTTTGGCTGATGTTTGCTTAGGTAATGACTGGGCTCACGCCATCATTTTTGTGTGAGTGAGTGAGTGTGTGTGTGTGTGAGTGAGTGTGCGTTTGTGTGTTCCTGTTGATGAAATAGGTGTGGTTCAGGGTTCACAGATAGAAAGGCAGGTAACGGGTATGGGCCTCTGTGGGAAGGAGCAGAACCTGCGACGGAGTTTGAACAGGAGACCTGAGGGTCTGTCTGCTCATTGACCCTGCTACCACACACACACACACACACATGCACACGCACACACAGGCATGCACTCACACACATAAACAGTCCCTTACTCTATCAGCGGTCCATCAGGTGTGTGGGGTTGCCAGATCAGCGAGTGGGTTGCCAGATCTGGGTTGAGGGTTTCCAGGTGGTGAGTAGAGAGACCCAGTCACCCACAGAGATGACAGCAGGCCCAGTGGTTTTATCAGTGATGTCAACTGTGATGTCAGCCAAAACTGTCCCACACAGACCCAGTGACCTGAGAGAGAGAGAGAGAGAGAGGGGGGGGGGGGGGGAGGGAGTGAGGGAGGGAGGAAAGAAGGGAGGGAGAGGGAGAGGGAGAGGGAAAAGTGGAAGCATACTGTAGTGTTTGTCATCTGTATACATGAGAGAAATTGTGTGTGTGTTTACAAGTGTGTGTGTGTGTGTGTGTAGAGTTGCTGCATAGCACCCCAGCTTTATCATGAGCATGGAGACTGAAAAAATATTAACAACTGCTGAAAGATGTTTTGCTGACATTTCTTGCATTCCCCTTGAGGAAAGAAGAAAACCCAATAGAAAAGGCGACCCAGCACGGCGGAGAGAGTCTGCCCGTGGGAGGAATGTGGACACTGTAGGCCCTGACTTTGACCGTTTTGTTGTTGCTGATGAGCAGAAAGCTTGTCTGTATATCCATCCCTCATCCCTTTGTATCAGTGTTGCATTTCTAAACACAGGAAGTGCTGTTTGATTTCCCAAATGTGTTGGTGTGTGTGTGAGTGTGTGTTTGTGTGTGTCCTTTAAGACTGGCCCCCATCAGGATCTGGGAGGCAGGTGTCCTGTCATACACATCACTCAAACATTCCTGTGCCACACACACACACACACACAATACACACACACCTACAGTACACACACTTATTTGTTTTTTCTTCCCCCAAAAATGCTTTCTTCTCTTGCAACATCGTCATGTCCTGTAGGCATGGGTGTTTGTGTGTGTGGTGGGGTTGTGAAGAGGCCCCCGTGATAATCTGTGTTCCTCTCTGAGTGCAGTGCTGAAGGCCTGGGATGACAGAGGGGATTGTGGGTGTCATCTGTGGGATTAAGGGGTAATGAGGATCACTGACAGATGAGACAACAGAGTGGTCGGAACACACACACACACACACCGGTCAAACACACACACACCGGTCCCACACACAGTCACGCTCATGCACACTCACAGACCATTACAGAGGCGTATCAAAGGGAGCTGTAAGCCCTGAGTCACGCTCGTGTGAGCAGACCTTCCCATCCTGCACACCTCTGAGGAGAGAGGGCACGGAGAGCTCCTCTCACCTTCTCTCTCTCTGCCTCTCTGTGACTCTCTCTGCCTCTCTGTGTCTCTCTCTGCCTCTCTGTGTCTCTCTCTGCCTCTCTCTCTCTCTCTCTGTCTGCCTCTCTCTCTCTGCCTCTCTGTGTGTCTGTCTCTGTTTCTCTCTTTCTCTCTCTCTCTCTCTCTCTCTCTCTCTGCCTCTTTGTGTCTCTCTCTGCCTCTCTCTCTCTCTCTCTGTCTGCCTCTCTCTCTCTGCCTCTCTGTGTGTCTGTCTCTGTCTCTCTCTCTCTCTCTCTCTCTCTCTCTCTCTCTCTGCCTCTTTGTGTCTCTCTCTGCCTCTCTCTCTCTCTTTCTCTCTCTCTGCCTCTTTGTGTCTCTCTCTGCCTCTCTCGGAGTCCCTCTGCTCCCCCCCCTTATCTCTCTCGCTCTCTCACTCTGTCACTCTATGTCCCTCACCCCCCCTCTCTCTCTCCATCTCTCTCTATCTCTCTCTATCTCTCTCTCTCTCTCTCCATCTCTCTCACTTTCTCCCTCTGTGTACATACAGGTGTGTTGAGTGAGGCAGGCTTGGTGTGTATCTGTGCCTGTCCTGAAACACCACTTCCCTGTTTTTCCCTGGCGTCAGTCTATGCTGCCTAATACATTGATATGCACAGGCATGCTGGCCCCAGCTCTGGTATTCTGGTATTTTACACACACACACACACACACGCAGTACAAATACACACACGCACGCATACAGTACACTTTGTTTGCAGTGGTGCTCTGTGGTGTTGTAGTACCAGTGGTTGTAGATGTTGTCGGTGGGAGTACACATCTTCAATATACTGCATTCCATTCACAGACTGGATATTTGCTCCACGCGTTAAATCATGAAGTGAACATTTTCAAAAAGGAGTGCCTTCGTGTACCCCAGCCACCTTCCTCTTGGTTTTTACAGTTTTACTCCAACCAGAATCGTCCACCATGGTGAACGGATGTGTGTCGGACCAAGGCAACAATGTTGATCTTCAGCTTTCTTCAAAGGCCTCCGTTTCCCCATCAACATTTTTGTCAACTTGCCCTTCTTTTCATCTTCGGTCTTACAGTTGTAACAAATAATCACCGTCCAATTGCAGAGCAGATAAGAGGGGCATGTAGCAGTGTGAGCCTGGTCCTCGTTGGTCGATTATAACCCGGAAGGGGTGGGGGGTGCACGTGAGAGTGTGCACGTGAGAGTGTGCACGTGATCGTGTGCACGTGAGAGTGTGCATGTGTTAGCGCTCCTTTGACAGGAAAGACTTCTTTCATGTCATCATCCTGAACAGTGACCCCACTTTCAAGAGCACTTGCCACTTTTACTGGAATGTGTGTGTGTGAAAATGTGTGTGTGTGTGTGTGTGTGTGTGTGTCCACTATCGGTACAATCCCTGAAACCTGTGCCAGGTCCAGAGAGTGTGTTTAATGAATGTAAGGGCAGGACTTCAAACGACTGCAAATCTTAACTACACTCACACACCTCCACAGATTGAAAGGCAAGAGAGAGAAAGAGGCAGAGAGAGAGAGGCAGAGAAAGAGGCAGAGAGAGAGAGGCAGAGAAAGAGGCAGAGAGAGGCAGAGAGAGAGGCAGAGAGAGAGGCAGAGAGAGAGAGGCAGAGAGAGAGAGAGAGAGAGAGAGAGAGAGAGAGAGAGAGAGAAATAAGGAGAGTAAGGGAGAGACGGTATCTAAGGTTGGCTTAATCTTCCAGCCCGCTCTTGTCGTTTGGCAGCCCCACTCGACCCTTGATACAGTGCACTGACGAGAGGGAGTGAGAGAGGAGGAGAGGCCGAGAAATATGTGAGGGAATGGTGAGATAGTTGAGGGAGTGGATAAAATCAAAATAAGGAAATAGGTCAAGAAATTGCTCAGGTCCATCAATCTTATTTCCAGCTTTTGGCAAATCTTTATTTCCATGACTAATATTTAGAGTACACCTACTTTTTTGTTGTGATATTTGGCCAACCTCAAGTTCAACAAGACTCACTAATATTTGGACTTTGGGGTTTCAAGTGTGTTCTGAACCAGAGCCATGTTGAGAGAGCAGCATCTGGGAAGGTGAGAGGGCGACAGTGAAGAAGGAGATCTAGTATTCCAACATGGGCACTGGGAGTTTTACCAAGAACTTCCTGTATAAAGCTGCAACGTCATCTTTTATCAGAGGAAGATCTGAGTCTGTTTCATTGTTTATTACTGTCATCAACAGTCTGCACATTTGATGCCTTGAACATATTAAATGTCTTCAAGGGATATTTGTATGAGAATTGAAACACACACATGTAAATGTATGTTGGTGCGTAAGTTGTGTAGTGTGTGTGTGTGTTTATGCGAGTTGTGTACCTGGTGCCTTTAAGGTGTGTCTTGCTCTTTGATGTTTTGTAAAGGGCCTGCTTTAAGGGGCATGTGTTCCAGTGTGTGTATTAGTGATGTGCGTGTGTGTGTGTATGTCTGAGCGGTGTGTATTTGGTTCACCTTGCATTGGCCACCTGTAAGCCATCCACAGAAATTAGCGTCTTAAGTGTTGATGACTAGCAGGCCCGTGACGGGGCGGTGCGGGGCGGGGCTGATGAGGAGTGTGTGTGTGTGTGTCTGGAGGGAAGGGGGCACCACATCTCAGACAGAGATGCCACACAATACGAGCATTTGTTTCTCATTTGTCATCTGTGTGTGTGTGTGTGTGTGTGTGTGTGTGTGGTGTCTCTGGTCAGATACCGGGGCTCCAGTGTTCTGGCTGTAAGCCCGGTACTGCTACAGGGTTTTGCTGTGATTCTGCTAAACACACACAACCTGCACTAATTACAGTCAGTAAACAAACAAGTCATTAATACCAGCCTCTAGGCGAGACACACACACACACACAAGCTCACGTGCATGCACACACCATTTTGTAAACACATAGACATACAAACACAATTTTGCAAACACACAAGCGTAGCCACAGCGGGTCGAGCACCCCCCCCACACACACACACACACACACACAAACTCACACTCCCCCACCCCATCCCCCCACCAAAGAAAGAGAAAACAAAGCCTCTCATTGGCTCTGGGGCTTTGGATTGCTGGAGATTAATGATGTGGCCCTTGTTCCTGCTTCCTGTCCTCTGCTGGAGGACTTCCTGTGTCTGAGTCATGTGGTGCTGATTAGAGGCCACTGCCCTCTAGGACCCTCAGGCACATTGAGGACAGCGCGCCCGTGCGTGTGCGCGCACACACACACACAGAGGAAATCCAAGAGAAAGAGCAGAATGACCTGTGTGTCCCCAGACAGATCCACAGTATTGATGACCAGAAAAGGGAAGAGATCATCCCTCACTCTCTGTTTCTCCTTCTTTCCTTCCTCTCACTTCTTGGGCCCTAGTGTAGGCAAACACAACCTACCCACCATCCATTCCTTCCGTCTTTTCTTGTCTTCTCAAACAGAGGTGAGCTTGAGGGGGAGACAACTTGTGGACAATACTCAAGGCCATGATTGTAGTTTTTTAGAAGGTAAACTGATAGCCTACAACGCACAGTCCTGGTTATTTGGATCGCATCCATCCATCCCAGTAAGCCCTGTGAAGGTTTTAGAAATGGAAATTCGGATTGACATTTTACAGTGTCATCAGAAATTCAGGGAGGTTGTCTTGATTGACTGTAACAGAATCGTCTTCTTCCCTGCAGAGCAGAGAACGCAAAGAGGGGTTCTCAGTCAAACGCTTATTTTTCTGTCTAACAATATCATTGGTGATAATTGTGGAAAATGGTTCTGTGGTTCAAACCAAGGACCCCCTTTCTGTCCTCTCTCCCTCCCTCTTCCTCTCTCTCTTTCTCTTTCTCTCCCTCTCCTCTCTCTCTCCCCTCCCACCCTCTCTCTCCCCCTCTCCCCCTCTCCTCCTCACCTCCTCTCTCTCCCCCACACTCTGTCTCCCTCCCCCACTCTCCCTCCCCCCCTCCCTGCATTCCGAGGGGAGTTTCAGGGGAAGTGCGTACACCACCACTCTCTGAGGGGAAATTGTTAGCAAATGGGTCCAAACTGCCACCCTGTTACTTCTACAAACATCACCTCAAGGTCTTGTATCCACAGCCTCTCTCCTCCACCCTCCCTCCATCCCATATCATCTTCATGTCCTGACCTCTCCCTCACAGCCGTACGTTGGCTGAACGCAGGTTGCTGAAGGTTAGAAAGGCTTGTGCCAGTACTGACACTTTGTATGTCTCTTTGGATAAAATAAAATACAAAGTTTGCTAAATGAATCAAATGAAATGTAAATATGATGTGCAGTTAGCTGACCACACTGAGGTCATTCACTTACAATTGCTCTATTGTCAATGTAATGGTTTTGACCCATGTGGTAATCACACACACACGCACACACAAAACACACACACACACACACACACACACAGATAGAGACACACACACTCCGTGGTGGGTAAATAGAGTAAATTGGGGTTGCCCCCTGGGTTAGTCGAGGCCAGGCTCTCTTTCATGTACCAGTCACCTGAAGGATGATTGGCTGATTGCAGGCTCTCTGCTTCCAAAAGGCCCACTTGTGTGAGTGTAATTGCTCTATCGCTACCATACACACACTCACGCAGACAACCAACCACACATACATACACATTCTTACAGCCAAATGACTTAATTGGTGTTAATTGCATAATGACAGTGTTGAATTGGCCCTTGGTCAAAGGTGACACAGTTTTGAGAAGAGTGGGGGATGGAGGCAATGGGGGAGGGAGAGGAAGTCAGGAAGACCTGCACTCCGCTGTTACTATGGCAGTGGAGTGCTCTCTTTCTCTCTCTCTCTCTCTCTCTGTCTCTCTCTCGCTCTCTCTCTCTCGGTCTCCCTTACGTTGTCTGTCTCTTTCTACTTTCTCTCCCTCCTCTCTCTCTCTCTCTCTCTCTCTCTCTCTCTCTCTCTCTCTCTCTCTCTCTCTCTCTCTCTCTCTCTCTCTCTCTCTCTCTCTCTCTCTCTCTCTCTCTCTCTCTCTCTCTCTCTGTCTCTCTCTCGCTCTCTCTCTCTCTCTCTTTTTTCTCTCTCTCTCTCTCTCTCTCTCTCTCTCTCTCTCTCTCTCTCTCTCTCTCTCTCTCTCTCTCTCTCTCTCTCTCTCTCTCTCTCTCTCTCTATCTCTCTTTTTCCATGTCAGAGTTCCGGTCCTGATCCATCCTTGACCATGATCATTCAGTGATTGCAGCCAGAGCACAGTCGTGGCCTGTGGGCCTGACGCACACGCACACACACACATACACACAAGCAGGCCTTTGTGAAGGAACCCACCGAAAGCACCTTACACAAGGATCCAATTTGACTCACTTAGTGTGTGTTTGTATGTGTGTACAGAAGACGGATCACACAACATTGCTGAGTTCAGGCGGCAAGTTTGTAACCGAGTAAAACCTCTCGTCGCTGGATGTGTTTCATGTATGCGTTCTGTATGTGTGTGTGTGAGTGTGATGAGATTCGGTGTGTGACCCGCAGCTGAAAGGGTTCCATTGGAGGAGAGCGTTTAGGCCATCATCATTACCAAGCACTGCTGTGGAGGTGTATGTTAGCCCAGACAGTAATTGGCCCTTCATACCTCTGTGGAACCTTCTCATCTTATATGAAAACATCAGCTTCATTGACCATAATGGTGCCTCTTAAAGCTGCTGCCCATGTTAACCAGCCACCACTTATATGCAGTTGTTGTATATGTAATGTGTGTGTGTGTGTGCACGCGTTATAGGGAATGACAGGGAGCTGAATGAGGAGAAGATCATGCAAGTGGAAATATCACTTCTTCCTTTTTCTCTCTCGCAACCTCTCACAGTACATTTTTACGGGGAAAGTCGTGTATGCATGTGTGTTTGTGTGTGTGTTCTCTCTTCACCCGCCCTGAGTGCTCGTTGAAGGGGAGATTATTGGTGTCCTGTCGTGCTGTCAGTCGGCCCTGCTTCCAGCCTCTCAGAGCCCAGTATGTGAACACAGCAGAATTCCCCGCAGGCTTCTGGGCAGACAAAGGATCCATCAGTCAGGCCATGAGATCTGACTGCGGGAGTTCTTCTGAGTGTGCGCGCGCGCTCGGGACTGTGTGTGTGTGTGTGTGTGTGTTTGCACTTGACTTGGTGTCTGTGCATGTGCACACCTAGCCATTTGTTTGTACATGCCTTTGTGTGTGTGGGGGGGGGTTGTGTGTTTGGAGTTGTCACCTGTTTCTGGTGGAGTGTACAACCCTGTCTGTGAGTGTGTGTGCGTGTGTGTGTGTGTGTGTGTGTTTAGGAGTTGTCACCTGTTTCTGACGGAGTGTACAGCCCTGTTTCTCTCTAGCCTTTGATCTAGTCTACAGGAGATTCCTTCAGTGTTAAATAGTCAGAAATTCCTTCAATGAGAGAGCAGCCCTTAACCACTGTTATTCCCCCCCTTCTTTCACATTAGTCTCCCTCTCTCTCGCTTTTTCTGTTCTCTCTCTCTCTGCATATGCATTGTTTTCTATACTGTACATGATCAAAGTACAGTATAGTCTAGTATAGTCTAAAGTATTGCTAGCATAGTTACTAGCTAGCAACAGTACATTATGTGTTATTTTATTTTACACTTGTTGGAACAGTGAACATTATTTGAGACATTTATAGTGTATGTACAAGGGCTGTAGCTGTAATAACGGAGAGATGAGAGAAGACAAGCTGGTGTCTAACACTGTTCTTGTCGGATCTCAATCCTTCCCCCCCTCTCACACACACCTAGACACACACACACACACAGTAGTGTGGTATTTCCTCACAGGTGGTGGAGTGTGGAACATGTGTCTGTACCCAGGTGGAGTGAAACACTATAATTACCCATGAGAAACTCCAGCCATTTAAGAAGACACACACACGTTTCCCAGAGACTGATCCTAATTTACAGTGGTTGGCAGAACTATGCTAAACGCGCCGCCGTGCTGCAGCCAGACTGAAGGAACGGAGAGATGTGGAGGACGAGAGGAGCGGAGAGGAGCGGAGAGGAGCGGAGAGGAGAGGAGAGGAGCGGAGAGGAGAGGAGAGGAGAGGAGAGGAGAGGAGCGGAGAGGAGAGGAGAGGAGAGGAGAGGAGAGGAGAGGAGAGGAGAGGAGAGGAGAGGAGAGGAGGAAGATATTAATTGAACTAATTGAGTGGTATGTTTTCTATTTGGGAGGAAGTCTAGAAGGAAAATCAGAACCAGCATCTGAATGATGCCATTGTGTTCGCCGGGCAAAGTCAATGCCAAACAAAGCACCAGTCAGAGCCAGGCAAGAAACCCTGAAATCCTCTCCAGGTTTGTTGACTTGCGTCTAGGTTTGCAGAGAGCACTTACAGCCCTCTGATAACTCACATACCGTCCCTGAAACAACCTACTTTTTAAGCAAGTGTCTTAGGCATAGACCTAATGAATAATAGGAGGATTATAGGCTAAGCAGTAAGTAATTTGACCTCTTGAACTCTTCTCATATCAGCAAATCATTACATTTACGTTAATTTGAGTTAGGACGACATCTATGACTACAGTTCTACAGTTTGGGTTGATCGTAAGGGTGGTGAGGCATGAACATGCATTGTAAATCAAAAGCATAGCCAGTCATCCCTCTGTGATATTATTAGTGTATTATTCTGTGTAAGTATCATGATGTCAGGAGGTCATTCGCCTGTGTGCTAGTCAAACTCTTAACGTCAAACTCTCAACTAAATACAAGCACATGACCTTGGGCCAGCTGAAATTCTTTCAGCTTTAAGACCCTATTCCCACCGACAGGCCTTAAAGAGAGAGTTTGAGCTTACATAGCCAGACAGGGAGTTTCTTACCTGACGCCCTGAGAAGCCTTGCTCTGAAAAATAAACTATGCTAAGCTAACTTCTCAGTTTTACCCGTTGTGATTGATGTCTCTGATTGCAGATGCTTAAGTGGCTAGACTGCCTGCCAAGTTGAGTGTTCGGCTTTGCTGTAACCGAAGTGGTTTAATCAGTGTAGGCCAGCTACATGTTTTAGATTGTTGAATTTTTGTTTAATGGTTAAGATAAATGCTCATCTACAGATTATCCCTGGGTCTAAGAGGCGTAGAAGCATTGTTTAATGGCTATGCTACATGCTAAGCTAAAGGTTATGACAGGCCGTAAAAATAGCTGTTTTATTGCTAGGCTACATGCTAATCTAAGAGTTAGCACGGGCCATAACCGCTAGGCTAACATGCTACGCTGAGCCTTAGCCTTGTCATTGCGGATGTCTCTATCAGGCTTGTTTATTGGATCCAGTGTATCACAGCAGTAAATAAGACAGTGGTATGAGCGTGTCTGTCAGAGCTAACGAGGGTTATTTACTTTCTATCTCCTCCTGGAGCCAAGCTGGTGTCAGACTTTAGGGCTGTTATTTACAGTCTACTGGATCTCCCTGTAGGAGCTACACACACACACTTAGAAAGTTCCAGAGTGTTCCACTGTGTGTTAGGAACACTTCCAGAGAGGGCCCACGGTTCCACTTCAGGTTCTCTGAAGGTTCAGGGCAGCTCAAAAGGTCCGGAAGGAGAGGTCCCCTCCCCCCCCCCACCCACAGCCCCCTACATGTTCCTCTCCTGTACCCTGAGGTGCTTTAGGGGGAACCCCACACACACCCCATCTTAAACATTCCTCTTCCCCATTTACCCTCTGCCCCCAAAATGCCGGTGGGTGATCGAACCCCATAGTTTGGCTTGGCCCAGCTACCACACACACACACACACACACACACATACTCTCACATACACACACTCACGGGCGTACACACAGACATACATATCGAATTAAGCATTGTGGCTGAACTAGGAATGCACTGACACTTGAAACTGGATTAAGTCGTCATTGAGGTTTCTGCCCTGTATGTATTTCATTACTGGATGTGAGAGTGAGGTGTGTGTGTGTGTGTGTGTGTGTGGGGGGGGGGGGGGGGTGGAGGCTCTTTGAATTTGATCTCAGAAAGAAAGATTTCAAGTACTGAAGTGTTTGTATTGGGGAACGTTTTTTCTGTGCTGCTTGTTACAAATCGGCGGTTGAATAATGCATTCAAACGCACACACACACACCTACATTTAGTGTGTATATCAAACCCATAACCTTTGCTGTGTGAGCTGTCTGTCTAAGGCTGACCGATACTCTGCTATCTCCTCCTCTCTAATACTAACAGTCCCGACTATATCATAAATACACACACACGCACACACACACACACATCGTGCCATGCGACCTCTGCTCTGTGCGGGGGAGCTCTGCTGGATGGGTGAGAGAGCTGGGAGAGGAGCTTGGCTTGGGGTGTGTATTAAGTGTGTGTCCTGGGGCCAAATGACCTGTGCATGGAGGAGTCCAGGCAGGCAGTGTTGATGATTGGCTCTTCCTGAAGCCAGAGATTTCCTATTAATGACACACTCAACCACACACATAAATGCAGACACCTGCGCATACACTAAGTCATACATTCCCCAACTAACTGCATTTCATACCTGTAATGCACAGTAGCATACATGTCTATGGAATTCTACTCCTGTTTTTGGAGTGATGAGAGATCTGTATCTGCTCTACCTTAAATCCACATATACGTTCTTGCAAGGAAACACTTAAACTCGGTCCAGTGTGTGTGTGTGTGTGTGTGTGTGTGTGTGTGTGTGTGTGTGTGTGTGTGTGGGTGTTCTGTGTGCGCCCTCGTGTCACCCTGTGATGTAGGGGTCCTGTATGATACAAGCTGCACGCAGGTGAGTTAACTCTCCTGTACTCTCCCCCAGTGTCAAGACACTACCAGGCTGTTTTTCCTCCAGAGTAGATTGAGATCTTCAGGATCAAATGTATTTTCTTAACTGGTTCAAATGATCCTAAATAGATTTGAGATGAAATGTAAATATAGGTCTACCCCCCCCCCCCGCCCCTACACTAAACCATACTCCAAACTCTCCTTCCATCTTGCACACACAGCCAAACACACACCCCAACATTAGAGCCCTCCTTCAGTGTCCATCTACCTCCATTTGTATTGGGCACCCCTCCAAACGTTCCCATTGCTACGGCCCAGATGAAGCTAAATAATCAATGTTTGCGGAGCTCCATTCAGAGAGGGATTTATAGTATGTGAAGCAGGAGGAGATTTTCTGGTGGGTATCGTGGGTGTGTGTGTGTGCTATGAAGGGGAAGGGAAAAGGAGGGATCAGGGATGTGAGGACAGAGGAATAGGGTGGGAAGAAGAGAGACTAGGCTAGGGGCAGAGAGACCTCTCAGGAGAGAGACCGATCAGGAGAGAGACAGGTCAGGGAGAGACAGGTCAGGAGAGAGACAGGTCAGGAACTAAAGAGACAGGTCAGGGGGAGGGATGTACTCATCTTGAGAAGACATCAGGGGAGGGGAAGGGAGGGGAGGGGAGGGGAGAGGAGAGGAGAGATTATAGTAGAGTAGAGGAGAGGAGGAGAAGAGAGGAGAGGAGGAGAGGGGAGGGGAGATTAGAGGAGAGGAGAGGGGAGATTAAAGGAAAGGAGGAGAGCGGAGGGGAGGGGAAGAGGGGAGAGGAGAAGAGAGGAGGGAAAGGAGGGAAAGGAAAGGAAGAGAGGGGAGGGGAGGAGAGGGGAGGAGTCAACGACACCATAGAAACAATGGAAAGTCTTCAGAATGAATGAAAGGAGGGGTTCACCTTCTCATTCCTGCATTGCAGAGAGAGAGAGAGAGAGAAGCGCGAGAGACAGTGAGAGAAGTGAGAGAGGAGTGAGAAGAGAACCAGTCATGCTGAATGAATCATGTCTAGAGAACAGAGTGCTTGGCATCGCGTTGTGTAGGACAGCCAGCAGATTAGACGGGTGGGCGTCCAGAGAAGACCTGTTTCATCCTGGGTTTTAACGGTTCCAGGAACGAGGCCTTGACTCCAGTCTGGTTCATCTCTCCTCTGGAAACTCAGATTCCTTCTATATGAAATATGAATATGAATTATGACATCATGTCAGGCAGAACTGCTTCCCTTTACTCCATGTGTGACCACTCTGAGAGCTGGCTCAGTGTCTGTGTGTGTATGTGCGTGTTTGTGTGTGCGCACATGTGTGTGTGCGCACATGTGTGTGTGCACATGTGTGTGTGTGTGTGTGTGTATATGGTATGTCAATGTGTGTATGGTATGTCTTAAATGCATATCATTTTCCATGTGTACGTTTGCATATTTCTCCCATGTGTGCCTGTGTGTATGTAGCTGGCATCTTCAAAGAAAAACACAAACCTCCATCCCCCCATCCATCCCTCTCCCCTGACCCCCATGAGAGCGCACCTTAGCTGGGATTGCATCGTACCGGAACCCTCCCTCGTCTCTCTCCAGACTCTGGATGATGGGGGTGAGAGACTCTGTTGGCTGTTACCGTGTCAGTCCAGCCTGGTCTCTTATCGGCCCATCAGACTACCCTCAGATTCTCTTTCCAGATGGGGGTGAGATAGTCCCTCGGAGGCCCGGACCCCCACAGACCCCCAGAGCACGGAGGCCTCCCTGATCTCCTACCTGATGGAGGGTGCTTTAATGTGGGCTCAGGTTTCACCCGTCTCCCCTGCTCTGATGGGCCCTGCGCTGGTGTCAGGATGCAGGCACGTTCGGGGCTTTGGCCTGCTTCTCTACTTCCCTGGGTTGGGGGTTTAGCTCAGGGTCACCATCACTGTGCCGGTATACAGGCTGGAGATGCAAGATCTCCCTGGTGATAAATAGGTTCAGAACTGTGCTACACACACACACACACACACACACACACACATGGTCTCCTCTCATGCAAACCCACTTTCCCGTCTCTGTCTCAGACACACGTACAGACCAACATTACACACACACACACAGACACACACAAGCACATAGACACGCACACGCGCAGCTGGTCCAAAGCAGGGCTCTGGACATTCCCCTCAATAACATAAACACTGCCACTCATAGTGAGCTTGTGTGAGAGAGGAGGGAAACAGACAGAGGTAGATAGAAGGAGAGAAAGAGAGAGAGAGGGATTGGAAGAGAGAGGAGGAAAAGAGAGAGAGAGAGAGACAGAGAGAGAGAGGGAGATCAGCAGAAACTGGGAAGGAGAGCAAAGCAATGAAGAATAGTGGAGGGAGCTGTTCTGAATGTACAGTATGAGCAGTCATGAAGCGAGACACAAAGGTGATCAGAAGAGAGGGAGGGAGGAGGGAGAGAGGCCCTGAAAGAGAGAGAGAGAAAATTCCAGACACCTTGTATTGTTGGTGCTCAAACCTGTACTTAAGACTTGCATGAACATTATACACTTTTATGAACATATTTTCTTTTTTGCCCGGAGCGCAGAAAGTGATGAATGAAAATCCAACACCTTTTCCTGCCAACAGGACTGTTCCTCCTCTCTCTGAAGTGATTGTGTGTGTCTGTTTCTGTGTCGATATGTGCAAGTGTGTGTGTATCTGACTGTGTATATATTGGACTTGTGTGTGTGTGCGTGTTTTGCATGTGAGTGCTTGTGTGTGTGTGTGTGTGTGTGTGTGTGTGTGTGTGTGTAAATGTCAAACAACCTGTACCTCAGTAAGAAGTGGGAGAGCTGTAGATTCCATCCGTATCAGTTGTACGTTGGCACACCTTGGCTCAACACTCTCCAACTGAAACCCCTCTACCATCCCTCAGAGAGAGAGAGAAAGAGCTGTGGGGGGGTGAGAGCGAGAAAGTGAGAGCAGGACAGGAGAAATCCAAAGCGTTTCAAATTAGAACACAGTTCCCCATGCACCCTTCACAACATAGACTCTCCATAACTACTTCCTGTTTTTAATTTTATACATTTGATGTTCTTTCTATCAACTGTCAACCCCACCTAGTGGTGTGTTTACAGAACAGCTGTTTGTTAATGAGGCAATGTGTGTGTGTTCTAAGCCACTCTAGGCCTGAATTAAAGCAATCCATCCAGGGAAAGGTAATAGCTCAGTGGATCGAGCAAGAGGTCTTGTGTTAAAATCCTCCTCTGTGCGTTAGCTTAGGAGAAAATCATATGCTGAATAAAATACATTATTATAAGTACCATGTGCATTGGTAGTGTATGTGGTGTTAGTGCAGGTTACTATGCACCCATGCACTTGTTAGCTGGGTGACCCAGTCAGCTACACCCTGGCCTGCCTGGGTGACTAGCCCCAGTCAGCTCCCCCCTGGCCTGGCTGGGTGACCAGCCCCAGTCAGCTACACCCTGGCCTGGCTGGGTGAGTAGCCCCAGTCAACTACACCCTGGTCTGGCTGGGTGACTAGCCCCAGTCAGCTACACCCTGGCCTGGCTGGGTGACCAGCCCCAGTCAGCTACGCCCTGGCCTGGCTGGGTCACCAGCCCCAGTCAGCTATACCCTGGCCTGGCTGGGTGACTAGCCCAAGTCAGCTCCACCCATTCAGTTCCTATCTGCTAGCTTTCGTTCACCTACTGGGTGTTTGCTTAGATAAAGGAAATTATGTAATTTGCCTGCAATTAATTGTTTTCCTTCTCTCTTCCTCTCTCTCTCTCTCTTTTTCTCTGTCTCTCTCTGTCTCTCTACTCTGATCTCTCTCTTCAAATGAAAGCCAGCGATGGTTTCAATTTGCGATGAGCCACACCCTGGTCCAACTCCCTCAGTAATCGTCATGGACAAACAGGCGAAAGCCATTGAGGCCTGTCAATTAGTTTAGTCTTAATTGTTGCATTTTTTTCTCACTCCGTCCGACATCAAAGGGGGCACTGGCTGAGAGGTGGGGAGGGGGAGGGACTGGAACATCAGCGCAGGGGGCTTTAGGGCCAGGGTAGCAGGGTGCAGCGTGGGGTGAGGAGGAGGGGGTTGAGGGGGGCGGGGGGAGGAGAGGAGGAGGGGGTGAAGAGGGAGGAGGGAGCCGGGTATGTGAGGGGGTGGGCAGGGAGAGGAGAAGCTGGCATTTTGCTCTCTAATTCCAGCCGTCCTGGAGGCCTGGAGCGCTGAGAAGGGCCTCACTGTTGCTCTCCGGATCAGCCAGGTATTGCTTACATAAAAAGCAAGTGAAAACAGCTGTAGGGATAATTAGCTTGATTCTCCATTACATGCCATGAGGGCCAATAACTAAAAAATGGAGTTTTGTTTGGGTTAGAACTGCAGCCCCAACCAGGAGGAAGTTGTAAAAGTCAGGTGGAAAAAAAGAGAGAGAGAAGAGAAAGAGAGAGGGGGAAGAAAGAGAGAGCTCTTGAAGCAATTGTTCCACGGGAGATGTTGCCTTCCTGTGAGTCCTGATGGAGACCATATTTTCGTCAGAGTTTTTTAAAAGGCCATCACTCCACTGTGCGTGTGTGTGTTTGTTAAGCGGTGTGTTGTTCAGGGTGGACATCTCATAGAGCAACTCTGACTTTGATCAAAACGCTCTGCTCCTGACCTGGTTGTTGTTCGAGCAGCCTAAAATAATTTTGTGAACTACTTCACACTGGCTTGTTTCCTAAGGTGAAAATATATTTTGCTTGCAAGTGCAAGCAAGTGACAATTTATGACAATTACGTGGGATTTACATGTTTACCAACAATTCCTCCAGGACTTCAACTTTGAGTGACAAAGCCGATAGGTGTTTTTTTGAAAAAGACCAAAGGATTTGTTGCATTACTTTTCTGCACTTCAAGTCATATTTTATGAGACAGGTAATATAACAGGTAACAATCTTTTACTCTAACCTGTCTTTCTAAAGCTGACTAAAGTCCTGACGAAGATGTTCAAAAAGCAACTGTAACTTTTTCCCACCCGTAAAATAAACCTTAAGTGAGTATCCTAACTCAAAGTTTTTGGGGGGGATTTCTTTCTGTTTAAAAATAAAATACCTGTTGAGAGTCCACTCAGTTGTCAACTTGTCTCCTCCCACGTTTTCCATCCAAGATGTCTACCCTTCTTTCAGAAAATGGCTTATTTTACATCTCCCCGCTCGGAGAGTAAGGGGAAAACTTTGTACCGCTAATTTAATCAAAACATTTTTTTCCCCATTTTATTCAACAGCATAAGAACAAGAGTGGTAGGATAATTGGTAGTGAAAGAGTAGAGTTATTCCATAGGTGGTCCTAAATCTGGCAGGATCCTTTTTTACAAGCAGTTTACATTAGTACCACTTAAAGACGAAAAAGGATGGCAGGCTAACCTGCTGTACCCACACAGCACCTTCTGACTGGGTCAACTGATGATACCTGAGACAGGCAGGGACACAGGCAGGGAGACAGGCAGGGAGACAGGCAGGGACACAGGCAGGGACACAGGCAGGGAGACAGGCAGGGAGACAGGCAGGGAGACAGGTAGATGGGCCGGCTGACAGGCTGGCTGGCTGGCAGGCAGAAAGGCAGACAGACAGACAGAAGCCATGTTTTGGCTGACCAAAACATTGTCTGGATCAAAACATGAAGTGTGATGTATCAGACGTTGTTCCTGAGAGAGAGAGAGAGAGAGAGAGAGAGAGAGAGAGAGAGATAGAGAGAGAGAGAGATAGAGAGAGAGAGAGAGAGAGAGAGAGAGACACAGAGAGACACAGAGAGGCAGAGAGAGACACAGAGAGACACAGAGAGGCAGAGAGAGACACAGAGAGACAGAGAGACAGAGACACAGAGAGGCAGAGAGAGACAGAGAGACAGAGAGACAGAGAGAGAGAGAGAGAGAGAGAGAGAGAGAGAGAGAGAGAGAGAGAGAGAGAGAGAGAGAGAGAGACAGAGAGAGAGAGACAGAGAGAGAGAGACAGAGAGAGAGAGAGCTGGAGGGAGAAAAAAGAATGGGAGAGAGGAGGAAGGAATAAATGAGAAGCAAAATAACTGGAATTAAGATTGGGGGATGATGAAGATGAAGATAAATTGCATCTATTTCGTCCGTCTGAGGAGGATAAACGTTAGCTAATGTATTTTAATTTGTCTTCATATTTTGATAAGACTCTGATAAGAATGCATAGGGAGCAGATACATTTGATGTTCTGTGATGCCTATTATTCACAAAGCTGCTGTATTACGTGAGAATGCAAGATTCTTTTTCAGGATGTGGGAGGGTGTGTGTGTGAGAGAGAGAGAGTATGTGTGTGTCTGTCGCTGTTTATCTGAGGATTACAGAGTACTTCACAGTTGGAAAGGCCAATTACGTCATCTCCCAACTTAAAGCTCAGTTCTAGCTATAGTAGTGTTCTACCAGGAGAGTAGCTGTTTCCTGCAATGGCCTGTTTGAGCACTCATCAGTGTATACTGACATAGTCAATGTTTTTTTATACATAGATATATATTTTATGTGCTTCTGGAAAATATTCTTGTCCAACTAAGTGTTTCTAGTCAAGTAGAATCCCTGTGTGTCAGCCTTGTTAAAATAAATCCCGGTTCATGTCACTATGTTGTATTAGCGATTGGACAGTATGTCAATCGCCACATGTCTAAAAGCTTCTTCTCGGCGCTTGTTACAGTAGATAAGTGATGAAGAGACACAGGCGCTAATTGCTATCATACTATGCTATCACCTTTCTACAGCAGATAGACTGCAGACATGAACCTTTCCAGACCTTCACATATGCAAAAGATAAAACATGCTTACAGTCATTCACACACTCTCACACTCTCACACACACCTACAAACCCCTCACACACATTTCCTGTGTTGACTTGTGAAATAAACACGGGGAAGATAATCACACGCATGTACACGACCGCAAACACACCACACTTCATAAACATTCATACGGAGACACGCACGCAGACACACACGCGCGCTACGTCTGGTCACCCAGGCGTTGCGTGGGACCATGCGGTCTGAATGCTGCTGTTGTGCCTTGGTAGTGAGGTGCTGACAGAGAAGAAAGAGGAGCAGTCTTCAGTCCCATCCATAGGCAGGGTCAGTCTCCCATTATGACCTGGCAGGGGCCCTATTTGTTGATTCTTTGGGCCCCAAAATCATTAATTAAAGTGCAGACGACGGCGAGGTAACTCGAGAGGCGTCCGACACACACGCACACACACACACACACATGCACACAAATGTACACACACACACACACACACACATAGATTGTGACAGGCAGCCCCCACTGACACACTCACACGCGGGCATGAACTGACATGCACATGCACACACACACTGTTGCATAACAAATGATGGCACTTGGTTTAATTGCTGTGGCTGTTTATTTCTTTCTGACTGTAATGGATGGTGCTCCTTGCCCCAGCAGCCAATGGGAAGCCAGGCAGGGGAACAGGAAGTGAGCGACCAGCCCTCCAGACCTGGGTGAATTCCACCAGATTCCACACAAAGAACTGTTACCTTCGCACGGTGGCTATGTTTGAGCCAAAGTGCTCTCTCCTCTGTCTCTATCAGAATCCCTTCGCTTTTTCTCCCCCCATCTACTTGACCAGTAGATACAACCACCATCTTTCATCATCTCCCTCTCTCTCCGTCTCTCTCTCTCTTCCCCGTCCCACAAACACACAGTTGTGTTTGACTTCTTGTCTGTGACCCCCCCCAAGTGACTGATGATAACGCAGCCAGTGATTGGTGGGTATTTCGAGACCTGTTTGCTCAGCCAATGAGGCGCCCAGTTCTCACTGGACATACATCATTGTTTTTTTCAACTCAACCCACAAGAAAAAAGGAGTGAGTTTGTTGGCGACTTTGCCACAGCCTAAATAACAGACACATTCCAATAGAGTTTGTTACAAATGAGCACTTGATGTTTGGGCTGGTGCCAGATTCATTTAAGGCATTCTTAGGGAGCTCTGGAGATTTGCCAGATCGCTGGTGGGACAGAACAGTAGAGTTGGAAGGAAGAAAACCCCAAACACACTTCTCCAGAGCAGACCACTTTCTGATCCTTTTTCTGTTACACTGCAGTGTCAGAGTCTTACCTGTAAGAAGCCAGAAGTCTGTGTGTGTGTGTGTGTGTGTGTGTGTGTGTTACCTGTAATGAGCCAGTCGCTGATGTTTCACTCAGGCCACTGGAGGTGCATTGACAGACAATCTACTGTACCTTCAAACCTGTGTGAATGTGTGTGTGTGTGTGTTCTCATCCATCTGTGTGTTCCATCTCTCACACTAATATTTGTCTCTATTTTTCTGTCGGCAGCTGCTGAGGAGCCAGGCAGAGAGTTGACCCAGAGCATCTCACACACACACAAACACACCACACAACGCGGACCGGATCGTCAAGATCAGGGGAGTTTCTCGGCATTTCAACAAGGCGGACTGCTACAGCTCCCTCCAGTATCCCGCATCACTGCGGCGTCTACACAGAGCAGTGCAACCACAGGGTTCACCACAGTGTGATCAACTGCAACGCACTATGACCGGGTCTTGTTTACTTAGCGATAGCCACCTAGCATTAGCATTAGTGCTGATTAGGCTATCTCAACAACATGGACCTCGAAATCGACAGAGACCTTCTTCCATGTATCGTGCCAAAAGAGCAGACTCTTTCAGACGAGATGCGATGATGTAGTGGTGGTGGGGGGGGGGCTCTTTGCTGTGGAGAGAGGGGGAGGTGGTGATCACTATGTGGAGCGAATACTGAGATCTGATTGACCTATTGTACTATGGCCTGGTCTGGTCTGGCCTTTGTCTGGTCTGGTCTGGCCCAGAATGCAGCAGATCCAGGACAAGTCTACACCCCCCCTCCACCGCTGAACCTTAACCACACAGACCCTGGATCAGCTTTTATACATTGTTTCAGAACCTCCCCTCAGAGGAATACCCTCTCTTCCATTCATACTATGTTTCCTTCGCTGTCCTTTTGCCCTTCTGTACTCTGTTTTAATGATGTGTATCACGTTTTGGTTCTGTTTTTCTACTTCCACAACATTTCTGAGTGCTTTTTTTTTCTTCTTTTTCTTTTCTGGCTTGCGCCATGCCACTTGTGCATGTTTGGGGTGTATTCCATGTGATGTGTTATTTGGTTCTTGAATAATGCATGTGTTTATACAACTTTGTTTGGTTGACCGTGTGTGTAAACTGTGACTAAGACTTAAGTTGAAGTGAAGAACATTTTTTTCTTTTTCTCTCCCTCTGGATGATTTCCAGCATCCAGATCAATAGTGAGGTTTGATGGTGTATTTTTCTAGCGTTCGACTTATTCCAACTCTCCACTCCCTAAAAAGATCAAGAAGTGTGTCTTGTCCAGTTGTTAGTGTGTGTGAATGTGTACGTGCTTGGGATGTTAGAGCTGAAGGTGGCACTATACTCAATCATTGCTCTTAAATCCTTCTACAGTATTCTGCAGTAATCAACCAGTTTCTGTTCTTTGAATAAAAGTTTGTTTTTTTCTCACTGACCAGAACTCTTTTCTTTTGACTTTCGCCAGTAGTTAGCACTAAGATAACGTCTGTATTGGGAATCGTTTCTTCAAGAAGTACTGATGCTAAGCTAAGGACAGCTGTGGGCAGAATCTGTGATTAACTGTCTTTGCGAGAGTTTGGACGAAAAATGTTCCCACTTTGCATGGTCCCCTCTAGTCTAGCTCTCTCTCTTTTTCTTTCTATCTCTCTCTCCTCTCTCTCTCTCCCTTTCTCATAAACTCAGCCAGATGTTGCCCAGTGTTCCTGGGGGGATGGATGGAGGGAGGAAGGGGGAAAGGGAGGAGGGAGGGAAGGAGGGAGAGAGTGAGAGCATGCAGAGGTAGAAGGAGAAGAGGTGGGTCTCTGCTCAGTAATGCGACAGGGCATGTTTTAGTAGCACTGTAACCCAGTCAGCTCCCATCTAGCCACCGGCCCTAACCATGCTGGGCTGTCCAGAGCTGTCCAGAGCTGTCCAGAGCTGACCAGAGCTGTCCAGAGCTGTCCAGAGCTGTCCAGAGCTGTCCAGAGCTGTCCAGAGCTGTCCAGAGCTGACCAGAGCTGACCAGAGCTGTCCAGCGTCCCACATCCCACACTGAACTGCAGAGACTGGCTGCATATCCCACGCTGACACTGCATTGAACACAACATGCTATCTTTACACAGACACACCCACTGCTCACAACATTGCAGATATCTGCATGCCTTTGATTTATATATATAAACTAAATGAATGCGTTTATGCAGTGTTCTACTCATTGCAATGTAAATGGACTGCACATACAACATTAGAAAGGTGCTAAGTAACAGCCAGTGGTTATAATGTGGATGGGATAGGCATGAGGTTTATTTCTAACCGTTTTAAACTTGTAAATACGCATCAACTTTTAAACACACAAGCATGCACATTGGCAAATAAATCTGCAAGCATGCATGCACATGTAAACACACACAACTCTATTACTCTCTTTCACTCACTCACACACACACACACACACACACAGCTTGAGCAAGCCTTTATTTGGGCAGGCTGCCAGACATTCAGGTGACCAGGCATAAATTATGTGTTTTGTTCCTGAACTTGGTTGCATTTGGAAGTTGTCTTTAATTATGTGCCTGTTTTTTTTCCCCAATGTCTTTTTCCTGAACGGATTGGAATCAAAATGGATTTGACATATAGTTCTGACTGGTGGACACATTGTACGGAGCAATTAATAATGGTTTGCTGCCCTTTCTCCCTCTCCTGAGAAAGAATGTTTGAAGTCTTGAGACCGACAACAATGACAGACACAAACTCGGAACACCCTACCCTTATCCATTGCCGAACATGTTCACTTCCAATGTTCTGCGATAACGTCCATGTTCTCAGATAAAATAATAGTTATTGTAATGACCATAATGCTTATACATACAGGCCTTCACATGATGAGAGCAGTCTGTATAAGCAAACAGTGTCGACCTGCTTGTCTTGATTTTACTGGGAGGTAACTCGATCTCCTGCGCCTGAAAATCCTAACTCGGCTCTGGCACGGATAGGGTAATAGCCCCGGGTGCTTTATAAGTTTATTTTAGGTAATAGAGACGCTTGTTTTGTTACAGCGCGTTCTGCCCTTTTCTCTTTCTCTTCTTACTCCCGCCTTCTTTTTTATTTTACAATTTCACCTACACACAAATTTCTCGTCTGTGCTACTCCGGTCTGCATTCTTTGCTTCTGAAAGTTTGGTGAAGAAAAAAAAATTACTTTGGGAGAAAATGTTGGGCGCATGCGCCATCTAGAAGTTTTGCGCCGCGCATCAGTGGTGCGGTTTGCTAGTTTGAGAAGAGGAGGCGACGAGGCAGGTGACAGGGGGAAAAGGAGTCCGCACCACTTCTCTGCACTTCAACACACAGACGCGGGCTGAGAAAAGGGTAGGCTCCAAGCTCCTCTAAAGACGCCGATCTTCACTCGCCGACCCATCTCTCATGCGCGCACACCTCAACTCGTCGTTTGGAGATACACCTTCACGAGCGAGTTTGGAGAGTATTTTCGATCGTTTTCAATTCACCCTTTTTTTCCGCTAAGTACAGATTTTTACGATTTTTCATTGTAGGATTTTCATTGTAGGATTGCGGATTTGGCCGAGTTGGAATTCATGCAGAATGGAGGATGAGTTAAGAAACTCCCGTTTGTGGCGAGGACCCCACTGTGAATGTGTCCGCAGGTAGAAGCGCTCTGAAGTGAAGGTGTCAACGGTTGGATCTAATCTCTCTGCACGCTTTTTGTTCGTTTACTTGTTTGACACATTTCTACATCTCTGTTGCCTTTACACTTTGAATGGGAACTTCGGAGAAAAAGTAGGCCACTAGCCTTGAGAAAACCGGCAAAAGTTTACTGCTGACGTTTTTTGCCAGAGGCATCAAGTTTCCTGTGAATGTTTTATTTGTCATTAAGTGTTTCCGCTAAATCACGCCCACGTTTGTTAAAGGCACTAATTATTCCGATTGCTTTTGGACATTGTAAATAGCAGCCTGCTCTCTTCACAAGCTGTCCTCTCTCCAGCCTCGCGCAAGGAGCGCGTTCACTGATTACCTATCGCCCATGCAAGTCTACCAACACCAAGCCCCATCAGCTGCAGGGCCATTGTCATCATCACCGTTATTCAACTTAAACCGGACACTTTACCGTCCAGCTCGATCCCGGTAGTACTCTTTGGATAGTACTACAAGACCCGTGGCCTGCTCCAGGAAAGAAAATAGACTTAAATTCACCAGGGACTGCATTGGAATTATTCAGGTGATTATCATCTCCAAAAGTGGATTATTGTTCCAGTCGCGCACTCTTCACCTAGGTGAGTATGAGGGGGTCAAAAGCAGTTTTAAAAATACCACATAATACGTAGAATGGCTATATCTTGATGTTAAATGCATAAAAATAACTTGTTCATTAATAACATTTTCCCGTTATTTCGTTCGATAAAGGAATTAGGGTCCGTTAAGAACATTGGAGGCTATTTGCTTAGTCATTATGTTCATTCATTTCAATACAGCCCTTTGCGCATTGTCAAACGAGAACCATATGTTTTAATTTGTAATGCTTGCAAAGTTTTCACAATGTTGCTCTCTCTGTCTTGGCCTGCTAGCTAGAGTCTACTTTGCCTCTTGTCTGCAACAAAGCGTAGTAGCTGGCTCCCTCTTCTGGCAAAGTAAGCTACCTCCGCGACCATTCATAATTTAAGTGATTGGAATGTAGTTCGTTGATTTAATGTTATAGCCTACAACGGAACATTTTAGCCGCGTAGGTTCATTGTTGCCCATGTCAACGTTGCCGTCGGAAAGCGTGCGTGACAACTAATATTTTTCCAATGGAGATCCCCTATTTCTTTTTTGGCATAATGAACATGCGCAAGCAATTATCATGCAATTTATTCTTAAAATAAACACAATGTTTTAAAACTTATAGGTTTAGAAATATTCTGATACCCTCTAAAACATAGGCTATGCGTTGTTGTTAACTGATAAAAATAAATAAAAAATCTAAAAACTGGCTTGAAATTAATAGCCTATATTTTCTAAAATGGTTTTATTGGTTCCTATTATTTCCATCCATGTAAACTATAGCAGCAATTATGCAACCCATATGACCCGTATTGGATAGGCTTTATATAAATGTATATCTATGAATTGTGCAATTAACCAAGTGGGCCGCCTAGTTCTTAAATGCTTTTAATCGGATCAAATCATATTTCTTCATTAACCTATGGAGTAGCATATTGCGTATACAATTTCGTTCATTTAAAATTTAAAGCACGCCGTAGTTGGAAAGATGGTTGACTTTTGAACAATTGTCTGATCATTTGATACATTTATATAGGAAACCGATAGATCACGTCGCCTGGTTTTGCAGGTTTAAGGATTCACAGCCCAGACATCCTCATTTGCCACTTTTAGCCAACCCTAAATGAAGTAAAGGCCTCGCGGAGAGTTTTTCCGTGCCACAACGAAGGGGCCCTCTGGATCTCCGTAGGTGTCTACAATAGCCTACAGAACTTTGCCTACGACAATTCCGGTTTATAGAGGTTTCGCATATTCTGTAAGTAATAAAACTACCACTGAGAATTGCTTCCCACATAGAAGAAAATTGACATTCACATTTTATGTCAGTTTAATGCACGGCGCGCGGTAACCAACAGACCATCGTCTTTTTATTGGCCTAATGGAAGAAAAGGAAAGACAAGGGAACTTAGCCCACAGTGAGGCTGTGCGCAAACTGAAAGCACATGGTTGTGTGTGCGCGTGCGTGTTCGCATGTGTGTGTTGTTGGGTGAGTGATGGTGAACTTGGCCTCGTCTATAATGAGTATTAAGCAAGCCTGGTCTCGACGACTCAACTCTGGAAAATATACAGCGTGACAAATCACCCCGCTCGTAATGCCTATGGCCCCGAACTCAGTGTCTGGCAGTTTGTGCCCATCTTTGGAAAATTGAAGACAAATGATTTTAACTTATTGTAGTCGGCTGTCGTAGGCCTACATTAATTATAATAAATTAGGCTATAATATGCAATTAACTTGTATTCCGTTGTATAGGCCTAGTGCAAACCACCGATACGCTGTTATTCTTTTACATGTAAACCTTTGAACTTTCTAATATGACGAGACCATACATTTTATAGGTTTGAAAGTAATTGTCTAAAAAGTAAGGTAGGCTATTTTGGAGCATTCAGGCCTACTGTTACTTTGATGTGGAAGGCCCTAAAGGAGTTTTCCAAGTTATTTTTTTAAACTAAAGGTAGATTTTGAAAAAACGAAATTAAACGTTATGAAATATTGCACAACATGGTCTAGTAAGTGCTGTTGGTTTTGTTAGCCTACACACGTAAGATTTTTTTGTTGTTGTTGCAAGAAATAAACCAAAATACATGTCCGTTATTATAATGAAGGCAACTGAAATAATAGTGAGCTGATAACAAACGAATGAAAAAATGTGACTGGTTTCTTTTAGCCAGTTACGCGGAGGAATCGGATCGAACCAACGTTGTCCATTATTGGGTAATTGTGTTTTAAATCGTTTCTATACACCAACGTGAGGAGACGCCAAAATAATTCAGCAGCTGACTAATATTTACATTTTGCTTCACGCGTGCCTACGAATGTGAGGTAGGCTAATGGCAAAATTCCTTAATTGTAAAGTCCAATCTAAAAACACAAATTAAATCAGAAAAATATTTGTTTATACCAAATGAAGAAGTTCTTCCGTGTAGGATACCAATTTATCTTTCAAAAGACGTCAGCGTCCTTTCTTTCGCTCTTTCTTTCGCTCGTTTGCTCTCTCTCTCGAGCTTTAAGTGCAGCTAAATAGAAGAATGCCACCTTTGAGTAAAAGGAATCTTGGCTGGAGGAATGCCCACATGTGTTTGAAGGCCATAGTATTGTCCCTGGTCCCTCATGTATCTGTCCGATGCGATACACACATTGCCTTCATGATTGTCTCTCTCCCTCTCTCTCTTACACACACACAGGCACAGACGCACACACACACACGTTTACTCACACACACCCAAACACACCCCTGCACAGAGAGAGTCATATTATATACGTTTCAGATACGGTGTCCTTTGTGATATACGTTTTCATAAATCCCCCCCTCCCCCCACACACACACACACACACACTCTCTCCTCTCCGGTCGGATGCCCTCTGACAGCTGCTAATGTTTCCGTCTCCCAGATCGACTCCAGGATGTATCCCAGGCTGGGCTGTGTGTGTCGGCCCCGGGCGCTGCGGGCCTGGTGGCCCTCAGGCGGGGTGCTGGACTCCAGACACTGTGTCTTTGCCCTCACGCTCCTGACGCTGCTCATGCAGGTCGTGGTGGAGGCTAACTCCTGGTGGTACGTATTCTCCATTCCCTGCGGTGTGTGTGTGTGTGTGTGTGTAGCTTAGTAAACTGGCTTGATTTCGTTGGGTGTGGGTGTTTGTGTGGCTTTGGAGCACTGATAGTTGTGTAGGTGTGTGTGTGTGTGTGTGTGTGTGTGTGCAGTATGTGTGAGGCTGTGTGTTTCTAAGGAGTCGACCGTACGTTGCCCACATACAAATGAAAAACGGGTCTGGTGGCCTCAAAGAAATCTTATCTTTATTTATTTATTTATTTATTTTTTGTCCCAATCTTTCCAAACTCGATGGCTTGTCCATGCCCTCTGTCTTTCTTGTTCAAACCATAAAGTGAGTTCATCGCTCTGTGCGTGCCTGAACAGTCTGCCGTTCAACTCCACCGCACACAAAACCATGTAACATGCTGACCGGAGCACACAAGCTCTTTAGATAGAGCGCTTTTTCCTCCTGTTTTATTTTCCCATGTATTGCCAAACCAAAATGATGAATATTATATAAAACGTAGAATGTCGTGGTTTTTGAGTACACATCCAACTGTTAAACTATGTAGGAGTGTGTGTGTGTGTGTGTATAGCACACGTCCTGTTGCTATTAGGAGAAAAATCTAAATTTGAACATGCAGCTTGGAGACAAACGGAGTACATTTGATACAGGAGCGTGCTGTTTACAGGTCTCCATAGAAACACAGAGAAAATCAGATCAGATCCCATTTGTGTGTGTGGGTTCCCTATACAGCCTTTTAATTAGCCAGCAGCAGAGGTTACCGGAAAGTTGGAATGGTTCTTTTTTTTTTTTTTATGTTTTAACTTTAATAGGAATCGACTGATATTGCTGAAAAACCCAACATTGACTAGAGTGGACAGGAACTTGTTAGGATCTAATCTTAAGAATCCTTTAAAATTACAGCTAACAACAATAAGAAGATGTATATTGCAATCTTGTGTGTGTGTGTGTGTGCGCAGGTCTCTGCATCTCCTCCTGTGGGTGACACGCAGGTGCGAATGATTTGAGTGTGTCAGGGTTGATTGGGGCCGGTAAGGTGTGTGTGTTCTCTGAACCCCCCCCCCCCCCCAACCCCCTCCTCTGGGTGGCTCGTTTCCCCAGTAGATCAGGTTACGGTGGGGGGCTAATTGTCCTGCTCTCGAGGGCTCGGGTCGTTTAGCGGGTGGGGGGGTCTTGGAGATGGGCTGCTGTAATTGTCCCCCTGGCTCCAATCCAAACGCTTGTGCCTTCTGTCTGGTTACCCTCCTCTCCTGACCTGTCCACCAAGCAACAGAGAACACATACTTCGGTGTGTGTGTGCTTATAAGTCCGTGTGCACACGTGTGTATGAGAAAGAGGGAGGAAACGGGGGGGGAAGGGGGGGAAGGGGTCATCTCCACCACACTAACAGTCCTGTCTCTCTCTCTCCTCCTCTCTCCCTCTCTCCCTCCCTCTCTCCGTCTCTCTCTCCTTCCCTCTCTCTCCCTCTCTCCCTCCCTCTCTCCCTCCCTCTCTCTGTCTCTCTCTCTCTCCTTCCCTCTCTCTCTCTCCCTCCCTCTCTCTCCCCCCTCTCCCTCTCTCCCCTGTGTGTGTCTGCTGTGTGCAGGTCTCTGGCCATGAATCCCCTCCTGATCCCAGAGGCCTACATCATTGGCGCCCAGCCCCTGTGCAGCCAGCTGCTGGGCCTGTCGCAGGGCCAGAAGAAGCTGTGCCAGCTCTACCAGGACCACATGCAGTACATTGGCGAGGGCGCCAAGACGGGCATCCGGGAATGCCAGTTCCAGTTCCGCCACCGCAGGTGGAACTGCAGCACTGTGGACAACTCCTCTGTCTTTGGCAGGGTGATGCAGATAGGTAAGAGAGGGGACACGCGCGCACGCACGCACACACACGCATACTGAAATGTTCAATCACCAACTACAGGACATGAATTCACATGTACCAATGTCTCTCTCCATTCCACATTCCCACACGCACACACTCTTAAGTATAGCCATATCATTCTGGACTACGGCGATGACACTGCTCCTAAGTGCTCTAATACCCCCTTTCCACCAACATGACCTAGTTCTGCTTCTGAGATGTTGCTAGCGCTGTTTCACAGCAGTGGAAGAATCCAGCGACTTGTTTTGTTTGTCGTTTACTTGTTCAACGTTTCTGTCGAGCCCCGCGGTAGCCATCTCTCGTTAGGTTAGTTGAAATGCAATGGGATTTCCTCCGAGGACTAGCCTGGATACCAGCCCAACTTATCCCCACCCACAAAAAAATGTGGTCGGGAAGTTGGGTCTTGGGGGGCACGTTTGGGGAAAAACTATGTCCAAATAGGAGCTGTTCGGACCAATCAAATTATCAGGGCGGGCTTTATACGATGATGGACAGATGATCAACAGTAACGTACACAACAACGTCACCAAAGAGCGCTTGGGTTGAATTCGGTGTGAATTTGGTTGGTCCCGATAATCCTGGGCCCCAGCCCCTGATGGAAGTGGAACGATTCTAGACCAGCTGTGACTCGGTGCGGCTCTGGAACCCGTTTCCCTGGCCGGGGAGCTGGTTCTTTTTGCTGTCGGAACATGATGATTTGAGATTGGGCTTCGGTTTCCGAACAGGCCCTCAAACCACCATGGTGGACGATGCGTTTAAGAGTGTAACCAAACCTGGGTGCGCATGGCTAGTGGCGCGGTTCTCTATCTCTGACTAGGCATGCATCTGTCTCTCCTCCTTTCTTCCCCCGATGTGTCCTAGTTAGTATAAATGGGGGATCAGATAGGGTAGGGGAGAGGAGAAATGGGTGAGCTCCACAGATAAATCTCTTGTGGCTTCAGGCTGAGCAAACAGCTCCTGACTCCCACTGCAGGGAGGAGCAACATTGCCCCTTCGATGTATAGAAGATTGACTAACACTCACTCGCACACACACACACGCCCAGGCACCAAGTCAACCGTTTATTTATAGGAAATGGGATTGTGGTACATGCAGCCCAATACATCTCCTTGTCACAGAACACGAGGGAGAGGGAGAGGGAAGGAAAGTATTTGTTTGTGTGTGAAGGGAGCTATTTGTGCATTGTTCTTGCTTAGCATTTAACATGCTTTGCAATGGCTATGACTTTACCACAGGCATCCTTGTAAAGGTTAAGTCTAATGGCATTTAGCCGTAATTACTTTCTAATTCAATTAGATGGAGGGGCTTTGATCCTGGCAAGGTATTTGGAGAAGTAAGATTTTGAATGAATAAGCAACCTTAAACACTGTGAAAAAAGTGTTTGTGCATGTGGGTGTGGGTGTTTTTGCATACGTCAGTTGGAAGAACCTTCCAGCTGAGTTTGTCTTGGTATCCATGGCTCCTCTGTGCTCATATGGATCAGTCTTCATAGAAACCCCATCATCATCAGCTCTCCTCCTCTCCCTCCATCATCTCCCACCATCGCTCCTATCTCAGCGCCTCGCTGGGCCAAGTAAACATGTCCTCCCCCTGTCTGAGCTGCTGCTGCTGCTGCTGCTGATTTAGGGCTGACGTCCATGGGAGGGGAGCGGCCTCTCGTTCCCTGCCCGCCTCAGCAGGCCCTAGGGTGGGGTGGACGAGGCGGCCGGCTGGGGGGGAGAGGGGAGGCTCCTGGAGGTTGGAGCCAGGGCTGCTCTAGGTAGGAGTGAGGCCGTCCAGGGGAGATGACAGCTTGTCTGTCGACAGTTCCGCTATTAGGCCAATCTCCTCCGCCGGGTTTGAAGTTGTACAAAACTAATAACCTTTTTCCCCCCTTGGCCGACCCTGCTGTCACCCAGGTTTCCCATCTGGACAGGATTCCTTCACTTACTTTGTCTCTCTCTCTCTTTCCCTCTATCTTTCACTCTCTCTCTCGCTTTTTCTCTGTCTTTCTCTCTCTCTTACACACTTTCTTGTCCCCGCTCTCCTTTTCCCTCTATCTATGCATCTCCTTTTTTCCCTTCCTCTCTCTTGTTCTCTTTCTCTCACTATCACTCTAGCTCTCTCCCTCTTTTGCTCTCCCTCTTTCTTCCTCTGCCTCTTTATCGCTCTTTCGCATTCCCTCCCTCTTTCATGTTCTCCTTCATTCCCTCTCACTCTCTCTTTCCCTCACACTCTCTCTTTCCCTCACACTCTCTCTTTCCCTCACACTCTCTCTCTCTTTCCACCTTTAGATCTCTCTGTCTTCACGTCTCTCTTTACCTCTGTAGTTTTCAGTCTCTGCTATAGTCATCAGGACGTGGGGCGCTGGGCCAGTAGGTATATGGGCCATGGGCTTTATTTAGTATCGGCCCTGCTCTTGTACGAGAGCACAGAGACTTGTACTCCACTGTCCCCTCTTCGTCCTTCAGCATTCAATCACTCCATCTCTGTTTTCCTCTCCGTGCCCACGCACGCGCGCACACACACACACACACTGTGTCCTGTGAGAATTGTGCTGTGGAGAAGCTGATACTGAAAGAGCGGAGAGAGAGAGAGAGTTCTTTCCGTTTGGAGTTGAGCTGCTGTGATTCCGAGCGACCACAGGAGGGCGCTGTGATCTTTCTGGCCCGCTCCCAAGACTGCCACCACGCGTCTGGCTGGAGACTGGGAGCTGAGCACCCTGGGGGAGGCCTTAGATTGTCTTCATTCATGCTTACCTGGCGCAATAAAGTATCTACAGTCTGCACCACTGACTACCTGTGCTGTCAGTTCACTGTGATGCACAGCACTTGTCGAAGTTTTGAAACGTCTCCTTTATTTACTGATATACCCCCTTTGTGTGTTTGTGTGTTTCCGAGTACAGGAAGCCGAGAGACGGCGTTCACCTATGCCATCAGCGCGGCAGGGGTGGTGAACGCGGTTAGCCGCGCCTGCAGAGAGGGGGAGCTCTCCAGCTGTGGCTGCAGCCGCGCGGCGCGCCCCAAGGACCTGCCGCGCGATTGGCTGTGGGGCGGCTGCGGCGACAACCTCATGTACGGCTACAGGTTCTCCAAGGAGTTTGTGGACGCGCGGGAGAGGGAGAAGAGCTTCCCCAAAGGCTCGTACGAAAGCTCCAGGCTGCAGATGAACATCCACAACAACGAGGCCGGGAGGAGGGTGAGGCCTGGCACACACACACCCATGCAACCATGCACGCACGCACACACACACACACACACACAAACACATAAACCTGTATGTTTCTATTGTTTCACTGTCTTTGGACAGTGAGAGGACAGGCAGAGAGAGAGAGACCCGGAGACATGGAGAGAAAATGACTAAAAATGACTACATGTAAATGGAGAGAGATTCAGAGAGGGAGAGAGACAGAGATAGGGTGGGAGAGAGACAGAGATAGGGAGGGAGAGAGACAGTGAGGGACACAGAAAGAGTTAGACACTTTGAGGGGGAGCGAGAGAATCCAGGTCAATCAGATGAGTGTTCTATCAGTTCCTCATCTGGCTAACAGCTCAGTCTGGTCTCTCCTTCACAAGGCTTTGATCTCTCTCGAGATGGAATCATGACGGCTGGGGTTTGTAGTCCTTTCCAAACGCCTTGAAACCAATTCAAAGGGAATGTGCTGCCAGAGGAAGGCTGCTATGACTTGGTCTCATCCCAGTCAGTCAGAGAGACAGGGCTTTGTGTTCAAGCAACGACCAGGGATATGGACAACATCATGTGGTATCTTCCTCATGAGTTACTGGTTTTGAATATGCCCTCATCCATGCTTGGACACACACACACACTCCCACACAAACACACTTACTACACACAAACCAAGACCAGAGATGAAAAGTGACGAAGTACAAAGATTTTTCGGAGAACTTTTACTTTCACTCCTTACATTTTTTTACACAAATATCTGTACTTCTACTTCAGTGAAGGATGTGTGTACTTTCTCTCTGACAGAGACACAGAGACAGGAAGCCTTACGAGTCATGTCATCATTTTAGCGTTTTCCTTTTTAGAGAGAGACCTCGTCATTAGCATCCTGTTCCATGTTCCAACCTTGTACTGTATTCCAGTAGCTGTTGGTTGTAACCCCCCGTGTGTGTCCCCAGACTGTGTCGGACCTGGCCCACGTCTCCTGTAAGTGTCACGGCGTGTCGGGCTCCTGCAGCCTGAAGACCTGCTGGCTCCAGCTGGCCGACTTCCGCAAGGTGGGCGACGCCCTCAAGGAGAAGTACGACAGCGCCGCCTCCATGAAGCTCAACTCGCGAGGCAAGCTGGTCCAGCAGCACAGCAAGTTCAACGCCCCCACCAGCAACGACCTGGTCTACATCGACAGCAGCCCAGACTACTGCCTGGCCGACCAGAGCACCGGCTCCCTGGGCACCGTGGGCCGGCTCTGCAACAAGACCTCTGAGGGGATGGATGGGTGTGAGCTAATGTGCTGTGGGCGGGGCTACGACCAGTACAAGGCCCAGATAGTGGAGAGATGTCACTGTAAGTTCCACTGGTGCTGCTACGTCAAGTGCAAGCGCTGCACCAAAACTGTGGACCAGTTTGTCTGCAAGTGAGGAGCGCTCGCACATGTGTGTGTGTGTGTGCGCGCACGTGTTTCCGCAAGAGGAGGATTCCATGGTGTCAAAGAGAAAGAATGAGAGAGAGAGAACGAAAGGAAGACAAAAACTATATAAATTATATTTATAGAGTTAAACAATTATACCGTTGCAAGAGACTGACACTTTTGTTTTAGTTGCAAAAAAATATTCTTACGTCTTCGGAAACTGAGAAATATCGTGAAATATTTATTTTCTTGAGTTCATTTTTATTTTTTTGCCCAATCATGACAAACTTATTTGAACCCTTATTGCTTTAACCTGTCTGCAAACAATTGGCAGGTTAGGTTTCTAGTCCAACACATCCCATCAGGCATTTGGCACGTCGTCACCATGACTGTGAAATAGGACTACTCATCCTTTTTCATACAAATAGTTTGATTTTGTATCTGATATCAAGCACCAACACAAGATGATGACGACACTGAGATGACATGTAAATATTCCACTGCATTGATCTCTCTAGTCATGAATCCACAGGCTCGGTACCAAGCCTAACCCCATCCTCTCAGCCCTTTCTGCGTTCTGCTCCAGCTGTGTGGGGGAGGCTGGAGGGGAGAGGGGGAGAAGGGGAGAGGGCATTATTGGGAGCGGGGTCAGAGCGCCCCCCATCCTGTGTAAGCTATCAGATCTAGTTGAAGATGCTTGAGCTAGCCCTCCAGCAAATGCACTTTGAACCAGAGGCCTTAACCCAGACTGGATGTCCAGTAGTTTAAACTCAGTACATCTTCAGTAATATACCATATTATAGTTTACCTTAGTTTCCATATTACTGCAGATATTCACATAACATATATGATACTTACATGGTTTGAATATATATGGGCAATTTTGTGGTTGCGCAATGGTGAAATACTCATTTTTCTGTGTATATAGTATGTCTAACCAACCAATCATTAAATTGTGTGTATTTATTTTCTTTTATTCAGATCCTCTTTTAAAGCTTTTAGGACAAAAATGACAGCAACAAATCCACCTCAGTTTGTCTTTTGGACGTTCTCCAAATCACTTCTTCTGATTCACTTTCACTCTAATTAGGGCTTCTCTGTACACTGTGTTCTTAAAGGGAAAGACACCTTCTGTTTTATCACAGATGTTCATCAAAGTTGTCACTTTTTTCTTTTTTTTCCTTTTTTTTTCTTCACTTGCATTTCACATTTGTTAGAATCGTTTCCACATTGCTAAATACCACTCAGTTACTGCTCACTGTCCCTGTGATTCTTGTTAACACACATTAACCAATCCAACCTGTATATTTATAACGTTCTCGAATTAAGTGAGGTTTGCTAAACAAAATGACTTATAGCTGTTCTTTTGTTGCTTTATGAAATTGGATTCATTGCTCTACTTTGTCTCAATAAATATCCAAACAATAAACCAGCACACTGGTGTTTAACTTTTCATGAACATATTTTATTCTGGGTACAATTCTGTTGAACTCTACTTCTGACATTTTGTTTTATATTCCTGTGTATATACATATCCCCTTGCCTTAATAGCCTAATGAATACTGTTTACATCTCCCATCGCAGAGAGACAAACTGACTTCCTTCTTTATGTTTGTACAGAAAAGATTTAGCAAAGATGTCTGTATAAGTTTAATACTCATTCTCTTTTTTTAAAATTTAGACATGCTTCAAAACGCCTACATGTCAATTAATAAACATATCCTGGAATCTGCCAGGTGGGATTGTCAAGTCACAAGAGTGATTAGTTTAAAAATAACTGAATTATTTAATATAAACTTTGTTTAACTCCAATTCCTTTTCTGAAGTTCAGTTCCTTTGTACAGCAGCCTAGCATGGCTTAACAATTCAGTGCGGGTTGACCGACAGCGGGATGGGGATTGCTGGGAAATGTAGTTAATCTGTTGAGCATGTGGCTGTAGTGTATAAGAGTGCTCTTTAACATGGCTAACCCCAGCTCCTCCACTTGAATCCATGCCACAGAGCGGGCCAGCGTGGGCTCATTCATCAGCATGTATATGAGGCTGATGTGAAGGGGGATATACACAGAGGAGAGGGAGGACACAGCCTGCAGCAGACTCCTGTCGGTCCTGAAGGGTGGTTGAGAGACAGAGAGAGAGAGAGAGAGAGAGAGAGGGAGAGAGTGTGTGTTTCAGATAACTTTCCAAACATGGCCTGGTTTGGGCTGGGAAAGGGAGGATGGAGAGATACCAACAACAAAAAAACGATTTAAGTAGGAGAAGGGATATCAAAAAATAAAGAAGTCATTGGAAGGAATGAAGAGAATGGTCGGGAGAGGACAGGAGAGAGGGAAAAGGAGAAAGGCGAGAATCTAACATGGTGATAACTTGAGAACACGGAAGAGAGGAGAAGAAGGGATGAGGACGGAGGGTGAGAGGAGGATAGGAGCCAAGGTTGAGTTCACGGCCACAGGAACTGGAGCAGTTGACGTTGCACCATAACAACATAAACGTCCCTGACACTGACTAATATTTACACTGGTAAGATGATCCAGACTTTGGGAGCACATCCCATATGTGACCCTGTGAATTGGACCCCTGTGAGTGTATGTGTGTGTGTGTGTGTGTGTGTGTGTGTAAATGTGTGTCTGTGTGCAGAGTGGATGTGTGTATGTGATCTGTTGCACTGGCACGGTGTGTTTTTGTCATGACGTTTGTTTATATTTCTGATTGGTGTCATACAGGCCAACAAGAAGGGGGCAGCAAGGAGGGGTGGAGGACAGTAGGGTGGGGGGTGCTCTGTAAACACCAAGGCCACACTGAATGTGCCCACCCCCCTTCACAGAGACACCTTCCATTTAAGCATCCCTGGGAGTCTTTTTCTGTCTGTTTTGAGAGGTATAGATTGATTTAAGTATTGTTCTATGGGCATTGGCAAAGCCCTGGGTGACTTTTCTTGTAGAATGGGCTTTAGAAACAAAGTTGGATTTGTTTTGATTTCATGAAGGAACCTGAGGTCCAGTCTGTCCTCCTTCTGGAACCTTCAGCAGGGCCAGTGTGGCTCAGACACACTCAAACACCTCCCCTGTGCACCTGCACACCTGTGTGTGTGTGTGTGTGTGTGTGTGTGTGTGTGTGTGTGTGCGTGTGTGTGCGTGTGTGTTTGTCAGCTATCAGTAGCAGTGGGCGTCCTCACAGTGCAAACACAGAAGTCCAGGTGCACAGCGGACAGATACACACATTACATGAAACCTGAGACCCCCAGGTGTGGAGGTGCTACACGCACACACACACACACACACACAAACCAGAAGTATCTCCCCTCCCACTGTGGAGAAATTCAACATGATCTAATATCTATCACAGAAAATGTTTTATTGATCCCAGAGGGGAATATTAGGCTTGGCACCAGTAGCTACAGACCAAACACCATACACAGACACACAGCGCACATGTTGGGTAAGAAATACAAGCCTTACTGTAGACAGTACTTGATATCCCTGTGGCATGGATCAAAAGGAAAACGGCTCATATTTGTTTGTGTTGCTTTCCTGTAAACATCTCCATCTAGATGGCACCATTTCCACCTCCCCCCTCCCCTCCCTCCCCCCACCCCTCCATCCCTCCACCACCCACCCCTCCCTTCCCCCACCCCTCCCTCCACCCCTCCTTCCCTCCCTTTCTCCTCTCAGACTGGCGTGAGATGCGGGTCTGTGTGTGTAAATATTGATATGCCTGTTCTGCAGAGAACAACACTGTCTTTCAGCCTGGTTGAAGTGTGTTCAAGTGATAAACGGGCTACACACACACCCTCTCACACACGGACACATACACACATCTGAGGGGGACATGAATGGCAGATATGCCATCTGATACCTGCTTTGATGTCTGATCCTCACAGTTTATCTAGGAACACAGGAGCCCGTCTGAATCTGACATCTCTCCCTCTCCCGCCGCCCTCGCTTCCCTGCAGACCTGCCTCCCAGCACGCTCCGCAGCCTTCCACAACGCAGGTGTGAGCGCAGAAGGCCCCGCGTTGCTGCCTGCAACGTCATGTGGTGTCCATCCGTTCCTCGTTTGACCGAGCGAAATTCCCTCTGAGGCAATTCCCTCTGAGGCTGTTCCGCAGATGACTACCTGAGTTGTCTTGTTGTTTTAACCAAAACAGAGACTGTCTCTAATCACCCCTCCTGTCAAGAGGAGTGAACCTCCGAGGAACGCGCAGACACGCACAGGCCCCAGGAGCTCCAGAAGGACAGCATGTGCGTCATTCAGATACCCTGACCACAGCTGGAGGGTTCGACTGACACACATGCAGCTGAGAACATTGACACCAAGACCACATGAACACCTAGTCACAACCCTCGACCGACACCAACACGTTACCACTACGGTATGATAAAAACACCGTCCAGAATGAGTGTGTGTGTGTGTGGGGGAGAGAGAGTGTGTGCTTCCCAGGACTTACAGACCAGAGTGCAAAGCTGTCAATGGTGCTGCTCTGCTGAAGCTCAGTTGCCAAAGCCAAAATCTCATTCCTCTAAGCTTCAGCCCTCATAAAGTAACAACAGGGGCGGAAATCAAATATCCAAACATTGAGAAAGAGAGAGAGAGCGAGAGGGAGGATGAAGCGAGGGGAGATGGGGAAAACAGATAGAAAGAAGTGAGGGGAGAGATAGTTAGAGAGCGAAAGCAAGTGAGAGAGAGAGAGAGAGAAAGAGAGAGAGAGAGAGAGAGAGAGAGAGAGAGAGAGAGAGAGAGAGAGAGAGAGAGAGAGAGAGAGGTCCATCTGAGTTGTGGTCAGTGTGTTACTTACCATGGCGGTAAGTCACACACCAGGACTTCTCAAACAGAGTCTGGACTGGATCAGCAAAAGATGGGTCTACACCACAGAACAGTTGACTGAAACCTTCTCTCACGAGCCCTTCCTCATGGCTGTCTCACCAGCTCTCCCTCACCCCTGCACCCCCTTAAACTCACACAGAACCCACAGGCATGCTCAAAGTAGCAGGATTTTACATGGACCAGACAACCCTTAGTCCATGGACAGAGAAGCTTCCAGTACACTGCTCTACAGTACAGTAGCCAACCAAACTACCTCTTTGAAGGGGTACAGTGAATGAAAGCATTGATGATCACACACATTTATAGCAGGACTCTCCAACCCTGTTCCCAGAGAACTACCTTCCTGTAGGTGTTTTGCTGCAACCCTAATGTAGCACACCTGATTCTAATAATGAGCTGGTTGATGTGTTGAATTAGGCTGGTTACAACTGAGCCTGAAGCGAAAATGTAGAGAAGGTTGCCCACAAGGCTGGAGAGCCATGAAGTTTATAGTATGCTGTGTTACGAACATTGTAGAAATGTTTGAACACCTTCCACCCCTACTCCCTACTACAAAATCTTGTTTCCAGGAGTGAGCAACAACCTAGTAGCTTTGCAAGCGGTGGAGTGGATCACCTGCGTTCAGCTCCTTACCTGTCTGGGGAATTCCAGGAGATAATTGGGAGGCAAGGGTAACGTCAACATTGCAGATTGTCCTTTTCATGTCTCTGCACCGCAGTGTAACAAAATATGGCAATACTATGGCAAAACTCTGGTTCGTTTATCATTCACAGATGTGAAAGAATATTCACCTTCTGAGGATCATAAAACATTACAGTCCAATAATATGGCACATGGAGTTATATACAAACAGCCCATCGAGCCTGCAATAAAGCAACATTTGAATGGGCCTGCTCTGATTGATTTTACAGCAGTGTGTTCCGCTGCTCCCATTGGTGGATCTCCAGGCGAGATTAGAAACACGTTAGGAGGGGTGTGATGATTGGAGGAGAGTCCAAAACTGTACTGTGTGAACTTTCATTAGTCTTCAACTGCCGGAAAAAGAGAAAACTCGGTGATCTCACGTCAATCTATGGTTCGTAACTGTGCTGAACAATTTGTGTTGTGAAGTTAGGGAATGAACAAACATGGATTACATGTTATTCGTCCATCTAGATGATGACCGAGGCTGTTTTCTATACAGTTTGAAAAACAACTCATGGATCTGACACATTCATGCAGGACGTTAACGAAGCCCAGATTTTTTGAGTCTGAAGTAATCTTGCTAATCTACAGAGTGGGGCCTGTTTCTACTCTAGACTGTGGTCGACGATACTGTACTCCCTAACTACAATGTACTCCATGTTTATCTCTCTTTCCCCTTTGCTACTCTGTTGCTACCACCCCTGCATCCCTTCAGCAGAGGGCCCTGATATAAACATGTTAGCCTTTAGCTTTCAGAGCTAACTGTGATGTTGCCGTGCCTCTTCAACAACCTCTTTACAAGCTGACAACAGACAAGTATATTGTTTGTGTTTCGTTGTCGCTGGATACTTGTGCCCCTTGTTTCTCCTATTCTCCTCTCCTCGCTCTCTTTTCCCTCTCCTTCTGTCATCGTGACGTGTGTGGAGGTCTGGTCTACGGCGAAGTCCAGAACCGGGGTCAGATCCGGTGGCTGACTGGTCCTGTCAGTGTGGTCGCCCCTGCAGAGCTGGATCAAGTGGTCCCCAGATGGGGAGTCCACAGGGCCCAAGCTGGGCTAAGCTCCGTGCTGACAAGGATACAGCCTTCCTGGATTTTACATTTGTTTCTTTTTAGGGGGGTGGTGGTGAATGGGGGGGGGGGGGGGAGGTGGTGGTAAATGGGGGGGGGGAGGTGGTGGTAAATGGGGGGGGGGGAGGTGGTGGTAAATGGGGGGGGGGGGGGGTGGTAAATGGGGGGGGGGGGGAGGTGGTGGTAAATGGGGGGGGGGGGGGGTGGTGGTAAATGGGGGGGGGGGGGGGGGGGTGGTAAATGGGGGGGGGGGGGGGGTGGTGGTAAATGGGGGGGGGGGGGGGGTGGTGGTAAATGGGGGGGGGGGGGTTGTATTTTGAGGGGCCCCGGAAAAGTGCAAGGACAATTCCGTGCTCCCTATTTTCCTGGAGCCAATACCTGGAAACCCCTGACGCTTCCTGGAGAAGATGTTGAAAACAAGCCACCTCTTCTCAGCTGGGACGTGGAGCCCCTCAGGTGTGTCTGTGTGGGTCTTCTTCCACCCTGCTGGAAGGCACATCAGGGTGCTGCAGGATGGGGACCAGGACAACAGACATGCTGGTGCTGCAGGATGGGGACCAGGACAACAGACATGCTGGTGCTGCAGGATGGGGACCAGGACAGCAGACATGCTGGTGCTGCAGGATGGGGACCAGGACAACAGACATGCTGGTGCTGCAGGATGGGGACCAGGACAACAGACATGCTGGTGCTGCAGGATGGGGACCAGGACAACAGACATGCTGGTGCTGCAGGATGGGGACCAGGACAACAGACATGCTGGTGCTGCAGGATGGGGACCAGGACAGCAGACATGCTGGTGCTGCAGGATGGGGACCAGGACAGCAGACATGCTGGTGCTGCAGGATGGGGACCAGGACAACAGACATGCTGGTGCTGCAGGATGGGGACCAGGACAGCAGACATGCTGGTGCTGCAGGATGGGGACCAGGACAACAGACATGCTGGTGCTGCAGGATGGGGACCAGGACAACAGACATGCTGGTGCTGCAGGATGGGGACCAGGACAACAGACATGCTGGTGCTGCAGGATGGGGACCAGGACAGCAGACATGCTGGTGCTGCAGGATGGGGACCAGGACAGCAGACATGCTGGTGCTGCAGGATGGGGACCAGGACAGCAGACATGCTGGTGCTGCAGGATGGGGACCAGGACAACAGACATGCTGGTGCTGCAGGATGGGGACCAGGACAACAGACATGCTGGTGCTGCAGGATGGGGACCAGGACAGCAGACATGCTGGGGGACAGAAAGTTAACAATGCTCATGTACAGCAAAACCCTGTGTGAGGTAGAGTAGGCTGGCAGCAGTTCTGTTCACCACACGGCTGAGAAGCAGAGACAGATGGGAGGTAGAGAAGGGGGGTGAGGGTGGGAGGGGAAGGTGCAGACAGTGACTGATGTTCTCTCAGTCTTGGGGATGAAGTCATTTGCTTTAATACTAACTCAAATGAAGTGGATCAGGAGAATGTTAGAAGCTCAGGTTTTTGGAAGCATGCTGGTGAGTCATCGGCCACCAGTGACTATCAATCAGCTCAGCTTTATTCCTCTGGTGGATGACATGTCACCTTACCGACCAATCAAACTGCATAGATGTTTCCTAGTATTTGAATGTCATGGTGACATAACATTAAACAATTAGGGGTCGCACTGATACAACTGAATAACATTGTTTTATTATCATGGCTGGTCTACATGAAGTACTGTTCATAGGCTGGTTGTAGTTTTCATGCATTGATATAGTATACGTCGTGAACACTCTTGTAATGAATTAAATCCAACTTTCTTGCACTGGGGAAACTTGATGCCAAGAACTCTGTGGCAAATAACCATGAAAAATCTCCTCAATCTCCATCTGAAAACTCACAACAAACACGGTCATTGGATAAATTATGAAGCTTCAGCATACAAACATCGAACCTAGATGGCAGTTCCATTATGGAACGCAAAATTCCTAAAGTCATTACCACAGAGGAATGATTCTCTGGTCCCCGGTTACACCTAGGACCTGATCCAAGATCAGCTTTTCCTGTCCAAGCAAACCAACCCCACAAAGAGGAAACCGTAACAACTGACCCCCGACAAGTATTTAGGCGACAGCTTCAATTTTGTCTACATTTTTGGCCACCTCTTCACTGATGACTGACAGCCGAGCTAGTTAGTGCTCTCGTTAAAGGGCACTTAATGAAATAAGGTGTTTAAACACAGGCTTTACACTGAGGTCTTTGTGGTTGATGAATCCACACTGCAAGGATGGAAAAATGAAATAGTTGGATACCCAGGTAATGTCCCACAAGATCTCATAAAACTAACACCTATTTAAAGGTGAATATCCTTCTGTACGGTCCTGTCTGCAGTATCTTCCTGTCAGCTTTACCTTCTCTGTGAAGGGCAAGGCAAGGCTACCCTGGTGGACCCAGTCTGTTGTAGCTGAGGAAATATCTTCATGTTTGTTTACATTTAGCAGACACTCTTATCCAGAGCGACTTACAGTGAGTACAGGGGCATTACCCCAAGACAAGTAGGGTGAAGTGGAGGGACACAACGTCATTTGGCATGGCCAGGAATCGATCTGGCATCCTTCAGAGTACTAGTCCGATTCCCTAACCACTCAGCCATCTGACTCCCCACCGTGTTTAACCACCCTTGTGTTCAATTAACATTCACAGATGTTAGATACACAATCAGTTTTCAATCGGTGCATTGTCGGAGCATGTGTAAACAGTTTTAGCTGGAAAAACAGCCTTATTGTGTGAGGTCTGCCTATTGTGTTCTGTGCTCCCCTGAGAGGAGCGGGGGGCTGTGAGGAGGAGAGCGTGGGGCTGGGAGGGCGAGAGGCAGGTGGGGGAGACAACTGTCTCAGTGGGCCCAGTCAAAGAAGATGGATGCTCTTTGCTCATGACTAATTGATTCTGTCTAACAAGCTGACAAGAAGACCTCTTCCCTGGACCATTCAGTTCAGAAAGAGAGGGAGAGAGGAGGGAGAGAGAAAGAGAGGAAGGAGAAAGAAAGAGAGAGATAGAGAGAGAGAGGGGGGGGGGAGAGAGAGAGAGAGAGAGAGAGAGAGAGAGAGAGAGAGAGAGAGAGAGAGAGAGAGAGAGAAAACCAAAAGGGAAGATTAACTAAATTCTCCAAACTGGGAGGTGATTTGGTGGTTCATTTATTTCTCTTTTGTTAAGCCATTTTTCCCTTTTGAATTATCATCAGCATCAAGGAACGGTTAGCAAAACCTTATTCCTGATTAGATCAAAATATCCAACATTTTCCAGTCATAATTTTTCATTAAACAATTAAAAAAGAACTGTCACTCAACATCCATCTACTTACAAGAGCAATTTATGTTATTTCTGAAATATTAATGTTATTTTTCTTGACCAAACCCTCTTCAAATAAGGAGTGCAGTTTGAGCAGCAGTGTGGAAAGCGAGTGTTTGTGTCGCTGACCTGCCTCACAGTCCGTCCAGATGAGCGCTGGCACAGAGACTTAAAACAAGACATAATTCAACAGCTCATTGGTTTTGCCTCCTCTCATCCAATACAATCAATCTCAGAGTTATGTGCTGCCATAAAATAGGGCAGATTTCATCCCACGATATGACAAAAATCTGACAAATTATAACTCAGCATGTGGAGCAATAAAAAAAGAGTATTTATTGCAGTGTTAATTAGGTAGAGTATTACAAAGCATCCAATTCAAACACTTACGCCCACTTAATCATATTCCAATGCAAAATATTTCAAGAGTTAATTTAATTGCGTAATGAGAAGCACATGCATTTGGAAAGTTGAATCAAAACAAAAATCCTTTCTCTAAATCTTGTCTCTGCTCCTGAGCAGATTGCATGCTCTCTGTGTGTGGCATTATGTCATGTGGCCATCGCACCTCTGCTTGTTTGTGTCCATGTCACATGAATACATGGTGTATGTACGTGTGTCCTGGGCACTACGGCAATTATGCTTCAGTCCAGACTAGTCGGTCTGCTGAGCTTGCTGACCTGAGCAGTGTGTAACTCCTGTGTTGAGGGGCCACCCCTCTCATGCCATTTGGCTATCCAGCTCACTTCAAAGCTGATGGAGGGCTGGCAGACAGCCCAGGACCATGACAGACTGGCGGGAAGCCCGGAACTCAAGCCCCTGGCTTCGGGCCTACAGGCCTGGGGCTGGGGGTTGACAGGGCCCGGCTATGAGGGCCTGATGAATGGGATCTGGCACTGAGCTGGTGATTTCTGCCTGGATGTTTGTGTGTGTGTGTGTTTGTGAGAGCCATTGCTGTCAAGACCCCCTAAACTCTGGCCCAGAGATGCAGAGGGAACCCAGGGAAGGTTATGGTTGGACACGGTGGCCTGCAGTCAGGGGACCAGTGTGAGGAGATTGACCCAGCAGCTCTTCACACCCAGATATATTTGCTCACCTTGGATGAACACACACTTATGAGCGCGCACACACACACACACACGCACACACAAACACTACACAGACTCACATGCTTACACCCCGAATGATATACTGTCTAGTCATACAGGAGAGAGAACATTCGAATCTCGACTTCTTTACTATATCACAGACACCTCAAACACTTTCTTTCTCATTAGACAAGACTCACACACAGAAACACATACACAGAGTACACACAGAGTACACACAAACACACACACACAGACACACACACACACACACACACGGTTCCAACCATCATTAGATATGGAGTCCACCCAACATTTTCAACCTGGAGAGGGGGAACATTATTCACTATTGACACATAGAATAATAGTGTTCTTTTATATCCTCAAGGCTCATACATTAAACCTGACTAGAGGTCAGAGAAAAGGGAGAGACAGTCTCATCGTATATAGGAAACACGTTGCACCAGGGTATTCTGGAGGAATCAACGTCTCTTTTCCTCTACAATCCACGTTTCTAAAGAGACACTGATCCCATATTGAATATGGAGTGAAACGGAGACATTGTGCTATTGGAGTCCTGTAATAAATAATGGCATGTAGTCCGCAAGAGCAGAATAAATTGGCCATGCTGAAGTGAAGTTCAAGGGATTTGACACTAATTCTATGTACTTACTGAAATGTATGCTTGACGTGTTGGTCCAGAAACAGTGGAACGTAGGCTATACATCCATGATATACGGTCTGCTTCTAATTGTATACGTCGCAGGTGTATTATTTGAAACAAGAGAAGTGTGTGCCTGGGTTAGGAAGGCAACATGCCAGTGTACAACACAAGCGCCACAGCTGACACCAACAGTTCTGTAACGTCGAGGGAAGAAATCTGGTGCCAATATCCAACTATGTCCCTCTCTCTTACACACTCCCTCTCTCTTTATCAGTATTTCACAATCCGCCTTTTTCTGCTTCTCTCGTGGCTTAGCCTGCACGTTCTCACACAGAACCATCCCCACTGGCGGCACTGACGACACAAATCTGAAGAACATTTGACTGTTTATGAAAAGAGAGGCCCGGTTCTTAAATCTTACTGCTTTGTCAGTATGAAACTGTTTCAGCATGAGGTTAATCATCTTGGATGTACTTGATTCCGATCTAATGTAATTTGGGTAATTTGGGCGAAGGTTTGAGGTTGATTTAGAGTGCCTGTGTGTGTTAACCCCCCTTCCCACTGACTTTTTGCCAGGCCTCATCTGAGCTCTCAGCTCATCACTTGTGCTACAGTGCCTGACGACTGTTGGCACCCTGCTCTCCACTGTCTGCCTGAGAAAACAAGCTAACGCTAATTGATGCAACGCTAACTTGCGACACCGATAACAAGATAACGCTAACCCATGTTATGCTAATGTGAGGGAAGTGGTTGCGGCCACCGACCACCACCTACACCAACGAAAAGCTGGTCACATATGGGCCTACGTGATCGGGAATAGAACCGGCAACCCTCTGATTAATAGCCCGATTCCCTAACCGCTGGCCTGTTATATACTTGAGGAGTGAGTTTCACCAATCAAACCCATTACACTAACCTCCTGCAATGTACTTATGTAAAAAAAGCCTGCGTAAAATGTTGCAAACGTTAACCTGCTTTGGAGCACTGCAAAATACTACGGCTAACGGATGCTATGCTAACTGAAGCAATATCCAAACTGTCATGCCATAATAATTCAATGGGGCGATACATGCAGCAACTCCCTATAATGCTAATGTTCCGCTCCCCCAGTACCTCTCGCTTAGCTCCCACTGAGAGAGCAGAGACAGACCAGTAAAACCAGTCACCCATCCCAGCAACAGTCCAGTGCACGCCTGCAGACACACTGCAGACCTGTATAAATAACTCTCTGTCTACTCGATGGTTTTTTCCCCTTTAGAAAGTCTGAAAAGTTACAAAAAGGAAGTTTCTGAGCGAGCGGAGAGCGTTTTTGGGCCCTGTCCATGTCTATAACATGCGGATGGTATTTCATTGCACGTTGCCTATTGGATGAAGGTACTCTGTTATTGGTATTAGAGAGAGCTGGACACACACAGGGAGGATTAGAGAGAAGACAGGCTGTGTGTGTATACATGCATGCCTGGTGGTGGTGTGTGTGTGTGTGTGTGTACATGTGTGATTAGTCTAGGGTGTTCTCTGGACTCTGACGAGAAGCGTGTGTGCTTTGGGTCAGACAACATGTTCCAAGATGTTTTCAGAGGCTCTGCCATCCCCTTCTCCCCTGTCCTCTTGGACCACAGTAACACTGTGTGTGTCAGCTCTTTACGTTCACTAAGCCCCACCCTCAAATCTTGACCTTTTTCTCTCTCATAAATGATGGATACACGACACACATTTCACGTTTTACGGTACTGGAGCAAGAACATTCACAGAGAAAGTGCTGTACTTTGAAATATTGTTACAGTGTACCTCAAAGACTGAAATCTGGGAAACTTCCCCGCAGGTCCAAACTAACTGGATCCAAAAGATGTCGGTGCCCACCCACAAGGTCTCACCTTCCCATTACTAGACTGCTGCAAGAATGCTGCTTGTCATTCAAGATATGAACGACATGTCTGTGAGGCTGAGCTGCACCTGGAGAGGAGAATGAGGAGGAACGGGGGAATAGGGGGAGGACAGGGGGAGAGACGGAGTAGAGGAGAGAGGGAGGAGAGGTGGAGGAGATGGAGGAGAGGAGAGAGGGAGGAGAGGGGGAGGAGAGGAGAGGTGGAAGAGATGGAGGAGAGAGGGAGGAGAGGAGAGGTGGAGGAGATGGAGGAGAGGAGAGAGAGGGCCGTGAGGGAGGAGAGACAAAAGAAAGGGAGAAGAGAGGGGGGGGTAAGGGAGGAAAGAGAGAAGAAAGGGAGGGGGGGAAGACACATGAGGACATGGGAGGACACGGTTGTCTCTCAGGTCTGGATGCTACACTCCAGTAACATATGGTCAGTTCCTGGAGCACAGAGGGCCTTAACGCAACACAAATCACCCTCCTGCGTACACTCTGGAACTGACAGACTTTACATAAACACACACACACGGTACACACACACATGCACACACATACACACAGTTAAATTCCCAGACACTCACACACGCACGTTGGTTTGCAAGGGTGCATTTATGTACCCACCCACGCACACACATTCAGTACATGAAAATGAAAATGACACATATTTATGGATGTAAATCAGGAAAGACACGTCCTGAAGCAGGAACTTGGTGACCTCACTACGCCTGGGCCAACAACCAGGTTAACTGGAGACAGACACATGAACCGAGGTGACACTGGCAGGGGAAAACTCTGAAGGAGTTCGAGTCGTGTCATCAGTAATCAGCTGTGTGTTTTCCCATCGTGGCTAAGCTTAAATATGTGCAGAGTTGACGTGGGTGTTCCAGTTTCAAGTTCATTACAAGTACAGGTACAAATGGTTGGAATCCTTTGGTCCTGTTCCTCTTGACAGTTTCCTAGCAGCCTATATAAACCTACAATAAATAATGTCCTAATCCTATGAGTTACAACTCTTATCAGTGTGTGTGTTTATATGTGTGTCATATAAATACCTGTGTGTGTGTGTGTGTGTGTGTGAGTTCAGGTGTGTTTTTGTGCTTGTGTGTGTTATTGATGGGACAGTCTGAAGGAAGCTGTCAGGTCAGTCGTGCTGAAACATGACCCACTCTTGTGGGAACTGTCTGGCTTTCAGGGCCTGATGCTTTAAGACCCAGATGCAGCAGCACAGATTAAGGTGATCAGGACAGGCTTTAGCACACAGTTTATCAGTCATACCGTAAGCCAAACAGATATGAACACACACGTGCACACAAACACACGCGTAGAGACACAACGCGCACACACACAAACACACACACACAAACAACAATCAAATAAAAAGGCTCATCCCTTCAAATGAAAGTTTAATCGACGCACCACTGTTATAAGCTACGCCCTCTTCCCTCATTCCTGTGATGCGGCCTGGTTTTCCCATACTGCACCGGGAGGAAACTAGAGGCTTAGTGCACCAGTCAAGTCTAGATCTGTGATTTAAAGGTGGTGTGTCAAACCTGGGTCCAAACATACGTTGTTGTCCAGAGGTTCTCCTCAGAGCTGGGAAACATTGCTTCAGAGGATCTCCAATCGTATATCTGCTATGATAAGAGTTATCTGCGCACAAACATAAATCACACATGCAACTCCACAAGCCTCTTTTCAGATTCCCTTTTCCAGACAACCACTCTGTGTCCAACAAATCACCCTATGGAGAGGCCTTGATACGCTGTATGTGCGGAGGAAGAGAACGGCATTCAAAGTTTTTTTGATTGAGACCTGAGGTGAAAATTCCATATTTCTTTTATTTCATGTCGAATCGCTAGGAATGTAAAGTAAAACATCCCATGTGCAGGGGCGAGTTTCATTTCTCTTTATATAAAGTGCTTGTGATTTATGAACCCACGGCGGCTTTTTTTTCTGCATGAAATAAATCATCGAGCTGGATTCCAGGGAGAGTGAGACAGAGAGAGATGGGGGGATGGGGGATTGGGGGGGGGGGCAATGGAGAACTCAGAAAAGGGGTAAAGAGGGGAGTCCTTCAGGCCCTGCCAAGTTTGGGAGTCCATATCGGCCGTCCAAGCTTTTATAAGTGGAAGTTTGAACATGTGGGTGAAAAAGGAACTGCTCAGCTGTTTGATTGCTTCTCTGTTTATCTTTCTCGTGTTTGGTCGGGGAGAAATGTGGGAAGCACTCATTTATCAAAGGTTTACAGAAATAAACTTTCCAGACTCTTATCAATGATCATATTTCCACATATAAAAATGTTTCAAATATATTACATGGAATAAGAATTTCAGCAATTTCTGAAATGGTGTTGATTGTGTAGGTTCAGTTGAATCAGCAAAAATCACACAAATCTCAGAAGAGAAGGTTTAGTTTCTTGGCTAATTTCTACTATTCATGCATAGTTTTTAAAATGAACAATGATTGGTCTATGTAAGTCAATTACTTCACAGCAAACCTGGGCGATGAGTTCAAGATCTGTGGTTTTGGTGCCCACAGAGCATTTGTATTCATGCCTACATTCATGAGCACACACACACACACACACACACAAATGGGCACATCAACAGGACATGTGTAAGCTGGATAAACAAATCCAGGAATAGTATCACTATGTCCATTTAAACATTGCACACATAGCCTATATGCAAGCGTAAACATACACTTACGCAATCCCAGTGCTGACAGGTTAACAAACTGAGGTGGACCCTTGTCAGCTTCCATTAAACCCACTCATCTCCACCCAGGCCTCTGATGTCACACAGATATGCCAAAACCCCACACCCCTGGTCTCTCCCTCTCTCTCTCCCACACCCCTGGTCTCTCCCTCTCTCCCACACCCCTGGTCTCTCCCTCTCTCTCTCCCACACCCCTGGTCTCTCCCTCTCTCTCTCTCCCACACCCCTGGTCTCTCCCTCTCTCTCTCCCACACCCCTGGTCTCTCCCTCTCTCTCTCCCACACCCCTGGTCTCTCCCTCTCTCTCCCCACACCCTCTCCCTCTCCCACACCCCTGGTCTCTCTCTTTCTCCCTTTCTCTCTAACCCAAACTGGTCTCCCTCTTCCTCCCCCACCTGGTCTCTCTCTCCACCAACTCCATCTGTCTCCCCCATCCCTTCTCTGATTCATACCTTTCGATCTTCCTAGTGCACAGTGTAAGAATTGGTTAGGCGTGCGTGTGTGTGTGTGTGTGCGTGTACATCATAGCTTGCACGGAGAATAAAATGATGTCCTCCCCGGTGTGTGTTTCAGTAACGCTGGGCATCCACGGCCCTGTTGCCTCCAAGGTGTCAGCTTCAATCAGCGCTCGTGAGGGAGGGAGGGCACAACATCCAGCTGGGCGCTGTTTCTGCTCCGCACTGGCACCCCTGGCACCGAACCCAGCTGGCAGACTCTCTCTCACACACTCTCTCTCACACACACACTCTCTCTCACACACACACTCTCTCTCTCTCACACACTCTCTCTCACACACACACTCTCTCTCACACACACTCTCTCACACACACACTCTCTCTCACACACACTCTCTCACACACACACACCCGTCCACACACACCTGGCGCTGCCGTCAAAGGGGCCGTTGAGGCAGGACACACACATACTGAACAGAGAGAACGAGGCGGCGGGAGAAGAGAAGGTGAAGCGAGGGGAAGGGAAACAAAAGCTTGTTAGTTAGCGGCCGTGTCCCAGAGGGGAGGAAGCGACGCCCTCCGGTGGGATCCAGGAATGGTCTGGAGAGCTGTGGTGTGGTCCTGACGCCCGACGGTCGCTCATCAAACGCTGACCGTGGCGATTTACGGTACAGCCACCTTACCAATGCTCTGTTTGTAACAAAGGGAAGCTCATGAGCAAATGTGGGATTGGAAAAGACAGTGAAAAGAGTACTGGTTGGACCTGAGGCTGGAGCTGAGATGTTAGGGGACAGGGTAGAAGCCAGGGTGATGCATCTGGAACTGAGACACCGGCAGACAGAGTGCTGATCCTACGATACGAACATCTCATGTGCAAACCTAAAGACCAAAGCAACCAAACTGAAAATGAATGATAGGAGACTGAAGTCTAATGACATACAGCACACATCCATTTATTCAGATGCACAGATGTTGCTCATTCAATAAACAGGATGACATCTTTGTGTACCTCATGTGTAACTATGCAGTGATGTATGTATTAAATGGATTCTATTTTAATTACATTTGATCTAGTGTCCTCAGACTTCAGAAGGAGCAAGACAGTCCATCTCCTTGTCTCTGATCCCTCCCTGACACTTCCTACACAAACAGTCCTTCTGTATATCACACTTAAGATGAAGTTGGCAGAAAAAATTACGTTTGTTAGTACACAGATTTCTCAAGCTAAAAGCTAAAATCAGAGACCGACAATCAATTTCCTCTTCTCTTTTCTCTGTTGATAACACGAGGTTATGTTAAGTGCTATTAAGGATCTGTCTCTATGTGCTTGTTGATATGTTAGTGACTTATAGAGTACATTAGTGGAGACTTCCCAGGGCCAGTCCTAGTTGTGGAGAAGCTCCTTCCACCAGCTTCATATCTGAGCTCAGTAAACATCTCTGTATCTTCTCTCATAAATCTGCCATGAAACTCTCTCTCTTTACTCTGCGCCCTCCTCACACAGCACTGTGTTTGTGTGTGTGTGTGTGTGTGTGTGTGTGTGGTTCTGAGGGGGAGTCTGTGTGTTTGTGGATAGGATTACATTGCGGTCTTGGGGGGCCACCTCAGAAACATCCCGAAAACCCTGAGGAGATTATGTCGAGTATGTTGTGTAAAGCCCTCCCGTTGACCCATCTATCAACTAACCAGGACGTCTGCTGACGTCACACATACACACACTCACACACACACGCTCACACACACACTCTAAGCCTCCTCTAAATTCAGTCTACATTTGACCAGCCATGATGCTCGTTAAAAAGTTTATAAACACACTCAAGCACAAATGACCTTGCGCAGTCTGTTAGGTACTGATCATAAACACATGACTTATTACAACTGGCCTCCCTTCTTCTGAATCAACACAACAGCCAGGCATCTGGAGAGAGCCATCGGGTTACTTGAACTGGAATTATCTGGTTAAATAAACAGGACGAGGGTTGAGGGACGTTCTGTAAGAGTTGTAGGGAGAGAGAGAGAGACAGAGAGAGAGAGACAGAGAGAGAGAGAGAGAGAGAGAGAGAGAGAGACAGAGAGAGAGAGAGAGAGAGAGAGAGAGAGAGAGAGAGAGAGAGACAGAGAGAGAGAGACAGAGAGAGAGAGAGAGAGAGAGAGAGAGAGAGAGAGAGAGAGAGAGAGAGAGAGAGAGAGACAGAGAGAGAGAGACAGAGAGAGAGAGAGAGAGAGACAGACAGAGAGAGAGAGAGACAGAGAGAGGGGGGGCAGGGCTAGGTGTTGTGAGACTCTTTCATGGCCTCCTTGGTGTCTTTATTCCAAGCTGAATCACAGGTAGCAGTGAGACTAAACAAAGGACTCTTTGTTATACTTTCTTATAACTGTTTCATTTCTATAAATACTACTAGTGTGACTGATGTTGTACAAGACTAGAGACAGGTGTCAGTGATGTGGAGTGAACTCAATGGATTTTGCATGGCATGGACTAGACTGAGGTAGCGCTCTGGAATGTAAGCCATCTCCATGGAGACTGAGGATGGAACCTGCTGCTGTTACCACGCTAACCTCCCCCTGAACATCCCAGAATGAGACTGGACTGTCCAGGCTCCGCGGACACCACAGAGGTGGGATAAGGGAGGGACTGGGGAACGTCACAACATGACATGGACATGCTGGACTGAGACCGCTTCACAGCTCCTGCTAAATCTCAGACACAGCTCTCTTCCTCTCTCTTTATCTTTTGCTCTTCCTCTTTTAATTTGATCTCTCCTTTCTCTTCCCATCTCTCTCATTCCATCTCTTTCTCTCTCTCTCTCTGTCTCTCTCTCTCTCTTCCTTTCTCTCAGTGTCTCTAGCTCTCTCTCTGCGTCTCTCTCTCTAACTCCAGACAGAAATCTAGTTCAACGGTCAGTGAGGATATAACAGGACCATGTCTATATATTTATTCCATCTCACTGAGAGGAAGTCCTACGGTAAACCATGCTACCAGATGTTCTGATTTGGCCTGGGTCAAGATCAGGACCGGACCAGGGAGACGAGGAGGAGAGAGCAGCTGCCAGTGGAACGTCAAAGCCAGACTGGACCAGACCAGAGGGTCCTGCTTCTCCTAAATGAACCAGAGAGACCCACAATTCACACAGTCCGAATCCTGACACTGACTCACACAAACACTCACAATATCCTGCTGTTTTTTGATTGTTTCTCTCTCTCTCTCTCTCTCTCTCACTCTCTCTCTGCCTCTCTCTCTCTCTGTCTCACTGTCCTCTATCTCTGATTATTTTAGTCTCTTTCTGACACACACTCTTTCTCTTTAATGACAGCCACTCTGTATCTTACTTTGTCTTTTTCTCTTCCGCTCTCTCTGTCTCTTCCTGCTGTCTCTCTATCCATCTCCTCGCTGCTAGGCACTTTTGATGTGTACACACACAAGCACATACACACACACTTACACACAAATACATAAACATAGGCCATGGCGCTTTGCTACAGAACACACAGCTCGGTTTGGTGAACCCAGATCTAGTTAACGCAACAGAACCCTCATCAGCTAGCCTTCCTGAACGCCCCAGACTCTGGACCCACACAAACAAGCAGCCAGTGTCACGACCTATCTCTCCTCCACCGCAAGCACGTCAACACAGAACATTACACCGCCGTGATGTCATGTCCTACCAACGCTCCAGATAGTTAGAGTGAGTGAGTGCAGAGACAGCACACACACACATACACACACACAGTCACATGGACAACTGTGTAAATGCACAAATAAGCAGACACACCAGACACACACACATGGTGACTGCAGTGGTTGGAGCGAGACAGTGCAGGAGGACACGTCCTGGTTGCGGCTCTGAGGGAGCAGAGTTCTTCTAGAAACTTCTTTCTGTCCAGAAGGGGGCGAGGAGGGGGGAGGAGGGGGGGCGAGGAGGGGTGAGGAAGGGTTATGAGGGGTGAGGAAGGGTGAGGAGGGGAAATGAGGCGTAATGAGGGGTGAGAAGAGGTAAGGAGGGGTGAGAGAGAGGTGAGGGGTGGACACAGTGGTATATAAACGTCACATCAGAGCCCAGATTTGTCGGTCAGAGCATGTGGTTGTAACCCTAGCCTCCCTTTCACTGCTCCGCTCTGCAGAGTGTTTAGCTTCCAGGATCAGAAGAGAGAGCTGGACCTCCGTGGACCTGCGCTGGTCTGAGCACTCTTTGGACTCAGCCAACTGCAGTTATCACACACAGTCCTGATGAGCAAAGCACCCACACAGGCTAACTCACACGCACGAACACACACACACAGCCAAACCCATACTCATACACGTACGCAGACACACACACACACTCACAGTCCGCCAATAACTTAACCACAGAGTACTGTCCCCACAGTGAGTTCATGTGAGGTTAGGTGGAGTAGATCTCCAGCTGGGTTATTGAGATACAAATTAAATATGACACATATGACCATACACACACACACACACACACACACACAGACACACACAGACACGGGCACACACACACACACACACACACACACACACACACAGACACGGGCACACACACACACACACCCACACACACAGACACAGACACACACGCACACACACAGACACACACACAATAAAAATCGAGCCACTGCGTGCTTGGAAAACTCCATGTTGAGCGTGAAGTATCAAAACCATCAAATCAAATCTCAACTCAACATTCATCAAGACGATAGGTTGTAGGATAAATGGGTTTGGGGAGTTCCATGGTGATTAATGGAGCATTCGTCCAGTACAAATACTCTGATACTAATGAACTGTGATCAGAACTACATCCAACATGGCTGGAACATTTTTACTGGACTCCACCAATCCCAGCTCAGAGATCTAGGGACAGGCTTGTGCTGTGCTGTGTTGTCTTCTCATTTGGTTTCTCTCCTCCTCCTCCCCTACTCTCCTCCTCCTCCCCTTCTCTCCTCTCGGTGTCCTCTCCTCCTTCTTCTACTTCTCTCCTCTCTTTCTCCTCCTCCTCTCCTTTCCTCTCCTCTTTGTCTGTCTCTGTTTAAGTGAATGGAATCCATCACCGACAAGTCAACCCATTTCAGCTCACAGCCAGACTCTGTTTGAGTGGCAGCCACATCGCAGGGGTCCAGCCATTCACACGTACCCACTTCCTGTCCCAGTCCACCAATAGGAATGTGCCTCTGGGCAAACATGCCAACCTTTTAGAGCTTGGCAAGCTGGTACATCCTCATTTGCCCCCAATCCCAGTTCCAATCACTGTGTTGTCCCCCAGTCCAAAACACAGCCCCGGTTTGTTTGATGAAGCGGAGCGAGGAATGCTGAATATATTTCTATGATTTGTTCTGGTTTTAGAATGCTGTTTGTAGCTGGTGGGGGGGAGAGGCCTGTCCAAGACTAAGAGGACGAGGAGGAGGGGCCTGTCATTCTACCAGACACACAGAAACACAGTGCTGCTCGGACACAAACACACACACACACACACACATGCAGATATTTATATGTTAACAGATGCAATAGACATAACAACACACAAACAATGGCCCTTCTCTCGGAGATGATTATCACACACACACACACACACACACACACACAGAGGTAAACCCACGCACAGTGTTGGTACAGCTGGCTGTCAGATCCATTGGCTCAGCGAGGGGTCTACAAGCACTGATGGCTCCTCTTCCTGTGTGAGTGGGAAAGTGCGGTTACGTGTGTGTCTGTGTATGTGTGCGTAGGTGTGTATGTGTGTCTGTGTGTGTAGGTGTGTGTGCGCGTCTGTATGTGTGCAGGTGTGTGTGTGTGTTTTCAGCTGGCACCTCTCAACCTTGCCAGTGGTGTGTCTCCTGGCACCCACAGGCACACATTTGTCTACAGGGTTTGATCTTATTCGTGTCTCTGAGGTGTGTGTGTGTGTTTATATGTGGTCACGAGTGCGTACGCGTGTGTGCGTGTGTGTGTGTGGGTGCGTGTGTGTGCGTTCTGTACTATGGAGGGATCTGGACACGATCAGAACAGAAGCCAAAAAGCATTGAGCCAAGAAAACGAGGGAACGAGTATAGGGAGAGGAAAAAGGTCAATAAGAGAGAGAGAGAGACCTAGAAGGAGAGGAGATACCACAGGCTCCTTCAGAGAGGGTTGTCTTCTGGGGTTATCTGTGGGGTGGTGCACTACATCCACATGAGCAACGACTCCCGCTCTCCCTCATGATACACACTGGACTCTCCCCTCAGTTCACGGACACACACACACGCCTACACACGCACCCACACACACACAAACATGAACGCACACACAGGGAGACACCCCACCAAACTCTTGTGGTACCTCAGTGTAACACGATAGCCTGTTTATGTTGTTGTTCCTTCTCTTTTCCTCCCTCGACCGCCCCGCGCCACCACGGCGTGGTTGTGGTCGCAGGGACTGTGTGTGTTCCACGTCTGGTTCAACTGTGCACGGTCGTTCCCATAGAAATGTCAGCGGTCTTCAGAGCGAACCGCCTGTGTTGTTACACACCGGAGGGAGGAGGTACCTACTTTGGGCTTGCCCTTTCCTTGACCGCCTAAACGTGTGTGTGTGTGTCAGCGTGTGTCAGCGTGTGTGTTGGTGCGTCACGTGAGCTTGGTGTGCATGTGAGAACCTGAAGCAAGATTCTCTACCATTCATCTTTGGCCACAACAGCGTAGGGTAGTTTGGTCAACACCGTGATGAACATGGTTCCGGGAGAGCAGAGCTTCTGGGTGATGGATGGTGGTGTTTTGAACAGGGCCTACAGGACCCTGTCACAGTGATCAGAGCCCCGCTCCCTCAGTGGAGGCCTCCAGCACAAACACCACACACACAGATTCCCGGCAGGCAAGGAACCCTGGATGTTTTCCTTTATCTACCTTTGAGGAACTATTCCCCTGACTTCCTGTGTGTGTGTGTGCGTGTGTTCTATGTGTGTGTGTGTGTGTGCGTCTGTGTGCGTGTGGGTACATCGTCGCATAGTTTTCCGTGTTTCTTGCAACTATGAAAAACAAAGGAAGACAAAACGTTATAATGAGAGAAGAAAGGAAGACGGAAGAAGAAAAAAAACGATATAAATAAAAAAGAAAGACAGAAGGAAGGAATAAAAGAAAGGAAGAAGAGAAGAGGGAGGTATGGCCTTGAGGCAGCATGTGTGTGCATGAGCATGTGGGAAAAACAGCCGAGACAAAACCATGAAAAGATGGAGTATTCATCAGGGCCGGGTCCTTACCAAGGACAGCAGGGGTGCTGCTCTCACCCCCCACCCGCCCCCGCCCCCACCCCCTGACCCTCCTTTGGAAGATCAGTTTTCCGAGTCCAGCTTTTGTTCAGTCATCGGATGCAGTTTCCCATAACTCACCCAGCGAACAGGAAAGGATCGCAGACCGGATTGGACGCGCTGCGACCCAAAACAGCTCCGACCCCATTACAGGATGATGGATGAGAGGCTGCAGGAACGACGAGCGTTTGGAACAGGATACGGAACCAGAGAAGCAGGGCTGGAGGGACCGGGGGAGGGAGCGAGGATCAGAGCGCATCTGTGTTCCTCTGAGGGCGGAGACAGGAGCATGGCAGAGTCCTGGAAGACAACGTCGTTTCCATACTTGGCAGGCTGCTTCTCCTTACGGAGCCCACAACCCAGACACCACAATGGGCATCAGGATGTCTAAACCCCTTCACGTGTACTGTCAAAGACCCCAGGGGTGCACTTGATTCGAGCTGCCCGTGTAGCACACCGAAACCAAAGTCCCAAGATGTGACACACGTCTAGCACACCTCGAAAAGCCTCGGAAGCGCGCTATGTCTCAGCTGAACCCTTGTCTGTTAAACAAGGCCGGGGGAAGAGAAAAGTTGGAGCGCTTCTGATGTGAAGGAGGGGTCCCTTCTTAGGAGAGTTCACTTATCCTATCAGACATGGTCTGTGGCTTCCGTGCAGAAAATGCCATGCCTTCGGTGTGAGCTGTGTCAGGGCTATACAGGACTGAAGGAGGCCAGGAGGGTCGCTCACAGGAAGAAGCTTTTTTTTCTCCACATGATGGGTGGAGATGTTTGACTTCAAAGCCCATGTCTGATGATGGTGAAGATGTTTGTGTTTCTGCTTATTGTTCTCCCCACTTGGCTGGAGGGAAGATATGCAGATCCACACTAAGGGCCGTGGGATAGGACCGTGTGTGAGTGTGTGTGTGTGTGTGAGAGAGAGTGTGTGTGTGAGTGTACAGGATGTTTGTGTTTGTTTCTTAAATAAACACAGATGCGTGTTGTGGTTGGCCTTGGAGAAGTGTTACGGTTGTCATTGTCTGTGAGTCTGAGGGGGGGTGCCTCTGGGGGCAAGGACCAACAAAGACACACACACACAGTATATACATGGCCCGTAACATACACACACAAACACAGTCAGAGAAACCGCCAAACGGTTCGATCCATCACCGAGCATCACAGATGGGGATTAGAACACGTGTCCTCCATTACAGGCCATGAAGGAAACAACATGGCCGCCTGGCTGGAAGTCTGGACACAGAGAAGCTATCAAGCGCGCTTCCTCAGAAAGCCACCATGATGAGCGTTTCCTGTCTATCAGCACTGCCAACATAAACGTCACACTTTAAATGGGGCTCACTGTGACGTTTTCTACCAGAATCCCCCCTTTTCCACAATAAAACACTTTCCAGACGTTTTCACAAGGTTTTTATTTCAAAAGTACATAAACAGGACCAATATCGTTCAATAAGGCAAAAAGCTCAAATATTTATAACCACTCATGTTAGACGACTCAGTCTCATTGTCACAGTTTATGGGTACCACTTGCAAATTATAAATAATACTTTCTTTTTTAATATATAGAACATTTCATTTATCAATCTTTTATGTTTTCTTCTCATCAGTAGTTTTCAAAAAATCATTGTCGACAAACATCACCAGCCACTACATATGATCATCTTTTCTTATTTTGTATTCATGATAAATGCCCATGAGTAGACAGACTTCTTTAGGGGGAAAGTGTGCATCTCTCTCTCTCTAGCTCTCTCTCCTTTGCGGTGTTTCTGACCAGGTGTTTGTATGACCCAGTTCCAAACCTAACCCTAGCGCCTAGCCCCTAGACACTGCCACAGCTGACTGGAGAGGACTTGGTTCCAACATTAATATGGGGATAATACACCACATGAACCAGAGAAGGGCAGGGTGGAACTAATAAATATCACATTTTTAGGACAAACATTCATTAAAAAAGTCTTTTTTTGTTCTCGTTCCTTGGCAAATGACTCTGCTATCCCTAACAAACTCCATCAGTTACAAGTGACTTCAGCTCATTCAACCCTAGTGTCTGTAGATGGTGGCCTGTCAATAGGGCATTAGGGAGCAGGTCTGTCTAAGGACCAGGTGCTGGCTCTGATCTGAACTGTAAAGGGGGAGGGGGGGGGGGGGGTAATTCATCGTCGGCGTAAATGGGGTTCACTTGCATGCCGAGCCGAACCAATCCAGGCTAAGCTCTGGGTTGGGAGGCGTGGCCAGTTCTGGTCACCTGAGAAACAGTGCCAGGGACACGCAGAGCAGTGTTGCCGTGAGCGACGGGCTGAGCCCCAGGGCTCCTCCACACTCCATAGAGTTCTCCTGCCAAGACAAGGGAGACACAGAGAGAGGTGGATAGAGAGACATATAAAGAGAGTGAGAAAGAGAGCGAGAGATTACCTCAGATGTTACCTCAGGGTGAAAGGGGTGTGTGTGTGTGTCTGTCTGTCTGTGTTACCTCAGGGTGGAAGGGGTGTGTGTGTGTGTCTGTCTGTCTGTGTTACCTCAGGGTGGAAAGGGTGTGTGTGTGTGTGTGTGTGTGTGTGTGTGTGTGTGTGTGTGTGTCTGTCTGTCTGTCTGTCTGCCTGTCTGTGTGTGTTACCTCAGGGTGGAAGGGGTGTGTGTGTGTGTGTGTTACCTCAGGGTGGAAGGGGTGGCAGGTATCTGGGCGTCTGCGGTCCTTCTGATACTTTAACCTCTCACACTTCAGAGACTCGTTATGTGCATAGGCAGTCAAGGAAAGCCCCGAGTCATTCACAACACTGCACCTCCACTAGCGACAACCTCCCTCTGGAGATCCCCTGCAGATACTCCAGAGACAGTCACACTGGACATCCACACAACCGACGGCCAAAGATCTTTAGGAAACAGTGCATGCTTTATACCGAATACAACTCATTGTATATTTTGCATTACATTATGAGTATATTTCATGTACAGTAAGTGCATGCTCCAGTTAACCCGAGAGGGGTTGTGAGGCCCTAATGGTGGGGAGGGGGGGTGGGGGGTGGGGCGTATGAGGAGGGGGTTTCTCCAGAAGACTGGCTGGTCCTAAGCTTTGTCTGGTATTGATCAGACCCAGGCTTTCCTGAAACATGACACAAACACACACACACACACACGGACACGCACGCATGCACATACAATACACAAACATGCATTTTTAAGGGTGATCACAAACACGACACACATGGGAATACACCCCCACACGCACAAACCATTGTGAAACATCCATCTGTTAGAAGTCAGTGCATTGTTTGGAAGCTTTAAGTCTCCTGCCTCTGATCTCACAGCCCCCCCGTCTCCCAGAACCCGGTTTCCTCTCCAGCAGGGCACAGGCCAAGCTAACTCAGCCTCACTCCCTAAGCCCCCACCACCGCCCCCCCACCCCTCCACACCCCAGAGAAAAACGCCTTGTCACTCTGGCCTGTGGCGTCTCCACATTGATAGACACTCAGTAATAACTCACAGGCTGTTGGGATGGACTGGGATTTGAGAGGCGAAGGAGGAGGTTCTCAATGAGAGGAGAGGAGGCTGGGTATCAACCCAGCTCGTTTTGGGTAGACAGCTCTGAGAGTGCTGGTCACATGTAGAGACAGACAGGCAGACAGATAGCTAGAATGACAGGTCGACAGACAGACAGGTTTTGGTAAGGATATACATGATCTCAATGGGGTCCATGGTGATTGGCTCGGCCGACTCGCAGTCACACTTGTTGTCCACCACCACCATGAAGAGGTTACTGCTGGGGATCTGCTGGATCACAAAGGATCTGCCAATCAGGAAGGCGGGAGGGGCAGGGATGGGGGAGGGGGCAGAGACGCAGAGACACTGTCAGTTTCCCAGGCGTTGTTGGTCAGATACTGTAATTCCTTTTCCAGGGGGGGCTTGGATACTCCTACTGATCCTACTGGACGTGTGTCAAAAAGATGACTGGTGGTAGTCAGACAGATACATAGGAACTCCCACGTACAAACACACACACACACACACACACTCCCACCAGGCCATGACCATGGGGCACACCAATGCAGTGTTGCAGAAAAAGGAACAACTCCAGATAGGAACGCCTCTCTGCTACAGATCTCTCTCTCTCTAAGTCTCTCTGCCTCTCTCTGCCTCTCTCTGTCTCTCTCTCTCTCTCTCTCTCTCTCTCTCTCTCTCTCTCTAAGTCTCTCTGCCTTTCTCTGTGTCTCTAAGTCTCTCTGCCTCTCTCTGTGTCTCTCTCTGTGTCTCTCTCTGTGTCTCTCTCTCTCTCTCTCTCTCTCTCTCTCTCTCTCTCTCTCTAAGTCTCTCTGCCTCTCTCTGTCTCTGTCTCTCTCTCTCTCTCTCTCTCTCTCTCTCTCTCTCTCTCTCTCTCTAAGTCTCTCTGCCTCTCTCTGTCTCTCTCTCTCTAAGTCTCTCTGCCTCTCTCTGTCTCTCTCTCTCTCTCTCTCTCTCTCTAAGTCTCTCTGCCTCTCTCTGTGTCTCTCTCTCTCCCTCTCTCTAAGTCTCTCTGCCTCTCTCTGTGTCTCTCTCTTTCCCTCTATCCGCCTCTCTCTAACTCTCTCTGCCTCTCTCTGTCTCTCTACCGCACTCTGTCTCTATCAACATCTCTCTGCCTTTAACGCTCTCTGTCTCTCTCTACCTCTGTCTCTCTTTACCTCTGACTCTCTCTACTACTGTCTCTCTACCTCTGCCTCTCTCTACCACTGTCTCTCTCTTCCTCTGCCTCTCTCTACCACTGCCTCTCTCTACCTCTGCCTCTCTTTACCAGTGTCTCTCTCTACCTCTGCCTCTCTCTACCTCTGCCTCTCTTTACCAGTGTCTCTCTCTACCTCTGCCTCTCTCTACCACTGTCTCTCTCTACCACTGTCTCTCTCTGCCTCTGCCCCTCTCTACCACTGCCTCTCTCTACCTCTGTCTCTCTCTACTGCTCTCTGTCTCTACCATGGCTGCCTGCTCACGGGCCACAGAGAGAAGCTGATTTATGTCCCAGTCTGGGGTTTATGAAGAGGAGAAGCCGTAAAGATGATCTCTTCTTTCTCTCACTTTTCTTTACCCCCCCCCCCCTTCTCTCTCTCTCTCTCTCTCTCCCTCTCTTTTCCACAGGCTGTGTGATTGATGCTGCTCTCTGTTCTGCATGAAGACTATCACACGCAGGTACAAAGGCAGTCAGTTGGAATTAGAAGTTCCTTGTCTTACAGTAACTAACCTCACCTCACCCCGGCCCGGCCCAGCTCGGCTCATTGATAGGAACCAGAACACGTGTTTCTGGTGAAAAGACTTCAATACATCCTGACAGCCCAGCTGCAAGCCTTGAACAAAACCAAGAGCTGCAGAGAGAGAGAGTGAGGGTGCACACACACACACACACACACATACACACAATGGAGCTATCCTGACACACACACTTGGGGCTGCAGCATCTAGTCCACATGTCCAGGAGAGAGACAGAAAACAGACACATCCACAGTGTGACTCAGACTGGAGGGATTGATATACAGACAGACACATGAACAAGCAGCCTGCTGCCTTCTGATGATACCTGTGTGAACCTGTGGATGTGTGTGGGACACTGTGTGTGCGTGTGAACTCAAGGATGTGTGTGTGTGTGTACCTGAGGATGTGTGCCTGAACCCGTGGATGTGTGTGTGTGTGTGTGAGTGAGTGAGTGTGTGTGAGTGTGTGTGTCAATCTCTGTATCCATCTCAGACAGAGGGGATCCAGGGTTAGGGTTAGGATATACGACCAGGATATACAGCCTTCCGCGCTGGAGATAATAGATTCCTAGAGGACTGTCTGGTGCTCCAGTCAGAGATCCTACACCACTGTCTTAAATCTCACTTCTATAAAAGCATGGAGCTCACTAGTGGGGGTTAAATCATCTTCTACGGCCACTTAGCCATTAGACTGGGCTTATAACGTACTCTCTGGATAGGCTTTGATGCCCTTGCAGAGTCTCCACCCTCTCTCCCCCCTCCGTCATTCACACACACTCTTACTCTCGAGTCATAACGTTTCAGTTATTTTTGTTCATGAACAAACAGAGAGTCCAGGTGTGTTACTATAATAGTTACCTGAGCTGATAAACTACTGTAACACACACACACACACACACTTCAATTCGTGTGAGTACAGATTTCCTACAGGCTAGAACCCACTCGTGGACCAATGAAAACAGAAGAAAAAGTCCCTAAGTCAGACTGTAACATGAAACAGATGTTTATCGGCAATATCCTCTATTACTAATATAAGCTATAAAATCCCATATAACTGAAATAAAAACTCCATTTCACTTTGTCAAATTCATTGTGCTTTAAAGTTGATTTATTTGGAGCCGACATATGGCTCTCAAGGTTCTGCATGCTACACCGCAAACCAAGATAGGGTCAGCTCCTCTCTGATAGGTGTCCTGCAGTGTGTGTGTGTGTGTGTGTGTGTGTGTGTGTGTGTGTGTGTGTGTGTGTGTATGCATGTGTGTGTGAGAGGGCTAACTGTATACCAACCCACATTTACACTCCTGGCACTCACAACTGTGGTTACCCTACTGACCTTGTGAGGCTGACACACACACACACACACACACACTACTGCCTCCATGGCAGCTCCACAGCTGGGAGCAATGAGGAGCCCATTGGAGTGATCCAGTGTACGCCCCACAATTGCCTGACAGAAAAGACCAAATTGTTAATGGGGACCACACTCATTTTCCCATCTCTGAAGGAAGCTTTTTTTTGACCACCTCTTCCGTCTCAGACTCTCCTGGAAGTGTGTGCTTATGTGTGTGTGTGCTTATGTGTGTGTATGTGCTTATGTGTGTGTGTGTGTGTGCGTGCAACTGGATAATTGTGTTCTCACTACACAAGAAATGTTTTAATCAGCATGTCGTGAATTGTTTCTGAGGAAGCTCATTACTTGTAATTGTAGAGGTTGTTTTAGCTCTGACGCGCTGGCAGCAACATCAGGTAAGAAACAGGTTCATCTGCACCCTCCAGGCTCTGCCTTCAGCTCATCCACAGTTAGCATGTTGGCAGGACTGTGGCAGTTTAATACGGGACAACTCTCTTGTCCCCTCAACAAATTACTGCCAAGTTTCTATATTGGAAGTGCTTTTCTGTGTGTTTGTTTCCTGCATGTGTTCTTAATTGTCTTCATGTCTTCATTGTACGTGTTTGTTTGTGTGAGAGAGAGACAGAGAGAGAAAGAAAGAGAGAGGGACAGAGAGCGGGACATAGACAGAGAGAGAGAGGAAGAGACCGAGAGAGAGACATAGACAGAGAGAAAGGAAGAGACCAAAAGAGAGACATAGACAGAGAGGGAGAGAGAGACATAGACAGAGAGAGGGACATACTTGATGCAGTCCTCACAGTCGATGTTTCCTGTGGTCTCTTTGATGGTTCTTTCTGAGACAAAGGCAGGGTACTCTGTATCACACGGCACTAACATGGTCCGGCCCAGTCTCTGAGCTGCACAGAGAGAGAGAGAGAGAGAGAGAGAGAAGAGAGAGAGAGAGAGACAGAGGGAGAGAGAGAGACAGAGAGAGAGAGGGAGGGAGAGAGAGGGGGGGGGGAGAAGGGGGAGAGAGAGAGAGAGAGAGAAACATTGAGAAAGTAAAAAAGTGGGGGAGAGAGAGAAAATGGGGGAGAAACAGAGACAGATGGTGGGTGAGAAGGAAAGTTAATTTAAGAAATAGAAGGTGTGTGAAAATCTTATCCTGATGTTCTTTAAACCCCATTTAGCATCTCTCCTGTTATGATCACTTGCTTGATAAACCAAAGCCAGCATGTTAAATCACATAAAAAAAACCTGGGTATTTCTAAACCACTCACTTCAACATCACTTTCATTACCTAAACACTACTGCCACTATATGGTCGGTCCCGGTACTACACACACTGCATTTAAGAAGCTGTCAACTAATAGAAGGCCTTCCACACAGTTTTGAACGGCAACATAAATCATATTCTTGATTTACATATTTTCCGTACATCATTTTCTATAACGCTAGTCGGAATTTTGTCTTGATTTTGTACGCGGGATGTTTCGTGGTTCCTGGATTAAAGGAACGATTATCGGGAGAAAACAGCCGTTTAACTGCTGGAGTGTGGAAGCAAGCTGAGGCCACTGGCTCTGTGGGAGCAGCTCTGCCTTTTAAACAACCAGGATCAGTTCAGCTCCACCACCTGCATGGATTTCGCTGCCGTGGCGCTCGCCCGTGTGTGTCTGCCGCGCGGCCGCAGCCTGCGTCGCTCTTGTAAACAGATAGCAGAGAAGTTGGGGTGAGAACTGGGCTCGGCGAGGCGTGAAATAGTGTGCGCGCTGAGCGTCCAGGAGAGGAGCGAGCCCTCAGCCCATCTCGCTGGGGTACGACGAGGGTGCCGAGAAAAAGGATTTGACAGCTTTCCTTAGGCTGCAACCCTGGCCTCCTCTTTCTCTCACTCCATCCTGCCGTTTCTGGACCCCCTCCCGCTCCCCTCCCCCTATCTGTTGGTGAGATTTTCAGAGAGCTATCTCAGATATTAGTTTTGGCAACAGTTAACCACATCTAATGCCTTAATTTCATGCTGGTTACTGAAGGCCTGAGTTCAGGCTGGGATCGAACGTTGCACACCCCATAAAGTGCTGAGAAAAGATCAAGTTCTTACCTTGGCAGAGAGGTGTGTGTGTGTGTGTGTGTGTGTGTGTGTGTGTGTGTGGAGTCTGTCGCTCTAGTTACAAAGCGGATATTGCTTCTTACTGCCACCAACATGACATACATCCTTGCAGATCATAAAACGATAAAGTCAAACCCCCCCTTCGACACACACGCCAAGACACACACACACGCGCACACACACACACAAGCCCACATATACACACACACACACACAGACTCACATGATACGTTGAGGTCACTCAAGGCAAAGTCATGCTCTACCATCTCTGTCCTCTGAAGGGCTGAGGTTCTACATTGTTATTTATTATACTGGTTATTCTGTTTTCCAGCGGTCACAGTGACTCACACCAAGAGAGACAGAGGGAGGGAGAGGGGGGGAGAGAGGGGGGGAGAGGGAGGAGAGAGGGGTGGAGAGAGGGGGGGAGAGAGTGGGGGAGAGGGGAGGGAGAGAGAGGGGGGAGGGGGGAGAAGGAGGGAGAGAGTAGGGGAGAGAGAGGGGGGGAGGGGGGAGGGAGGAGAGAGGGGGGAGAGGGGGGAGGAGGGAGGGGGAAGGAGGGAGAGAGTAGGGGAGAGAGGGGGGGAGGGGGGGGAGGAGGGAGAGAGGAGGGGGGAGAGGGGGAAGACAGAGAGATGGGGTACGACAGGGGTGGAGAGTAGAGAGATTAGAGGTGAAGAAGAGGTCTTTGACAGTAAAGCGTGTATGTATGTACTGGGATGTGCACCAGTGTGTTTATGTCCACATTTACTTCTAAATCCATAGTACAACTCTGTTGGCAGCGACCGGGTCTTTCCTAAAGTGGTGGTCACTTCCAACATGCTTATTAGGGGCTTGCCAACAGTCCGACGAGAGCAGTTTGGGCGAGCTCAGATGAATGTGGGCTGTTACTGGATGTATGTAACGTACCTTTTGTAGTGAGGTCAGAGTACCACCAGCTGTACAGGTTAAACTCCACCAAGAATCTGGAGACATAAGAATCACAATCAACTGATAACTACCATCATTCACTGGGGGTCAGTATATATGACCACCAGCTTCATTCCAAACAAACAAATCCAGATGCATTGTGGGAATGTCCTAGATGTTTGTCCAAAAGAGGATATTCTTTGTTCTCACAAGCAAGACTAATGTAATCATTATACAGTCGTTTTCTCTCTCCCCCTCTCCCTCTCTCCCTCACGCACACACACACACACCCACATGCACACACACACATTAGACTTACATGATGAGCTCTGTTAGCAGCCATTTCATCATGGCGATAAAGGCAAAGTAGGGCTGGGAAAGTGGAGGACAGAGGCAAGCGGTGAATAAGACTAACAAACACACATAGACAGATCACTGTCATCTCGTCTTTAGAGCACTATCAACTGAAGCTGATCACACATTCAGATCAAAACATAGATCTGCCTACATACACATTTGTAGTGCCTGTGTGTGTGTGTGTGTGTGTGTGTGTGTGTGTGTGTGTGTGTGTGAGGAAGCTCTACTCACATCGAGCAGTGTGTGGCCACTGTCACTGCTCTCTGAGAAGATCCAGCAGATGGCCTGGTAGTCATACAGAGTTACCCTAGAGAGAGAGAGAGAGAGAGAGAGAGAGACAGAGAGAGACAGAGAGAGAGAAAGAGAGAGAGAGAGAGAGAGAGAGAGAGAGAGAGAGAGAGGAGGGGCAGGAGAGAGGGTAAGAGAGAAATGGAGATGGAGGACAGAGACAGAGAGGAGGAGAAAGAGAGAAGTAGGAAAGAGGGAGAGTGTTCATTCAGGTGGAATGATTTCCGTACCCTGTCCCTTGTCTGGGATGTAGAATTCCATGTGTGTGTGTGTGTGTGTGTGTGAAAATGGGTGTGAGAAAGTTTCATACAAGGTTAGATTACGTCAGGGTGTCAGATGGAATAGAAAATTGTGTCCACATACATACCACACACACAGACACAGACACAGACACAGACACAGACACAGACACACCCCCACCCCCACCCTCTTCAGTTACACGCCTAAGGGCGCTCTCGATCCAGAGAAGGGACTGAGGAAGCAGACACCTCGTGGCTTCCTCTCCCCAGCTCTACCTCCAGGATGGATCCAGCCCTGGAGGGGAAGGGTCCTGATCGCTCTCCCTCGTCCTCACAGCCCCACAATGACCACAGCAGGTGTGTGGGCGTGGGGGGAGATATTAGGGATATTGGAGGCTTTAGGAGTCTTAGCCCACCCTGGGGTGTGATGTCTGGGTCGGACTCAGGTGGGTCACACACACACACACACACACACACAAGTCAGACGTCACCCTGCATTCTCAGTCTGCAGCCTCAGGACATGTTCTCTCCCAAGCTCGGGTGATACCCTGTGTGTGTGTGTGTGTGTGTAGGGCCACACCACGTCAGCCTGCTGCATCCACAGCTCGGGGCCATGTTCCACCCTCAGCCCGGTCCAGCTGTCGTCCAGAGCTAACACCAGGCCAGGATCTCATTAACACTAATCCTACACAATAATGTTGTTAGCAGCGCTGCTAGCTCTAGCACAAAACGCTATTGTGCGTGTGTTAGTGTGTGTCAGTCCCTTCATGGGTGCACATTCTATGTGTATTAGCGGTCGGAAGTGTGTTTCCGTGGTGGGTATGTGTGTGTTCATATGTGCGCGTGATTGCGTGTGTAACCACACCTCTCCAAGTTTCACAACTAAACCCTTTCAAATGACAATGGTGTTTGGCTTGAGACTGATCATAAGGGTTTCATTAGCGAAAGGATCTGTCAGGCTTATTCCTCATCACCCAGAGACCCCAGTGACACTCATCACCCAGAGACCCCAGTGACACTCATCACCCAGAGACCCCAGTGACACTCATCACCTGCAGACCCCAGTGACACTCATCACCCAGAGACCCCAGTGACACTCATCACCTGCAGACCCCAGTGACACTCATCACCTGCAGACCCCAGTGACACTCATCACCTGCAGACCCCAGTGACACTCATCACCTGCAGACCCCAGTGACACTCATCACCTGCAGACCCCAGTGACACTCATCACCTGCAGACCCCAGTGACACTCATCACCCAGAGACCCCAGTGACACTTATCACCTGGAGACCCCAGTGACACTCATCACCCAGAGACCCCAGTGACACTCATCACCCAGAGACCCCAGTGACACTCATCACCCAGAGACCCCAGTGACACTCATCACCCAGAGACCCCAGTGACACTCATCACCCAGAGACCCCAGTGACACTCATCACCCAGAGACCCCAGTGACACTCATCACCCAGAGACCCCAGTGACACTCTCCCTCCTGCAGGATCAGAGCCTGCTGATGAAGGATCCATCATCCCACTCGGTTCCAGTTCAGTTTGACATCCCCCTCTTGTTTTCTGAAACCTCTCTGAGAAATGTCCTGCGACAAAACTGTTTCTAGTGTGATGGATGGCCTGGAGTTCTAGGAAAGTAATGCCTTGTTAGACTTTGAATTCTGGGTAAAGCATCAGTGTGTGTGTGTGTGTGTACAGTATGTGTGAGCGTGTCATACCAGCAATAACATCTTACCAAATGAATCATGGAAAACGCCATATAGAGCTTCCAGGGTTTTTCCAGCATCAGAAAAGCCAGCATGTGTTATTTGGAATGTGTGTGTGTTTGTCGGAGAGAAAGCGTGTGTGTGTTTGTGTGCATTTGCTGGCATGTGTACAGTATGTGTACTTACGTGTGTCTGTGCCTGTGTGTTTCTGTTTGTGTACTTTCCATGTTTTTGGGATCCTTGTGTGTTGATGTGTGAATGCACATTGGTATGTGTGTACGTGTGTGCATGTGTCCATGTGTGTATGCATGGGTGTGATTGTGTGTCTGAGTGTGTATGCATGTGTGTGTGTGTGTGTGTGTGTGTGGGTCTCAGACATCCCGTTCCTCCTAATTCCTTCCTTTCAGGAACAGATTTGTTCTAATCCCCTACCGGAGAACTCTGCTGGATGTGGGGTCAAAGCTCACCGCTGAACAGCTCAACGTGATTGACCAGGTTAGCGGCTGTCAGCGCTGGAGGAGACGTGCTCTCATAGGCTAATAGTCTGACGTGGCACCCTTACACACACAACTAGTACTACTACACACACACACACACACACACATATAAGTTACACACACAAATGAATATACACACACACAAACTTACCTCTTAAAGGAGCCCATTATAAGCAGCTTATTCATCACTGCCCCTTCTACCTCCCCAAAGAACTTTCCTGTCTGAGAGAGAGAGAGATAGAGAGAGATAGAAACAGAGAGAGAGGGAGATATAGAGAGTGAAAGGGTGAAGGAGTGAGGCAGAAAGACAGACAGAGAGAGTCTGATGGTGAACTAGCGAAGTAGTGAGGCAGAAAGAGAGAGGCTTAAACAGGCTAACTGAAGAAAGCGTCCAGTGACAAGATGCTCAGTGACAGCTCAATAGAGGGCACATGATAGGAGGAGCTCTCTGTTTCCCTTTCTTTCTCCACTCTCTGTATCCCTGTCTCTGCCTCTTTGTCTCCATCACTCTCTCTCTCCCTGTCTCCCCTCTCTCTCTCCCTGTCTCCCCTCTCTCTCTCCCTGTCTCCCCTCTCTCTCTCCCTGTCGCCCCTCTCTGACTCCCTGTCGCCCCTCTCTGACTCCCTGTCGCCCCTCTCTCTTCCTGTCTCCCCTCTCTGACTCCCTGTCTCCCCTCTCTGACTCCCTGTCTCCCCTCTCTGACTCCCTGTCTCCCCTCTCTGACTCCCTGTCTCCCCTCTCTGACTCCCTGCCTCCCCTCTCTGACTCCCTGTCGCCCCTCTCTGACTCCCTGTCGCCCCTCTCTGACTCCCTGTCGCCCCTCTCTCTTCCTGTCTCCCCTCTCTGACTCCCTGTCTCCCCTCTCTGACTCCCTGTCTCCCCTCTCTGACTCCCTGTCTCCCCTCTCTGACTCCCTGTCTCCCCTCTCTGACTCCCTGTCTCCCCTCTCTGACTCCCTGTCTCCCCTCTCTGACTCCCTGTCTCCCCTCTCTGACTCCCTGTCTCCCCTCTCTGACTCCCTGTCTCCCCTCTCTGACTCCCTGTCTCCCCTCTCTGACTCCCTGTCTCCCCTCTCTGACTCCCTGTCTCACCTCTCTGACTCCTTATCTTCCTGTCACTCTACTGCCTCCCCTCTCTGTATTCCTGGATCTCCCTCTTCTCTTTCCCTCTCTGTCCTTTCTACCTTTCTCTGTCTCTGTCGGACTCCCTGTCTCTCTCTCTCTCTCTCTCTCTCTCTCTCTCTCTCTCTCTGTCTCTCTCTCTGTCTCTCTCTCTGTCTCTCTCCCTGTCTCCCCTCTCTCTCTCCCTGTCTCCCCTCTCTGACTCCCTGTCGCCCCTCTCTGACTCCCTGTCGCCCCTCTCTGACTCCCTGTCGCCCCTCTCTCTTCCTGTCTCCCCTCTCTGACTCCCTGTCGCCCCTCTCTGACTCCCTGTCGCCCCTCTCTCTTCCTGTCTCCCCTCTCTGACTCCCTGTCTCCCCTCTCTGACTCCCTGTCTCCCCTCTCTGACTCCCTGTCTCCCCTCTCTGACTCCCTGTCTCCCCTCTCTGACTCCCTGTCTCCCCTCTCTGACTCCCTGTCTCCCCTCTCTGACTCCCTGTCTCCCCTCTCTGACTCCCTGTCTCCCCTCTCTGACTCCCTGTCTCCCCTCTCTGACTCCCTGTCTCCCCTCTCTGACTCCCTGTCTCACCTCTCTGACTCCTTATCTTCCTGTCACTCTACTGCCTCCCCTCTCTGTATTCCTGGATCTCCCTCTTCTCTTTCCCTCTCTGTCCTTTCTACCTTTCTCTGTCTCTGTCGGACTCCCTGTCTCTCTCTCTCTCTCTCTCTCTCTCTCTCTCTCTCTCTCTCTCTGTCTCTCTCTCTGTCTCTCTCTCTGTCTCTCTCCCTGTCTCCCCTCTCTCTCTCCCTGTCTCCCCTCTCTGACTCCCTGTCGCCCCTCTCTGACTCCCTGTCGCCCCTCTCTGACTCCCTGTCGCCCCTCTCTCTTCCTGTCTCCCCTCTCTGACTCCCTGTCGCCCCTCTCTGACTCCCTGTCGCCCCTCTCTCTTCCTGTCTCCCCTCTCTGACTCCCTGTCTCCCCTCTCTGACTCCCTGTCTCCCCTCTCTGACTCCCTGTCTCCCCTCTCTGACTCCCTGTCTCCCCTCTCTGACTCCCTGTCTCCCCTCTCTGACTCCCTGTCTCCCCTCTCTGACTCCCTGTCTCCCCTCTCTGACTCCCTGTCTCCCCTCTCTGACTCCCTGTCTCCCCTCTCTGACTCCCTGTCTCCCCTCTCTGACTCCCTGTCTCCCCTCTCTGACTCCCTGTCTCACCTCTCTGACTCCTTATCTTCCTGTCACTCTACTGCCTCCCCTCTCTGTATTCCTGGATCTCCCTCTTCTCTTTCCCTCTCTGTCCTTTCTACCTTTCTCTGTCTCTGTCGGACTCCCTGTCTCTCTCTCTCTCTCTCTCTCTCTCTCTCTCTCTCTCTCTCTGTCTCTCTCTCTGTCTCTCTCTCTGTCTCTCTCCCTGTCTCCCCTCTCTCTCTCCCTGTCTCCCCTCTCTGACTCCCTGTCGCCCCTCTCTGA
>NC_140378.1:17095000-17105000 GCF_054491055.1 Hypomesus nipponensis
GAGGAAGAGTGGTAGGGAGAGGGAGACCTGGAGGCCGTGGAAGAATTTACAGTATCTAAAGAAATTCTAGCAACATTGGTTGACCATGTTGTGAACCATGGGGCAACATTGAGAGAGGCTGGACAGAGTTCAGCCCAACCTCAGCAGATATACTGTTGCAACAGTAATTTGGACATTTCAACAAGAGCACAGGTGAAAACTAGTATTATCTACTGTCTACAGTACAGCACAGTAAAATGCAGCCTACTATATGCACTATATCACTATTGTTTTTGTACCAATCATTGACCTGCAGTCTATGATTGCTGCAGTCTATGATTGAAACAATGTTCTGTATTGCATTTGCTGAATACTTTCATTCGTCTCCACAAATGTATTTGCTGTGTTTACAGTATGTAGCATACTACAGTATTTGATTTGAAATATGTTCTGATCTTCTGCACAAAATGCAACCTTTACCTAGACAATGTGGAGAGTACAGTACATGTTTTTATCAGTGTGCAGTACTGGTCTTGTGTGTTGTGTTTGGTCACCATATTTATGTACTTTACGTACTCTACTGTAACAACAACTCAGACTAAATCAAGCAGGTTATATCATTAGAAAATAAGTTACTGTATTAAGTGTTTTAAATTGTGCAGATTGAACAGTGTGTAAGTGGTTCAAACAAAGTCAAATGTTATGAACCATGTGTGTGGCATATGGTGACAGAATAGTTTTTTTATACATGATTGTTCAATTTTGAAAAAGGAGTTCATTTTGCAAAAGATTGGAGGTGTTCTGCTTCTTGTGTGTCTGGTTGTGTGAATTGTGTGTTGTGTTTTGACAAAGTGAGCCCTGTTGTCAAAATTGTGCTCAAGCAATCGGAAAAAATTGTAATCAAGATGTGTGTGTGTGTTTACGTACAGTAAGTACAGCAGTTGTTGTTGTGGTTTCTGTATTGCCGTGTGAACAAATGTGGTTCATGTGTGTATGTATTACTAACTACTAATTACTAAATGAACAAGCAAAACAGCTTTAGCACACACAAACACGTCCCGCGCACACACACAGTTCTGTCAGGGAGAAGTACAAGGGTAGTTGTACGTGCGCGCACACACAGTTGTCGGGGAGATGTAGGATTTTGCGGGCGCCACGGAGGGTTAGCTTCTCAGTTTAGCTCCCTGGCTAGGCTGGCGTAAGAGAGGTGACGCCACGACAGAGACAGCCAGGACAGAGACATGGAGACAGCCAGGACAGAGACCTGGAGACAGCCAGGACAGAGACCTGGAGACAGCCAGGACAGAGACCTGGAGACAGCCAGGACAGAGACAGCCAGGACAGAGACCTGGAGACAGCCAGGACAGAGACCTGGAGACAGCCAGGACAGAGACCTGGAGACAGCCAGGACAGAGACAGTCAGGACAGAGACCTGGAGACAGTCAGGACAGAGACCTGGAGACAGCCAGGACAGAGACCTGGAGACAGCCAGGACAGAGCGAGACGCTGTGGAGCCGCTACTGAGAGACATTCTGACTGCACTCAATACAAGCCACAAAAAACTGACCGTTCTTTCCAAATGACTGAAGAGAAATCTCAATTTTAAAAAGTATTAAATCTCTTGCTGTCCTGAAAATAGTAAATAAACAAATATATGCAGGATATGTATATAAAGTATATCTTACATGTATTTAAGCTATGTTCATTCACACTCATCCTGGCATTTCTGTGCTGACCTGGAAACAAAAATTCCAGTATTGGTCTGCTTCATCGTTAGTTTGATCTGTTTGATGCTGGCTTGATGTTCTGAGCACGACCAGTGAGGTGTGTATGACAGTGACCAGTGAGGATCTCTCTGCGCTCCACGCTCGGCAGCAGAATGGAGAAGCGACACAAAGCACAGCCTTCTGTCTGCTCACGTCAACAATATGTGCTGTGTGTGCGACTGTGTGTGCAGGTGCGCGCGTCCACAGTAGGTTTGCCTGCATGCATCAACCCTGGTGTGTGTGTGTGTGTCCGCCTCGCAGATTGTGTGCATCCGTCTGTGTGTGTGTCTGGCTGCTGTCCTGCAGCATCTGCTGAAACAAATCAACTAATTAAAAGCTTGTTATATAAAACGCTGATATTATTACGAGGCAAGGGCACGATTGGGAACTCTGTTGGAAAAATGAGGGGATGAATTAAAACCGATACAGCCAAGTAGTCAGCTTGTGTGCTTAATCATGGTCATCGTTAAAAACAAATACATCGTGAAGCTTCCTTGATCTCTCTTTCCCCTGCATCCATCTTTCTCTCTTTCTCTCTCTCTCTTTATCTTTCTCTTTCTCTCTCTCTTTATCTCTTTATCTTTCTCTTTATCTCTCTCTTTATCTCTCTCTCTTTATCTTTCTCTCTCTCTTTATCGGGTATCTGTCTTTCTGTCTTGCTTCTGTTTCAGCCTACACTCATTGAATCTGGAATCTTTCACTTAACATGTAAATTCACAGCTTACTGTCATATCCTGCTGTGTGTGAATGTGTAAGAGAGGTGATGAGAGACAAAAAAGAGAGAATTATAGAAGAAAAGAGAGTATGGAAATGAAAGATGGAAAAAGAGTAGGGAGGTACACAAGAAAGAGAGAGAGAGAGAGAGAGAGAGAGAGAGAGAGAGAAAGAAAGAGAGAGAGAGAGAGAGAGAGGGATAGAAAGCATGCTCTTTCAGATGCTCTGCTGCATTACTGTCCATTAGTAATTTCAGTTCTGAATTTACCAGAGGAACATAATTTGTAAGGCATTGTAGAGCTGTGTGTGTGCGTGTGTGTGTGATTTAGGAGGCACAGCTGTCCACTGTGAGATGACCCTCTGTCACACTCACCACAGTACACGCTTGACTGGAGAGGGAGAAACAGAGAGAGAGAAAGACGGAAGAGAGAGAGAAACAAAGAGAGAGAGATGTAAATAGCAGCCAGTGCAAGTCTGATGTAGGTTTAGATACAGAGAAGAGTGAGAGTGAAGGAGAAGAGAGAGGGAGAGAGAGGGAGAGGGGGAAGGGGATAGGGGTGAGGGAGACCACAGCCTAGGGAGACCAAGTGGAGTGAGTAGGACAGAGAGAGAGGGAAGAAGCAGAGAGTGAGTGAGGGAGGGTGAGAAATATAGAGGGAAGGTGGGTGAATGAGAGGGAGAAATGGAGAGAGGGAAAGAGTGAGTGAGTGAGGGAGAGACAGAAAGAGAGAGGGAGGGAGGGAGGGAGGGAGGGAGGGCAGACAATCCAGTTCAGTTATTCCTAAGCTGGCAGGCTGCTAGTAGTGTGACTGCTCACTCCGATCTCTCTCTCGATCTCTCTCCATCCGTCTCACGGTGGTCTCTGTGCTCTTATGGGGTTTCCCGCCCATGGAGGCAGGGCTCTGGGTCCTGAAGCCAGTGGGGGGGTCCGTCGCTAATCCTCCACTCCTTCGCCCCCCCCAGACCGACCCACGCGGGCTCTCTGTGGAACGGGGGAGGCTAGCCCACTGCCACACTCCGTCTGATGGATCACTGACACAGACGCAACGCTAACGCACCGTTAGCTGGACGCTAACCCACTGCTAGCCGGACGCTAACCCACTGCTAGCCGGACTGCTAACCGGACCGTTGGGCGCCAATTTGGCCCGGACTCTGCTCCCAGCTCACCCCCTGGGAAGACCCGGAATGGCAGCTAAGACAGGTAAGAGTTGCAGGAGACAGGGGACCTGTCAGACTCCTCCTGTGTTACTCTCTCTAGATTTAGAGACGCACACTAGCAGGATTATCAGGGATGCGATGCTGTTCGACAGTGCTGGAATGTGTGCATCGATAGTCTACAGTGTTGTTAGAACAATTATGTTGTTGGTCCCTAAGTGCTGTACATGCCAGAACACACACACGCACACAAGCTACACACTAGACTCACAGTGTACACACACACACACACACACACTTATTACATGTCTTATCTCCCTGACTAAAGATGCTGCTTTCTCTGACCTCATTCTCCACCTGCCTTCCACAATAACACTCAATCCAGCTGACGCGAGCGTGCGTGTGCACGGGCGACTGTCAGTGCGTGCCTCCATGTGAGCATGCAAGCGGGTGAGCGTTTGTGTGTCTGTGTGCGTGTGAGCACGTGTGCACGCAAGTGTACAGTGTGTGTGTGTGTGTCTCCGTGTGTGTGACGGGGGAGGGGATTTCTCACGTTCAACTAGCCAGCTATCACATGGAACCTTCCCCCAGTTGACCTCCGGCTTACTCCACGGCAGAGAAGAAGAACAGGCCACCTCAGAGCAACAAACACACTCAACACAACACACTCAACACAACACACTCAACACACAGCCAACACACTCAACACAACACACTCAACACAACATACTCAACACAACACACACCCAACACAACACACCCAACACAACACACTCAACACAACACACACAACACAACGACATCACACACACATCAAACACCTTCCGGAGTTTATCTAACAGAAAGGACAGAGAGAGAGGGATGGAGACAGAGAGAGAGATGGAGACAGAGAGAGGGATGGAGACAGAGAGAGAGATGGAGACAGAGAGAGAGATGGAGACAGAGAGAGAGATGGAGACAGAGAGAGAGATGGAGACAGAGAGAGGGATGGAGACAGAGAGAGGGATGGAGACAGAGAGAGAGATGGAGACAGAGAGAGAGGGATGGAGACAGAGAGAGAGATGGAGACAGAGAGAGAGATGGAGACAGAGAGAGGGATGGAGACAGAGAGAGAGATGGAGACAGAGAGAGAGATGGAGACAGAGAGAGAGATGGAGACAGAGAGAGAGATGGAGACAGAGAGAGGGATGGAGACAGAGAGAGAGATGGAGACAGAGAGAGAGATGGAGACAGAGAGAGGGATGGAGACAGAGAGAGAGATGGAGACAGAGAGAGGGATGGAGACAGAGAGAGGAAGAGAGGTAAAAGAGACGGGGAAGGCAAGAGGTGTGTGTGTGTGTGTGTGTGGCGGCTAAGGGTTCGGATGTAATTCGGATTTGGGACATGGAGACATCTTGCCTCTGTTTAGAGAAAGGCCCATGATCTCTGATTGCATGTCACTATGTGTAAAATATTTTTCTCTCTCCTTCCTTCCTTCCTTCCTTCCTTCCTTCCTTCCTTCCTTCCTTCCTCCCCCTCCCCCTCCCCCTCCCCCTCCCCCTCCCCCTCCCCCTCCCCCTCCCCCTCCCCCTCCCCCTACCCCCTCCCCCTTCCCCTCCCCCTTTCTCCCCCTCTCTCCCCCTCTCTCCCCCTCCCCCCCCTCTCTCTCTCTCTCTCTCTCTCTCTCTCTGCCTCCACAGCAGTAGAGTTGTTCCTCCTCCTCTCCATCTTCATCCCTCCATCCCTCTCCTGTCCTAAGGAGTGCATGTGCGACAACCGCTCCAAGGTGGTTGACTGTCGGGGGCGGGGCTTATACGACATCCCGCGGCGCCTGCACCCGGACACTTTGGAACTCTATCTCCAGGACAACCGTATCCGGGGCCTGGGTTCCATGGCGTTGAGAGAAACGCCCCTGCTTCGCGTTCTGGACCTATCCAACAACTCCATCACGACCGTGTCGCCTTCGGCACTGCTGGGGCTGAGGGCTTTGCAGCGCTTCAGTCTGGCCAATAACACGCTGAAGGAGCTTGACAGGCGGCTGCTGGGACCTATCCGGTCGCTCACGCACCTCGACCTCTCCTACAACAGGTGTTACAGAGCTCTCCTCTGATTGGGTTAGAGTGAGGGTGTGGTATGGCAGAACGGAAGAAGCCATGTGGACACACTAACAGTACTTACAGAGTTGCCAAAAGCACTGAAGTATGTCATCACAAATGTTGAGTCCTATTCTCTCTCTCTCTGCCCCTTTCTCCCTCTCCCTCCAGTTTGGGAGGGTTGCCGGGGGCGATGGGGGAGAGCCTGAGGAATGCGTCATGGCTGGGCCTGGCCCACAACCGGCTGCAGCGCATGGACCGCTCCCTGCTGGAGGGCCTGGGCCGACTGGACGGGCTGAGCCTGCGGGGGAACCCCTGGAGGTGCGACTGCCACCTCATAGGGCTCAAGCTGTGGCTGGAGACCTTCCTGTTCAGAGGTAGGACCTGGGCCCGGTCGCAGGAGGTACTGGGGGCTTGGGCCAGAGGTCGGAGAAACTGGGCTCCATTTCGGGGAGGAAGCGAAGACGAGGATGACGGTGCACGCTAGTGCTACCTGAGTAGGGGAATGCAAAACGAGCTGTTTTGAAACGCTAGTTCTTCTTGAAAACTCAAGTGACAATTGGCTTTGTGGATGTGCACACATGTACAGGTATAGTCCTCGCGACACCCTTGGGTCTTATGGTGGAAACAGGAAGTTCCACAGTCATCCTCCAAGTTGGATCAAACGGTCCATTAGCCTATCAAGCTACATTACATTATTAATACGGTTACACCGGGATTCTAAATGCCAGGCTGGGTTTACATAACCCGGTCACAGGGCTTCATTCCAAGTCCAAAAGACCAGCTTACACAACAAGGGTATGACCTGTTCACTGGGCAGGCGTGTACACACACACACACACACACTCACACACACACTCACACCTTGTATGGTGCGCCAAAGCCCCCGTTTTCCAGATATGTGATGTGAAAATATAATATCTCATGAGAGCTACAGCTATTTAATCAGCTTAAAGCAATGTCACGTTTTGTTCACGCATGGTCTCTGCATGATGTGTTTGTGCGTGTGCATGTGCGCCTCCACGCCCTCTCGTCTGGCCTGTGAGCAAGTGTGCACGTGTTTCATTATTTTATTTTTAATAAGGTGAGTCCAGCGAGTCCGCTCCCTCGCCTCCCCCACGCCACACCACCCGCCCAACCTCCACCCCCCTCTCCGCCCCAAACCCCGGGCTGAAACACGCCAGAATAGATTGATCGCTTTTATCATCTTTTTTTCACAGCAGTTGAACTGCTTAAACTCACTCCACAGGTGAAATACAGTACCATAACATGGCTATCTTCCTGGTGGCTTGGCAGGCAAGAGGGGACAGTCAAGGAACTACTGTCCTTACTGCTGTCTCTGCTAACATGTCACTTGTTTCTGGGTCATCTTTGGCCAAGCAGGCAGCCATCTTGGGGAGGGCAGTTTGGCAGTGTAGCGTGACAGTGTGTGTGGGCCGGGGGGTGAGGACTGAGTGAACAGACCAACCGATAAGGAAAAACAGCAGACTGAATCACGAGAGAGGGATGCTTGTTCTGTAGTCAGAGATACTGCAGAAGGAGCTGGGGCCAGGAGACTGGATCAGGCCACCGTGGAAGGGGAGGACGCCTTTATCGACAAATGTTGACGCTAAGCTGTCAACAAGATATATGTTTTTCCAAGTCTGATAAGGCTTTTTACACTAAACGATAAGCAGCTATCGCTTCAAAAACTGGACAGCTTTTTGTCTGTGTACAGAGGATACTGAGAGACCAAGCTTCGTGTAACAGGTTTCACAAATCTCTCTCTCTATCTCACGGTCTCTCTCCCGGTCTCTCTCCCCCTCCTTCCCAACCCATCTCTCCCAGGCGGCGTGGTGGATGAGGTCCTGTGCACCCAGCCGGACGAGATGAAGAACAAAGAGCTGCACGCCGTTCCCTACCAGCTCTTCCACTCGTGCATGACCACCAGCTACAACTACCTGTTCGCCAACATCCACCACCTGGAGGCCGAGCGGTCCCTGCGGGGCCACGCCCACCTCAGCCCGGGCATGCACAGCCCCCTGGGGGGAGCCGAGGGCCACGGGGGGGGCGGCGGGGGCGGCGGGGGGGGCGGCGGGGGGGGGAGCCTGCCGGAGTGCGAGCCCAAGCAGCGGCCGCGCCCGGTCAACCTGCGCTACGCCATCGCCACGGTGGTGATCACGGGCGTGGTGTGCGGCATCGTGTTCCTGATGATGGTGGCCGCCGCCGTCTACGGCTGCGCCTACGCCGCCATCATGGCCAAGTACCAGCGGGAGCTGAAGAAGAACAAGGAGGCCGAGGCCCAGGCGGCCGGGCTGGGGGCCAAGGCTGCCACCACGGACGACAAGGAGCCGCTGGAGAACGCCATCGCCTAGGAGGCGGGAGGACCCCATGAACTTGGAACCCGGACCCCCCCCCGGTCGGTCCCCATGTTCTCATTATCACCGGACAACACTGTGTGTGTGTGTGAGTGTGTGAGACAGAGAGTGTGTGTGTGAGACAGAGAGTGTGTGTGTGTGTGTGAGCTCTGTCAAGTGTTTTGTGAGCCTGACCTTTACCAGTCAACCTAGGAGCTACTAGAGAAGAGGGGTAAATATGACTGTGTGTGTGTGTGTGTGTGTGTGTGTGTGAGTAGGGGGGCAGCATCCAAACTGTGTCTATGCACTATGAAAACTGTAGATTAATACATAGCAGTATCTGTGTGAAGGGCAGGCCAAAGATTCTAAACATATCAATTCCAATTTTATCTCAGCTTATCTTATATCAGATAGAAATGCATATTATATAGATAACTGTTTTTCTGTAGCCACAGTAGTTGTATTATGTAAATGTTTGAAGTGATTTGGATTTGGGCAGATTTCGTTTCTAAATGGTTGTTGATCCGTAGGCCTGTGTCATGTTCTGGTCTCATTTAGAAGTGATTAGAAGGAGTTTTAGTAGAAGGAGGAAGTGGATGATTATACTGTACTACTTTGTGTGTGTATGCGTGTGTGTATGCAAGTGTGTGTGTGTGTATGCGTGTGTGTATGCGAGTGTGTGTGTGTGTATGCGTGTGTGTATGCGAGTGTGTGTGTGTGTATGCATGTGTGCGAGGCTGTCATGTGTATGGGTGTGATGATAACAAATGATCACCGAACGAATTTTGGAAAGAGTGATTCTAAAAGCAATAATAATGAAACAAACTAAAAGAAAATTGTTACAAAAAGATGTTTTGTGTGTCTTCATTGGCTCAGTGACACCAGCCTTTGCAAAGGACAGACAGGAAGGCCGTGGAAGCTGGTCACGTCACGCACACACAACTCGGCGTCCTCTTTCTTACATTCCTACACTGCTCACACACCAGAGACCTGTGTGTCCAACTGCCTTGTCGAATGTATTAATCCTTTTTACATAACGAGATAGAAAAAGCTCGGTATGGATCATGGATTAGGCCTGACTTGGAGGGGGGCTGTAGATATGCGCGCGTGTGTGTCATCACTACACAGTGAGACTTGTAAATATCCCTGTTGACCTGTAATTTCAACGTGAACCGTAAAAAAAAAGAAAAAAGAAAAAATCAGTTTCACGTATCACAGCTCATACTCTCACGTGTGTGCCTTGGTGTGTGTGTGTTTGTATGTGCGTATTGGGACTTTCTTTGACCCTTTCCACTAGTCTGTAGGGAGGTGTGTGTGTATCTGTGGGGGAGAGGGGGGGGTGGTTGATGTGTGTGTGTGTGTGTTAGGAGGCAAAGAATCCCACGCACATTTTCACCTAAGCGGCTCCCATGACATTAGTGAGACACCATGTGAACTCACACCCCAGGAGTGAAGTCAAAGTCACCTCTAACCTCTTGCAGTCTTACACACCCCTCAGCGAGTGTGCGAGGGACACTCAAACACTGCTCACGTGTGCCTGTGTGTGTAAGGTTCACTCTCACTGTGGTAGTGTGTCCGCCTGCATGTGTGTTTACTGGATGTCTGTTTGCGTGTGCTGGTTCTGTGAGATTGTATGCGTGTATGTGATACTGTGTTCCCACAGAAGCCCTAGTTCTCTGTGGGAACCCTGTATGTAGGATGTTAGCCTTGTTCTGGATCCTTCCATGTCCTTAAGAACGGAGCTAGCCTGCTTATCTTGGGTCTTGCTCACGTGGCCACGGCTGTGACACACACACACACGCACACACACTCACACGCACGCACACACACACACACACGCTCACACACACACGCTCTGACTCAGGGACGTCTGCAGTGCCCGGGGTGTGTGATGTCACCGTGCTGTCATGTTGTGTTAGTGTGTTAGCGTATTCAAAGGGATGAATCCCATTTTTGCTCCTCGGAGAACTGTCCCTGG
>NC_140378.1:17110000-17160000 GCF_054491055.1 Hypomesus nipponensis
CGACCAGGACTCAGATATATGTGTGAACAAAAGATAGGACTTTTCAGTGTACAATGCAGAATTTGAACTCTCGATTTTTAAGTTAAAGTTAAATTAGACGTGCAGTTCTATCACCTACATTTGCTTAATTCAGATCCAGTTGTGAGATAGTGAAGACTAATCACAGAGTCATACTCGCTAAGATATGGTGCCGGAGTCCGGGAAGCAGCGTTAGTAACCTATTTTACTAAGTTCTGTAGAATACCAGTGAAGCGGGTAGGCTGTCCACAGCCTGTGAGAAGGCTACAGGTAAAAGATATCTCCGTGCGCCCGTAAAAAAGATCCAGTCTGAAGGACTGAAGTGTATACAAGGGGAAATAATTCGCGATTGTTGTTAAGGCCTAATTTTTATGTTGTTATTAAAATAGTACTAAGAGTTGATAGAATTGTAAATATCGAGGTTCTATATAAATATAACCATGGTTAATTGTTTTAAAAGTTGTACATTGGAAGTGTGAAATGCTTAGAAATATGGAAACCAAAATTCGGGTTCAATGGTGAAATTGAAGTTTGAATTCAGTTTTGGGGGTTAAAGAGTGAGGAGAATGTGGTAATTTGTCTCAAATGAATCACAAAGAGGGCTGACATGATTCTAGGAATTTGCCAGTCCGCTGTCTGTTGAATAATGTCAGAAAAATTGCCAGAAAGACAGCGCTTGGATCGGAAGGATCAAGGCTGTGGTTTCGTGAGTGTCCAGGGAGACAGGAAAAATGGCAAAGGTATTTGTCATAGTTTACAGACAGAATCAACAGCGATGGCGGCGGGTACAGGCTAGTAAAGGAATTGCAGCTTGACATATGAGATCAGAGACGAGTAACCGCATAACGCATGCGTAGAGAAATTGAGAGATTGAAAAAGACGCAAATTTAGAGAAATAGGCGAATTTGATATTAATTTGGTGATTTTTTAAAACATGTTACGTGATGAGTATTTTGAAATATTTGCTAACAAGGTTTTTGGTTGTTTGAGTACATTTTACATGAGTTTCAGAAATTCCGAGGAAAGGTGGGGGCTAAAAGTGTCCCGTTACGTTGAAGTTTTACAAAGGTGATCCCAGAGGGTAATTCTGCATAAATATGTGAGTATTAATGCTGAAGGATGTGTCCGTTTGGATGAATTCGAAGTTTGGTGGTTAACGAATGCGTGATCAACATTTGTTGTAATTCCTAGCCAAACAGGGAGGTTTTTGGAGCCTTTCCGACCAGAACTTGTATTTATAAGCGGCATATCTGTGTGAAGGTATTCAATAAGAATGCAGAAATTACACCCCTGGTTTAAAAATTGGTTCTAATACCTACAATCAGAAGAGTTATAGAGCAAAAATAAGTGAATAGAAGGTAAACGCCAACTATCTGTGTTGTTTAAAGAAAAATACGTTTTTGCTTTGTTCCAGAGCGCGCTGTTTGTTTGATTCGAGTTTGAAGCGGGCGCTGATGGAAACAGTGATAGATTTGAGTTATTAAAAAATTAAGAGTAATTGAGAAAGTAACAAGAGTGTTGCATTAAATCATAATACAAACTATAAAATATTAAAATTAAATATTTTCATTTAGGGTTTTTGGTCCGCAAAATTGAGATTTGAAGAATTGTCCGTGCATTACGCATGCCGAGGGCACAATGGCTGGTAAATATAGGAATATTCAAAGGCGTATTCTGTATTACATGCTTTGATAAGACTTTTGAGAAGTTATAGAGTAAGGTTTTGTTTTACGGGCTTATTTTACTCTCGTTAAATTGTGAATTTAAAGGTTTAAAACAGAAAAAGGGAGAATTTATATTTTCTTTTGTCTTAAGGGCATTGTTTGGTTGACGTGATTACGGAGCGAAATACTGGCATGCGTGACTTAGGTCTAGGAGCAGTTAACTGTCCGAACATTGATTTGATAAAACAACATTATGATAACGATAGTTTAAAGCAAATTAAAATGTGGCTCAGAGAATTAGTAGAAGGCTAATTTTGAAATCAAAAGTGAGATTTAGTCAATAATGGCAACCTTGGGTGTTATGGGAACTTATGGGAAGTTTGTGTTTACACAGGAAGGTTGTTTTTATTTGGCAAAGGAATGTGTTTTGTTTATTGGTTCAAACACTTTGATGTTCTGAAAAGGGGACTATCGCATATACTTTAGGTATATGGGAAAACATTTTTCAAATAGTCAAATCTAGGGTTTTTAAGAGTTTCGACAAAGGTATTGGATGCAGTTTGGTTATAAATGAGAAAGAGAAAATAACTCAAATATACTTTTATTTTGAGTTTGATTGTAATTTGGCTTTAAGTTGTATTTTGATGTTTTGTCAAGAGCATGACACAATGGTTGTGATAAACAGTTAGTCTGTGGTGAGATTGTATTAATGAATGGTATTAGTGCATAAGGAGGGTTATTATAACCTTTGTTCTGAACGAATTTAGGAAGACTCATTAAGTCTTAAGTCTAAGATAAATTGTGGTTATGATGGTTCGTGCTAATTAGCTTGCTTTGGACTGCAGCCAAAGCAGGTTATGAAGTTCTACCTATCTGACCTTTATAGAAAATATAGTTGGGAAAAAATGTTTGGTTAATGGCTACATTAAGAACATTATGTGGTTTATATTTTCATTTGAGAAACATACAGAATAAATTCTGGTTTGGGATGACAATGGTTTTTATCATATCTTTGACAAAAAGAGGTGTGATTTGGTTAAACAGAGAATCTAAAATGATATAGGTCTTAAACTTAACAGGTTTTAAACAAAGAAAGGTTTTTGGAGTGAAAGAAATTAGACTAACAGTTGATTTTGTTTAAAAGGGAACAAAGAAACAGATTTCTAGACATAAGTAATAGGAGTTGAATATCAAATGATGAGGTATTGTCTTGTTATATATGTTTGCTCAACAATGGATAAATAGGGCAATGATCACTTGGAAAGATAAGAATTCTGAAGAACTTGTGTTGGTTCTACTAGAAGTAGTCCAAATTCCTGAAGAGGTGGATCAAAACGTTACAAAATGCTAACTAGAAAAGAGATATCTTCTGCTAAATTCTGTTCCAGGTGAAGCAGTAAACCAAAGCGTGGATGAGTTAAACCAGGAGATTGGGTATTGATTAAAGTTATTAAAAGAAAGAACTGGTCCAGCCCAGGTGGGGGGGACCATAACAGGTACTCCTCACCACACCCACTGCAGTCAAAATAGCAGAGAGGACGTCTTAGATGCATTTGTCACATTGTAAGAAAGTAAGGGACATTGATACAGGGACTGATTAGTTACGCACCACAGTCTTGAGGCACAAGTCTGACTACAAAGGGGAGTCATTCTCTTAAAGAAAGGCGCGTCTCAACCTCAGTGAAGAAACCAACAGCCAACAGAGACATAGGGTGTAGACTAAATAGGCTAAAAAGATAGGAGACAGTAAGCAGGGACAGGTAGAAAAGATGGATGACCTATTTCCTCATCCGTAGTATTGTGACATCCGTGGTACCATATTTAGCTTACTGTTGCTAATATTCATAATAGTCTTCCCTATACTATGGTTTGAAAAAGTGATTGCTCCTGTATGATGCTCCTAGTGGAAACAATAGGACAGATAAAGACAACAACGCTGAGACGAGCAGAACACACTAGTATTAAGAACTGGATTTACTGACAGAAAATTAGTGGTTGGAATGGATAATGTTTAAACTCGCAAAAAGGGAAGTCCAATTGTCTTGCATGCGCCAAGCTAGACCTCAACTAGGCACAGTGCTATTCCGGCTGATTCAACAGATTACACAGGGTATAATGTGTGCTTCAACATTATGACAATAGTTTTATGTTTTCTGGACAATGAAATAGCATCTCATTACTGTTCGCTATGGTTAAAAGATGCAATGTTTTAACCTCAGTGACTATCTACAAGGAAAGATATTGATTATGAAGAATTTGTTTGCTCAACTAGATGTTCATACTGATAACACTGATTTTATTTTTCTGGGAATGCTAAAACATGTGTGGTAGCGAAAGAGGCAGCCATACAAGTCTGTCTCTCTTGACATTAGAAAAGGTATAATGGGGATGAGACTGTCTTGAGAGATATGCAAGAATTGTCACCAAAATGAGGGGTTGTGTAAATCCACAGGAGGAACTTATGTTACTGAAGAATCTATTTCGTTATGCTATAATATTGAGCCATGAGATTCATCATGTCTCAACAGGAGGGAGTGATAACGAAAGAGTGTTCACAGCATATGGATTTGCAAACTATTCAAGAAAACTTTAAGAAAAAACTTTTTTAGCATACCCGATTTGAGTGAGAGCAAGATATGCATGAACTTTATTGAGCTAAAGAAATGTTGTAAAGATTCAGGAATGGGCCGATGACGAGTCAGTTGCTTTCAACTGACCTCTGTGAGAATGTAATTTTAATTACTGTGTAGTCTGCTTCTTCTGAAATTCGCAGACAGGAGAAAGATGCTGTCTCAATCCAGTGAGAGGTTCCTGACCTAAGGAGACTGGATTGTGGTGACGGATTTGACACGTTAAGTCCTGGAAAATGACCCAAGGTGAACGAGGTCATTCCTGTCTAGTTTCAGAGGTGATAAACAAGGAGATATCATGGTCACGTGAGTCAAGCGTGCATTTTGTTTGACGTCAAAATAAGGAAAACTCCGCGCTGTGCCTGTAGTACAGTGCGTTGAGGTTGCCGTTGTAACTAGACTACATCTTCTATGAGAAGATTACACAATCATCATGCACACAATCATGGCATCCGTTTCAACAAATTGGACTTTGAGAAACAAGGAGAAGTAAAGATTTAACTGTTTCATTGATAACAATGCAAATGTTAAATAGATTTAGAAGTGAAGTTTTAATCTTGAGATAAGTAGGGAAACTTTTCTGTGGAATAAAATTTAGGTACAAACACTCCTATCATGATACATTCTACCAGTTACGTAAATATGTTCCAGTTGATTTGTTATGTTCCAGGGCAGAAGTTTGAATGTTTTGAGAACAGTTATGGACTGTCGGAAGAGGTGATAACAATGCTGTTTCATTTATGTGACTTGATGAAGTATTACTTGGGAATTGCATTAAAGCTTCATGTTTAGTTTTTGAGAAACTTGGTTATACTACAGAAAATTGATATTAATTTGAGAAGAAACAGAAATTGATAACATATAATGAGATTTCAGGATTTGTGCCCAAGTGATGTCTTATCATGCAAAGGTTGTAAAAGAGTTAGCAGCAGGCTGGAAAGAAATGTCTGTTGATCGTAAGTCCTGACTGCTCTGTAGGAGATCACCTTCGGGGGAGGGGGAGAAGCTTTTGCCACCTATAAAATGGGGATAAGGTTGACTGGGGGAGTACATTTGGAGACAAAATCTGGGGTGACTTAAGGGTTAAACAGGTTTTTGTTTGGGTAACTGAGGTTTATGACTCCCTGACCTGGAGAGAAATGCTTATCACCTAACCTGGAGAGGAAGAGCACAATCAGGGCCTGTCTTAGAAAAACCTGACTGACAGTGTACTGAATGTTTGATGGTTTTAGAGATGACCATATTGACAACAAGTAGGCATGCTCTTATGTCCTGAAAATTTCTGTATTGATTTCTTTGTTGCAATCTTTGTTTCAATTTGATTTTGTGTGGTTAAGGAGATCTGAGATGAGGTCCAACTAATCAGACGTCAAATTACCATTCAGCTGCGTGATGACGGGTTTTACCCAATACCATGGGCTTCCCTCATGTCCAAGCATTCACACTACTAGACTATAATGCTGTGTAGTCTTATTGAATTTTACACATTTTTGATTTTTATGACTTATTTTATTTTATGTATTTTTATTTTATTGACTGTGTGTAGGCGTGGTTTTGGAATAAGACATTTTATTCAGGATAAACAGGAGGGATATGTTGGGAAAATTGAAGATGTAGCACATTTATCCTGTATAAGAATGATTCTGTGTTCAGCATTCCTTTGTGTGTAGAGAGAGGCCTACCCCCAAATCTGAACTTTGGGGAACACGAGGCATATGTAAACAAGGTGACCTGGGCTGACCACTCTCTTACTGGAGAGGCCATAAAAGATGTCTGGCCTTATCTGTGTTGGGTGAATCATGTGGTCAAGCTTACAGGGGTCAAAAGGCACACACACTCAAACACGCACGCACACACGCGCGCCAGGTCTATGCAAGAAGCCAATGAAGAAGAGCAATGGAACATTTGCATGCCTTTGTCTTAACCAATGACTGTAAAGAGCGGTTCTGCTTAAATAGCTAGCTAGCACAACATGCTAGCGGACAAACTTTGTATTGCGATCAGACTTTGTCTCCTTGCTGGCAAGCATTAAACTATTGTACTTTCTTTGAATCCGACGACTCTGTGCATTACTTGAGAAATTATCCTAACAGAGAGACATAGAGGAAGAGAGTGAGAGTGAGAGAAAAGAGAGAGACAGTCGGAGGGTGGAATAGGTGAAGAGAGAAATACAGGGAAATGAGGTGAGGGTGGAGGAGGAAGAAATAAAAAAGTAATAGTAAGGGAAAAAATTGGTTGACAGAAACAATAATACAAAAAAACATGTAATGGAAAAAGTTTACAAAAGCACCACATGCATTTAGTGAACATTAACCACGGAACATCAGACAGCCTTCAGCCTCACGTCCTCATCCACATATGTTATGATCCAACAGTGATTATATATAAATGACTGTGGATTCATCCAGAATACAATTCTACTAGCTGGATTCATGGATTAGCCAAGCACCAATTCTAGCCACAAAAGCAGATAAAACAATCTGCACGCATGGAACATACACACACACTCTCACACACACACACTCTCAAACACACACTCTCACACACACACTCTCACACACACAAAGTGCATATTGAAGAGTTGAAGTGGATGATGAGATTCACCCAATCAGAAAATCCATCAGACAGCCCCTCTGAGTGGCATCTTTAAACAGCAGCTCTGATACACCTCACATCTCTCTGAGGTCTGCGGTACCTCACACACCTGTCTAGTCAGACACCTCACATCTCTCTGAGGTCTACAGTACCTCACACACCTGTCTAGTCAGACACCTCACATCTCTCTGAGGTCCTGTCTAGTCAGACACCTCACATCTTTCTGAGGTCTACAGTACCTCACACACCTGTCTAGTCAGACACCTCACATCTCTCTGAGGTCTGCGGTACCTCACACACCTGTCTAGTCAGACACCTCACATCTCTCTGAGGTCCTGTCTAGCCAGACACCTCACATCTCTCTGAGGTCTGCGGTACAGTTCTGTACTTTCAGCATCCGGCCATACACCTCAGTAACAGTCTCATGGGTAGGCTTCCACTAAGCCAAAAGGTGTGATGGAAGAGCTGTGTGGTGTAGAACAGAGCGCTGCTGACCTGTGCTGAAGGGCAGGGAGTACACGAAGGTGCCCGGAACTTGTTCAGCTGCTCTCTTGTACCACAGGGGGAAGTGATCGGCGTTGAACACCCCCTCTTTATCTTCAGCTGTCAGGAAGTCTCTTGAAGCAGACAGGAAACAGAGGTGATGATACAGGAAGCCCACAGGAACACACACACGCGCCCATGCACACAGATCAAGCAAAAAGAGAGTGAGTAAACACACACACACACTGCACACACACACACACACACACAGGGTACATGTACTTACTGATTGATGAGCAGGTCTGGGGGGACGAACAGGTTGATCCTGGAGAGACCTGTGCGAGTGCCCAGGTAGGCGATCTCCACCCCTTTATCAGAGTTCCTGCATACACAGCAGGGGCTTCTTAAAGCAGTGGCACTGCATCAGGACAGGCTGGGACTGGCCAAGGGTGAGCACGTGAACATGGGAGACACAGGGAGGGGGGATAGGGGGAGGAGGAGGAGAGAGGGGGGAGGAAGAGAAGAGGATAAGGAGGAAGAGAGAGGGAGGAGGAAGAGAGGAGGATAAGGAGGAAGAGAGAGGGGGGAGGAAGAGAGGAGGATAAGGAGGAAGAGAGAGGGAGGAGGAAGAGGAGGAGAGAGCTGGAGGAAGAAAGGGAGAGGACGAGAGAAGATAGAGAGGGGGAGGACGAGGGTAGGTGGAGGAGGAGAGAGGGAGGAGAGAGGGAAAGGGGAGGGGGAGAGAGAGTGGACATACTCTGACTTGTTGAGCACCAGGCTGGTCCAGTAGGCCTCAAGAGGGGCTGTGACCACAGCGTCAAACAGAACCTCCTCCACCAGCTCTTTATCACCTGGAGAAACACACGTATTCACACACACACACACACACACACACACATGTTGCTCAGACCAACTAATACAGAAGAGCTCCACCTGAACCAGAGTTGGACCACATGATCAAAAACACAGGAGCCGCCAGACAGCTGTGCAGTGTGTGTGTATGTGTGTGTATGTGTGTGTGTGTGTGTGTGTGTGTGTGTGTGAGTGCATGAGTGAGTATGTGAGTATGTGTCAGGACTCGCAACTAACTTTTTTCCTCACTTTCCCAGTACCGTCCCAAATTGTAAAATTAATCGTCCCAAACTGAAATAGATCTGTCCCAAAATGTAAATCATTGTGTTTTTACAGTCTGACATGGGTCTAGGTTATTTGAAACACTATTTAAGTAATCCATATAGTTGTGGGGCTCAAATCAATGTCTGAATTCCAATGTGAATACATATACACAATTGAATACACAATTTCCTTCCTTGTTTCATGGTGGTGCTAACTCAATTATTGGTGTGGATGTAGTAAACAAGTTTCTAAAGGTTTGAAAAAAGTTTTGGGAAAAAAAGTTTCTAAAAGTTTGAAATATATTTGTTGATAAAAAATTAAATTAAATTGGTTTGCATCATTGATGAGTACTTGATGTGGACTTTACTAAACTGTACTGTACTCTGCTCTGCTTTACTCCACTGTGTTCTTTTTTTATGATTTAGAAAATATTTTCGATAAAATGTTTTGAAAAGAACTTTTCTAAAGGTTTGAAAAATATGTTCTACAAAACGTTTTTAAAAAGGTTTTGTGGTCTCTCGTCCCACAATCGTCACAAACTCTGACGCCGTAAATTTTGAGCCCTGGTGTGTGTGAGTGTGTGCGTGTGTGTGTGTGCGTGTGTGAGTGTGTGCGTGAGTGTGTGTGTGAGTGTGTGAGTGTGTGAGTGTGTGCGTGAGTGTGTGAGTGTGTGCGTGAGTGTGTGAGTGTGTGTGTGACTCACAGGACAGGTGTGTCTCTCGTCTGCTGAGGTAGAGTTTGATGGCCTCTATCTGGGACAGGTATCGATGTTCAGGGTGCTCGTCCGTGTCACAGTAGGTCCTTAAGACACAGGGACAGGCACCGTGGGTCGTCAGATCACTCACACACACACACACACTCACTCACACAATGTGTGCACTCACCACTCGTCTGCAAGGGCCACATCAGGATGTTCCAAGTCGTGCAGGCCTACACAAGACACGTTTAGTTTTCATATGAACTAGAAACTGGAACATACACACACATACATCATGCAGTACACACACCCGCATACACATACCTATGTAGACAAACCCCACATGACCACACACACACACACACACACTTATTGACAAATGTGTGTTCTGATTGGCTGTGACAGGTCTGATGAGATCAGGAAGAGCCCAAGCATGCTCAGAGTGCTCCACACAGGAGACAAGCTCCTGAACACACACATTCAGACGGCATGAATATTAACATGCATGCTCCTGGACACTGGACGCAGAGCCTGCACACACACACACACACACGCCGCACATGTACACACGTGTACACACAAACACACAAGCTGAGACAAGGCATCACCGCCACTGAATCAATATATAGCTTCCTGTGTAATTGTGGCTTCTACCCCCTTCATGGACAACACAACACCAAAGAGAGAGGAGAGAGGAGCGTGAGGGAGAGAGTGGAGGCAGGGAGAGACATTGGAACAGAAAAAGAGAGAGATATGAAGAGAGAGGGAGGAGAGAGACCCCAAAATATAAATGGAAACATATGTAGACAGACTGAGAGACACGCACACCAACTAGCGGCAGACAAGTAGACAGAGACACAGGTAACAGACAGACAGGGGATATTCCTACCTTCCTCCACGGTGACGTTTCCTCTGAAGAAGTACTTGCCGTGGCCTCTGGTGAGCGCCACCCCGAGGCTGGAGGCAGCAGTGACAGAGTTAGAAAAGCAGCTGACAGAACAGAAAGCCTTCCCGCCTTCCAGACGCAGGGAGCCCAGACACACAGAGCAGTTCCAGCACAGAGCCTGCATGCAGCGGAGGTCCACGCACCTGAAGGGAGTCCCCTTGATGTCGGTGTAGTAGTAATCATTATGTAACACCAGCACACGTTTCTGAAACACACACACACACACACACACACACACACAGTCTTTTATCCTTCCATTCCAGAGTGTTCCGAGTAACAGAAGGCTTTCACTTATACCTTACTATCTGGCACCATCTAGTGGCGTTGCAATCAATGTGTGCCTGTGTATGTGGGTGTGTGTGTGTGTGCGTGTGTTTGAGTGTGTGCGTGCATACACACATTGGTGTTTGTGTTTCAGGGCAGAATCGGATCAATGCGGTGTATAAAACCAGTCTGACATTCGACCGGCTTAACTTCCTCACTATCCACTGAAACAAGTAGAGTCGTGTGTCGCGCATGTTACACAAGATCCGACAGCCGTCATACACGCATAAATATCCCAGAGACAAGACTCTCTGAAGCACGCGCATCACCGCTGGACCTGCGAGGTGGATATCCCGCAATACTGACTATAGTCCATCCTGCTGCTGAGAACAGGCAGCAGAGCTGAACGTTTACAGGCAGCTCCTCTCTGAGGGGGGGGGGGGGGGGGGGGGGGCTGTCAGCTGAACAGTCCCCCGAGTGTGGCTTAGCATAAGCCGGGTTAATATACGCACACACTCACACACACACACGCATGCGCCAACACACTTGTACACACACACACACACACACACACTCTCATCCGCAGGAGCCCATACATCCTCTCTCCCGCACACACTCACACACACACAGACACACACAGACACACACTCTCTGACAGAGCGGTGGTAAAAGAGAATCACTGGGCTTCTGTGTCTCCCAGGTTCAGCAGCATATGCTAAGCTGAGATAAGGAGTCTTCCCCCAAAATGCTCACACACACACACACACACAACTGTGGCACAAAATCGTGAAGTCAATCCTCCACACCACCACTTCTACTGCAATAGCCCTCTAGAATTCCAGCGCAGCGTGTGTGCATGTGTCTGCGTGTGTGTGTGTGTGTGCATGTGTCTGCGTGCGTGTAAGCCTGTGTGTGTGTGTGTGTGTGTGTGTGTGAAGACACAGGGGACATTCTACAGAGGTAAAGACGTCTCCTGGCTCTGGAGAGGCTTCCTGCTGAGTGTTGGATCAGGCTGCCAACAAACACTCACCATAGCAACTTGATTTGTTTGTTGGTGTGAGTGTGTTTGTTAGTGTGTGTGTGTTTGTTAGTGTGTGTGTGTTTGTTGGTGTGTGTGTGTTTGTTAGTGTGTGTGTGTTTGTTGGTGTGTGTGTGTGCTGACAGTTTGCACATTGCTAATCTGGTGATTTCAAGGCTCTGGTTTATCTTACCCCTTTGTCCACAGTCTTCTTCACCTCCATAGAGAAAGTCCCGGTCTTTCGGTTCACCATGGCGTTACGCAGCTGCACAAACACACACACAGACACACAGACACACACACACAAACAGCACAACCCTCAGCTCACTTATTCCAGAACCACTGCATGTAAAATACCAAGTATTATACATTCAGATTGAAACACATGTATACTAAATGTACATTCTTACAACAGCATGCTGCAATCAATCATCTGCATTAATGTTAAGTATTTGCAAGTGTCTGTGATTATTTGCAGAAACCCCAAAGTCTTACAATGTCCTCCCTGTCCTCCCACTCCACCTCCGACAGATCCACGCTGCTGTAGTTGGGCTTCCTGCGCTTCTTACTCTCCTCGTACTGGACACACACACACATTTTATTTACAGACACCACACCAACAAAAGATTCCTTTGATTCCAAACCACGATTCGTATATCCTCATTCCTACCATTGTGTGAAGCCAAGCAGGAGAGGGATGAGTGTGTGTCTGTGCTTGATCTCAAATTCATCTATCATTCAGCTCATCAGTAGAAGCTGTTTAGCATGCCGGCCTTTGGTATTGCTAGATATGGCTGATAAAATAGACTGGATGTGCTCTCTTCACCTCCCTGGACCAGACCAGGGGCTGTGTTTGATACCAGCTGTTAAATATACATGACAGAGAACACACCCCAGTCCTCACAGTCAAAGACGAGGTTCTGTATGAATCAGAGGATGTGTGCCCATGTGTTTGGTGGTGGTGTTGTGTGTCGTGTTTGAAGTAAAAACATGTGCGTGTGCGTATCTTCGTATGCTCGCCTGTCTCACTGTGGGAGTGTGTGAGTGTGTGTGTGTGTGTGTGTGAGTGTGTGTGTGTGTGAGTGTGTGTGAGTGTGTGTGTGTGTGTGTGTGTCATCCCTCCCTCTGTTCATCCGTCACTGAGTGGACAGGCTCCCACCCCTCATTAGAGTTTAAACAGTGTTCATTACCGTGTGTAATTAGACAGCTATTAAACCATCACTCTGTCTGTCTGTCCTCCTCCTCTCATCCCTCGCTTCATCCCTTCTCTTCCATCCCAACTCTCCTTTTCTTCCTCCGCCAACACAGCTCTCATTCTTTCTCTCTCCCTCTCTCTCTCTCACACACACACACGTTTCTATCCTCATATGTTATGTCCGTTTGGTTTCTCTCTTCCTCTGCCATCTCATCCCTCCATCCCCGCCCCTCCTCGGAGTGAGTGAGTGAGGGAGTGAGCACAATGGGTTTAATCACTGGCATTCAGACGCTGTATCTCTGTCTATTCACAGCTCACAACTGGAACCCAGTCCCCTCATCTGCATACCACTGAGCATCTGTCTCTGTCTCTCTGTCTCTCTGTCTCTCTGTCTCTCTGTCTCTCTGTCTCTCTGTCTCTCTCTCTCTCTCTCTCACAAACACCTTAACATACCCAGAACGGCGTATGTCTCTTTTAACTCCCATGAATTACAATTTGATTCTAATCCGCTGGATAAAGTTCATGTCTGGTTCAACAGCTGGAGTCGAGCTGTAGATGCTGATGACAGGGCAAGGGGCATGGGCAGGGGCAGTCCCCTCTCTCAGAGCAGGGCGGGAGAGCAGGCTGTCTGGGTTCATACTGAGAGAGGTGCTACTCACCAGAGGCCTGAGGTCCGGGTGTGTGAGGATGTAGCCGTTGTTGGTGATAGCGAACGCGTAGCCATGAATGCCCAGCTGCAAGAACACACACACACACAGCCAGAAACACGTACACACAAGCATGAAAAGCGCACTCACAAACAGACACACACACATAAAAACACACTCACACACACACCAACCCACCCACACATATCCGCCCACGCACAGACAAACGCACAAACAAAAAACTAAAAGGCACGTCAGACGAAGATGGATCCAATCAAGCTCTTTGTCACCTGAGCCACTGAGCGACGAGCACGTTTGCGTTTCCACGGCGACTCATTTGAATTTGCACAAAAACAGGGAGGGGAGGTCTTGTCCTCCCCCTGCCAGGGGCCACAGGCACAGCACACACTTCCAAATGTCACACCGTCACGGCAAACCTCACATTTACACGTCACGTCTCCCACCGGAGACCGCCCACATCGACAGACCAGACCTCCCCTGGAAGTCTCTGGGGGGGAGGCATGAGCGGGGACTTTGTCACCTGCCTGTTGTGACGAGGACAGGGGGTAGAAGGGTCCAGGGGAGCAGGAGGAAGAGGAGGGGGAGGAGGAGGCAGGAGGGGGGAGGAGGGGGGAGGCAGGAGGGGGGAGGAGGGGGGAGGCAGGAGGGGGGAGGATGGGGGAGGCAGGAGGGGGGAGGAGGAGGAGGCAGGAGGGGGGAGGAGGAGGAGGCAGGAGGGGGGAGGAGGAGGAGGCAGGGGGGGGAGGAGGCAGGAGGGGGGAGGAGGAGGAGGCAGGAGGGGGGAGGAGGAGGCAGGAGGGGGGAGGAGGAGGCAGGAGGGGGGAGGAGGAGGAGGCAGGAGGGGGGAGGAGGAGGAGGCAGGAGGGGGGAGGAGGAAGCAGGAGGGAGGAGGAGGAGGCAGGAGGGGGGAGGAGGAGGAGGCAGGGGGGGGGAGGAGGCAGGAGGGGGGAGGAGGAGGAGGCAGGAGGAGGCAGGAGGGGGGAGGAGGAGGAGGCAGGAGGGAGGAGGAGGAGGCAGGAGGGGCTGGGTCTGAATGCTGAGGCCTCACTGGCCTGGACTGGGCTTGAATCCGGCCTTGGCTATTTGTCTCCCCCCCTCTCTCTGCCTCACTTAAAATTGTCCAAAACGTAAAAATGCCCCAAAATATATAATTTATTAAATCGGGACACCTCATTAACATCCGCGCTGTGTGGCCATGACTTTCTGCAGTTCTTTACATATTCAGAGCTGCCGTTCCCAGACGTAAAGACACAGGGAGTGGAGGAGTGACTGCTAGACGTGTGTTACCTTGTATTTGGGGATGGTCTTGAGCAGTTCAGAGACGGGGATGTCCGTTCCTACCACCCCCAGCAGGATCCCTCGGTTCCGCTGGGCACAAGACAGGTTAGTAGAGGTTTACAAAAGAGCATGGTAAGAAGATAACATTTGATATGATGTGTGTGTTTCTTAGTTCATGATGACCCCGTGGTGTGTGTGCATCCCCTCACAGTCTCGTTCTTGGTGCTGAACACAGGCATGGCAACTGTCGTCATCAGGACTGCGCTGTGACCGTCATCCATCTTAGAAAAGAAGACAGAATGAGAAAGACATGGAGAGAGCAGAGGAGAGGGAAGGAAAGAACGAGGGAGAGAGACAGAATGAAAAAGAAGGAGGGAGGGCAGAGAGAAATACAGAGAAAGATGAATGCAATTGGAGCGTCCTTCTTTTCCAGGTCTGTCGGTGAAAGGGGCAAAGGAACACTTACAGAGAGGTTGCTGTTTCCAAGACACATCAAAGGGATGGAACTGATGACAGAACACATCTAGAACACACAGAACTGAGGCTTGTGGCAGTGCAAGATGATCGTGACATCATGAGTGCCATGGAGGGCATATCGCTTGAACATGGCAAACTACTTCACGCTAAACTGGTCCACTACGCCCACGTAAACACTGCAGCGGAGTCTGGGTTTGTCTCAGAAAACAACCACCGCCGACCCCAACCCCCCCACCACTTCACCCCTACCATCAACCACATGTTTTATTCATGTTTATAATCAGCCTTTAAATGTGTTTAATCACGCTAGGCTTTGATCTCTTAGTGGTGTAAGCTCATCCAGAGGCAGTCATTATGTTTGGGGAGGGTTAAGACTGCTGGTGGAATAATTACGATATTTATCTGTTCGGAGGACGTCCTATATTATCTGGAGATGGTATCTCCTTACTGACTGCAACTTGATACTGGTCTAAATAGATCAGCAATTTCCGACCTTTTCCACTTTGCGGCCTACTTGCATAGCAAAAATGAAATTGCGTCCGGCCATCACATCTCTTCACTTAATTCGCACTTCGGCCAGGTCTAGAACTTCCGGTAAAGTTAGAAACTTGACTTGTAATAACCAGAACAGGTTATGTTAACCCATCGTAGCTAGTGCTCTCTACACCCAGATTGTGCGGTTTCTCGCTTTTTTTCCTTCGACCGATAACAGGTCGCCCTCACGGAGATCACTTCCGTTTCCAGATGGCGGTTCAAAGTCAACATATCCAAAACTACCTCCCCCAATAATTTGTGTTCTATTCTCAAACTTGTCTCATACTACTAGCTTTTTCATTGAATATTTGAAACCAATCCAAAATGACCAGCATCCCATTACTATTTACTTAGCCTGGCTCTGCCCTCCAACGTACTTCCGCTCAATTTTGATTTAGCTTCTGTACTGCGTCTGGGCATGAGGTACGTAAGTCAGATGTCTCAGGTTAACTTTCTACCTGTCCAATCAGCGAACAGAAGGAGTGGCTGAGAACGATGATGTTGATGTCGTGAGCTAGTTTGTGTTGCAGTTCCATAATGGTGGCAGAGAAAGATGCGAGCAAAGCCACATTCGGTAATAATCATGTAATAAAATAACACATATCGCAAACTCTCTCAGCCTCGTTTGGATTCTATGACTCTTGTTTTATGTTTGGAATTGATACGTTATTGCTGGATAAAAAAACGATTGGTCCGCTGTTCCACCTGACCAAACCCCTGGCAGACCAACTCATTCATTCGGAATTTACAAGTTCTTCAGGTATATATTGTATGACAACAGCGCGACCACTGTTTGGTACAAACAAACTGTGCAAGGTTTAACTTTGACACAATTGTAATGTCTAAAGTATGTTTTCCTTGTGTATGTTCACTCTTCACCCTTTAAATGAACCTTGAAACACCAGAGATCGTGTCCCCAATACCCTCCCACAGTAATAATGGATAACGACAAAATGATGACAGCATCCATTTTATTTTCCTTCGGATGGAGGAGGAAAGGGACAGAGAGAGGGGGAGGGGGAGCGGGTGAGAGAGGAAAAGGAGAGAGGAAAGGAGAGAGAGAGAGAGAGAGAGAGAGAGAGAGAGAGAGAGAGAGAGAGAGAGGCAAGAGAGTGAGATGAAAGAGAGATGAGCGACCTGAGCTTACACACTAATAGCCATACAAGAGCCGGTATTGGACGTCAGAGAGAGAAACGACACATAAATACAGTCCACTGTCTAACAATATACGGCTAGTCTGGAGACTGGATCGATTCGAGGCCAGGACAAAGGAACAGGATCTGGGCTAAAAATAAAGCACCTATTCCTAACATAGTCCCAGAGGATCATATATCACTATAGACAGAGCCTTAGATAATATTCTGCCTCCTCTCAAGCACACATATGTATGTATAGAAACAAAGAAGTGAAATGGTCTTTAGTTTTGGAATGCTTATTTGCTAGCTACCGTACACACCGTCAAATTTCCTGAGGTTGTTAGGTCTAAACCTGACCAAAAAACGACATGACAAAGAGTCTAGTCCTGACCTTCTCACAAATGACAAACACTTCTATACATTTTTCCTCACCAACCAGCCAGCTTAATATCTATTTAGTCTCTCATCTGGCTGGTTGGTGGCTGTAGTCAGTTAAAACAATGTCAATCTCTGAACATTTGAATGATCCGTCCGACTGTTTCCAGCTGTTTCAACCGAGCAGTGTCCCTGCAGGAGACGACCAGGGCTTTTTGAAGACACCCTGCCATGTGATCTACTGCTGCCAGAGGGAGGAACTGGGGTACAGGACAGAGCCTGGGGTCAGAAAGAGACGGGGATTCTTACAATACGGACGCACACACACACACACACATTATCCTCGGACACACCCCCTTCTCTTTCAACCCACCTGGGGACAAGAAAACCCACACACACACACACAATACGCTCATGGGTAACCCAAACAATCTGGGCTGCTGTGAGGAATGGCGTGCGGGTGGCCGTGGTAACCTTTGTTCCCTTGGCGACCAGGCTTAATGATGATTTGGCCGTGAGGGCTGACTGTAAGCTCCGTTGGGAATAACATAAAAACACATAGAAGCCACGTCCTGAAAACTCTGGAGCTGATAACCTTGACAACAGGCAGGGTTTGAGTTTAGAGGACTAACGTGGTCTTGGGCTAAAATACACTCACCTGGTTTTACTACCTAGGTCATACCTAGGTCAGCACATCAATTGAAGAGATGTACTATGCCTATTTGCTATATTTATGCTCCTTCTTATAGGAATCACAGTTCATATTCATGATCTCCCCTCTCTCTCAACCAGGAACTTCCTTAATCCCTAAACTCACTCTCTCTCTTTTTTATACCGCTCATCCTCTCCTTCACCCTTGCTCTCCTTCACTCTCTGCCCTCCCTTCTTCCCCTCCTCTCCTCTCCTCCCTCCCGCCCACTCCCCTCTTTCCACCACTTCTCCTCCTCTTCATCTCCTCATCACTCATCCTCTCCTTCACACTCTCCCTCCCTCCCTTCACCCCCCCCTCCCCTCCGTCTCTGCGTCCCTGAGCCCTCCTCTCCACTGTCAGTTCATCCGACAGAGTGGGAAACAAAGCCAAATGAGCCGGCGGAAGATGGATGGAGGGAGAGGGCCGGAGGAGAGGAGAGGAGAGGAGAGGAGAGGAGAGGAGAGGAGAGGAGGGGAGGGGAGGGGGAGAGGAGAGGAGGGGAGGGGAGAGGGGGCAGAGCGCGGCCAGGGAAGGAGGGGACGGAGGGAGCAAACGGAGGAGCGGGAGGAAGCGTGGAGACGAGAGGAGGAGAGGCTGGGGGGGGAGAGGGAGAGAGGGAGGGAATGTGGGATGATGGATGGAGCCTGTGGGCAGGGGATAGGAAAAGAGGAGGAGAGCAGGACGAGTGGAAAGGACGCAGGAAACCATGCTGGGGAGGAGAGATTAGATACAGATCAGTCCATAAACAGAATCTGATAGCCATCCGATACCCTAACCAATCACAGCACGGTAAAACAAAGTACAGGCACTAGTGGAGAACACACAAACCGCGACACAATTTCACATCCGAAAACCCATGAGTGTGCGCGAGAGCGTGTGAGTGCGCGTGTAAGTTGCGTGCATGAGTCTGTTGAGCGCATGAGGGTGTGTGTGTAAGAGAGCGTGTGTGTGTGTAAGAGAGCATGCGTATGTGTGTTCGTGTGTAAGAGTGTGTGTGTGTAAGAGAAGCGTGTGTGTATAAGAGAGCATGCGTGTGTGTGTGTAAGAGTGTGTGTGTGTGTGTGTGTAAGAGAGCGTGTGTGTGTGTGTGTGTGTAAGAGAGCGCGTGTGTGTGTGTAAGAGTGTGTGTGTGTGTGTGTAAGAGTGTGTGTGTGTAAGAGTGTGTGTGTGTGTGTAAGAGAGTGTGTGTGTGTGTACACTCGCATGCGTCCCCCTCCTAGCCCTCAGGGGCTTTCTTCCATGACGACCAGCTCAGCATCCAGCCGTCTCTGACATCCTCCCCCAGCAGGGTACCCTCCAGTGGGCCCCAGCCCCAGCCCCAGCCCCAGCCCCAGCCCCAGCCCCTTCCCCGCCTCCACCACAGACACAAGCACCGCCTCACACACGGCTGCCTGCCGGTGCAGAGAGCAGCCGTGGTCGTACAGACGGCCTGCTGGGGAGTTTCCTCATGAGCGCTGGCCGCCTCTCCATGGTTATTGTTATGATGGTGGAGCTGCTTGGCTGAGGCCAGCGCAGCGCGAGCAGTGAAGCGTGAACTATGAAGATGACGAGGAGAAGACATTATGAGACAGATCATAAGAAGGACTATTAAAGGCAAATGTATTTTCCTTTTACTGCTGTAAAATACGTATATAGCAGCAGTTCCGTTTTTTTCTCATTATCCAGACACTTGCAGAATAAGGCACACACACCACAGAACGTACACCAACACACACACACACACACACACACAACACTGCCAGATTTGGAGACATCAGCAAAGCAACATAAAACGCAGCATGACCAATGATTGATGAGAAAGTGTGTGTGTGTGTTAAAGTGTGTGTGTGTGTGTCAGAGAGCAAAACGACATTACAAACACAAACAGGAAGTAAACAGTGACACAACACAAGTGATACAACCAAAGCTATGAGAAAAGTCGCTTCCTAAACGTGAAGTCACAGCAGAATATGACCGCAGCCCACATCTAAAACACAAGCTCCAGCACGCACGCACCCGCGCACACACACACACCAAACCACAGCGCAAACACAGGTGAACACATCACAACAAGGTGGTGGCCTCTCATCAGACTGTTACCTTTTGAGCCTGAGGGAGCTATAGAGGGAGGGGTGGAGGGGGTGGAAGGGAGGGGAGGTTGAGAGGATAAGGGAAGAAGAGAAGAGGGGGTCAGTTTGTTGGAGGAGGAGAGTCCGCATGCCTGCTGCTGGGTGTACGAACGAGGGTGTTGGCACAGAGACTGTGACACACTGCCTCGTCTAAGGTTAGGCTAGCTAGCTCGGCTAGCTAACTCGGCTAGGCTAGGCTAGCTCGGCTAGCTAGCTCGGCTAGGCTAGCTAGCTCGGCTAGCTAGCTCGGCTAGCTAACTTGGCTAGGCTAGGCTAGCTCGGCTCGGCTAGCTAGCTCGGCTAGCCCGGAGAGTTGGAGAGGACACGGTCTGAGGTGTGAAACCTCAGGTGGTTATATTCTGAATTCTGCTGTGTATACTTTACCTGGTTAGTAAGGGACAGTCCATGTGTTAAAGGTTAGATGGAGGGAGGGGGGCTGAGGAGGGGGTTATGGGGGAATTGGGAGGGGGCTAGGGAGAAGCTTAGGGTTCCTATGTCTCTCTTGATAAAGATTTTCAACCAAACATGATTGCTTCAGAGGAGGAGAGGAAGCATTTTGTAGCGCGTTTGTGAGAGAAGCACAAGGAGGAGAGTGAGAGACTTTGTGTGTGCACGTGTAAGTGCATCTTTGCGTGTGTGTGTGTGTGTGTATCAGGAGGCACAGAGGGAGGTGATTGGTGCCAGGCTGGGTAAGAGCCTGAGGGCTAGCTCACCGATGTGCCACAGTATGTTTCACACCCGGACTACACAGCTTCCAAACACACACACGGGGATCATTCACTTCATGATTCCATCTGGCCGCTCTTTCTCACTCGCGCGCGCCCAGCGTCTGGAGTGTTTTCACACGCACAGCTCCATGCTCACACACATCCTCAACGACTCACTTGAAAACTAATCTTCCTCTGGCATGGTAACACATTTGGTCTTTTTGAAATCCTCGATGCATGGACATATTGCTGATGCACATTCAAATCACCAGTTAAGATGGATCTGACGCGCAGCTGAAGAAGCTACGCAAAAAATGTTTACCATATTCAAGACCAAATATATCACTGTGAAATATTGCCACAGGCTACCACACCCCCCTCTAGTCCAAGTAGAACTCCCCCAATTCAGCAACCTGGAAGGAGCAGACAGGTGTGAGCAGTATGGTGGATGGACCTTTAGTTCCAGGGTTCAACCATGTCAAAGACAATATAGGTCTGAGGGTGGGAAGTGGATTTGGAAACCAAAATGTGGTACTAATAAAATTTACCTCAGAAAGTGCAGTACATGATTCTTACAAGGTATTCGGACCCAGTTTATCGCAGGGCCAGGATACGGCTAAACAGATCAGATCAGAAATACTTTATTAATCCCCGAAGGCAAAACTCTTTGTTACAGCAGCTTGCCTGTACGTCAGTGCACACAGAGTACTCTGTGTAATGTCTAATCAGCTGCTAGCTAGCTGGCAAGCTAGGAAAATGTTGGTTGTTGCACTACACTGGTACAGAAATGAAGGAACGCGCCCTAAGTTCAACCCAATCTTGTGTTCTTCTGATTTGCCAAATTACGATGACTTCCTCTTGCCCTCCTTCCTAATCATACAGCTGTTGCTTACCCAGAATCCCTTGCAGGAGAGTCTGGGACACCTACCTTTAAAAACAGAGCACATCACCACCATGTCCATTCACACCTGTCGAATGCTTTCACCGATCTGAGAATTACTGGACAGGTGCCAGCAACGGTCATGGCCGCGTGGCTTACACCTATCGAATACATCAGATCTGCACACAGTTAGTATGGCGGGGGCGTCTGAGGTGGCCCGGGCTCAGTGGCATGAGGGAGGCGGGCGAGCGGGCTTCAGTACCATGTGGGAGACGGGAGAGCGGTGTCCACTCACGGTGCTGTCGATGTAGGCCTCGGTCCACACCGTGTCGTGCTCCTGGTCGATCACTTTGGGCCTACTGAGCACGTGCAGATACTCCATCACGTTCTCCTGAACGTCTGCCAGCGTGGAGATCTGGGTGAAGTAGCCTGAGGAGGGAGGGAGGGAGGGAGGGAGGGAGGGAGGGAGGGAGGGAGGGAGGGAGGGAGGGAGGGAGGGAGGGAGGGAGGGAGGGAGGGAGGGAGGGAGGGAAGGAGGGGTGGGAGGGAGGGAGGGAGGTAGGTAGGGAGGGAGGGAGGGAGGGAGGGAGGGAGGGAGGGAGGGAGGGAGGGAGGGGAGGGGAGGGAGGGAGGGAGGGAGGGAGGGAGGTAGGTAGGTAGGTAGGGAGGGAGGGAGGGAGGTAGGGAGGGAGGGAGGGAGGGAGGGAGGGAGGGAGGGAGGGAGGGAGGGAGGGAGGGAGGGAGGGAGGGAGGGAGGGAGGGAGGGAGGGAGGGAGGGAGGGAGGGAGGGAGGGAGGGTACGGAGAGAGAGACAGGGGGAGAGAAGGAGGTAGGGAAGGAGATACAGAGAGGAAAGGGTGGGAGGGAGGGGAGAGAGAAATAGAGGGAGAAAGAACGTGACAGAAAGATGGGGATTGAGAGAAAGAGGGGACGATGGAAAGAGGAAGAGAGAAGAGGCAGCACAGACAGACATGGGTATTAGGGGACAGGAGTATAATTCCACCTCTCAATGGAAGTCAGAGAGCGACAAATGGCAGGAATAGGAAGTGAGTAAATGCCCATCAAATCAATCTTCTGTTCACCAGAAGCGTAGTTACACAGCAACTCATCACATTCACGCCTCAGCCATTATGTTGGCAGTCACAGCAGAACTATTACGTCTGCGCCAGACACTTCAACAGATGTGATTGGAGGAGGCAGTGGGGCAGACCGAGTTGTCTCCGTGTCACAGTGATGCGGTGCGTGTCAAATTAGCAGGGCGCGACATCAGCGCGGTACGCGGGAGACAGGAGAACATGGCTATGGTACATCTAGCTCTAGAATGACAAACTGGGTGCTGTGGTGTTGCAGTGTTGTCCCAGGCCTCATGGAGGGGGAAAAAAAGAAGGTTCCTGCTGTAACCCGATGGGGCCGGTGTTCGTAGGGTACGCAAACGCTGTCATAGTTAGCTCTTACATGTAGTCATTTAGCAGACGCTCTTATCCAGAGCGACTTACAGTAAGTACAGGGACATTCCCCCGAGGCAAGTAGGGTTAAGTTCCTTGCCCAAGGACACAACGTCATTTGGCACGGTGGGGAATCGATCCGGCAACCTTCTGATTACTAACCCGACTCCCTCATCGCATGAGTGGTCTGCTTCAGTCTTCTCAGCAGGGAAAAAGGATTGCGAGAAAGAGATAGTTAGCAATAGAGGAAGCGGGAGAAGGAAAAAAAGGAGCGAGATAAAGAGAAGAGAAAAAGGGATGGAGAAAAGGGGGGCTGGGTTTCTAGAAAGAGACAGTGAAACAGAGAGACAGACAGAGAGAGAGACAGATCACTGGGGAAAGAGAGAGAAACCAAAGTTTCCAATGTATTGAGGTTTGTCAGCAGAACAGACAGACAGAGGGAGAGAGACAAAGAGAGAGAAAGAGAGAGAGAGATAGAGAGAGTGAGGGAGAGAGAGGGAGAGATGGAAAGAGAGAGAGAGAGAGATGAGCAAAAGAGATGAGGAAGAAGGGAGGACAAGGAGAGAGAGAGCAGCACCCACGCACCCATCCGTGTAACCAGAAAACTCCCCCCATCCCAGCTGGGCAGTCGAGGGGAAAATCACGCCTCGGGGGGATAGATTTGGGGCGAGCCGTCGTCCTAGCCATGCCTCTGACCTCACAGAGACCGAGAAGCAGCTCTCAGGGAGTCCCAGACACTGATCTGAAACCAGCGCAGCATTTTGACTCCTGATGATGGAGGTTAGGATTGGCAGTGGCTGAGATGACTCCTGATCAGCCGGCCGTGATGCAGTGACCCAGTTGAATGTGGTGTTGGTCAGCACTGGTCTGGTAAGACTGGGATGGAGGTAGCTCTGAGCATTGGCACCCGGGAGGTCACCTCTGTAGCCAGGAGGGGGCTGTAGAGGTGACCAACACTTAGAATGATGTCAAGAGGTTGCCCAATTAGGACATGTCAGGAGTCAGGTAGCTGAGCGGTTAGGGAATCGGGCTAGTAATCAGAAGGTTGCCGGTTCGATTCTTGGCCGTGCAAAATTATGTTGTGTCCTTGGGCAAGGCACTTCACTCTACTTGCCTCGGGGGAATGTTCCTGTACTTACTGTAAGTCTCTCTGGATAAGAGCGTCTGCTAAATGACTAACATGTAAATGTCATCAAAGAAGAGAGGGATGGAGAGATTTTCAGTTTTTTCTACTTTCTGTTGACCAGAATGGATGCGTGAGAAAAACTTACACCAAAGGTCTGTGTCACATGAACAGAAAGGTGTCTGGTAATTTCCTATAACCAGACACCAAGGCTGCTAGTAGCTTTCTGGGTCTTTTTCCCACCAACATGTAATAACGAATCAACATCCAGCAGCTGAAACCAAATCAACAGCTGTCAAAAAGAGTTGTACTCCATTTAATGTTTTTGAGTAGCATCCTAGAGACGGAGAAGGAAAAGAGAGACTGAAAAGAAAGAGAAAAACCAAATCAGAAGGGGGGAGAGAAAGAAAAAGAGTGAGAGAGAGAAAGAGACAGAAGGCAAGAAAAAGATAGACAGGGAGAGATAGAGAGGGAGAGACAGGGAGAGAGAGAGAGACAGGGAGAGAGAGACAGGGAGAGAGAGAGAGAGACAGGGAGAGAGAGACAGGGAGAGAGAGAGAGAGAGAGAGAGAGAGAGAGAGAGAGAGAGAGAGAGAGAGAGAGACAGGGTGAGGGAGGGAGGGAGGGAGGGAGGGAGAGAGAGAGAGAGAGAGAGAGAGAGAGAGAGAGAGAGAGAGAGAGAGAGAGAGAGAGAGAGAGAGAGAGAGAGAGAGAGAGAGGACAGCTTCCAGATAGTGAGGTGCCACAGACATGAATTATCATTCGGTCCGCTCGCTCGTTAGGATTGCTAATCCCCCACCTGCACCCTGACAGACCTCAGGCCTGCACCACCTGACCTGGGATGGCTGGGGGGGGGTCCTGATCTACGTTCGACTGATCTACAAATCACCGGGCATTGTCAACACCTGTTACTTATGAGTTGATCTGCAAGGCAGTCCGGGCAAAGGCGAGCTGTCCGCATGTTTGTTCCTGGTGCACAGAAACTGCCATGACGCGATTAAAAACACAAGACAACAGGTGACATGATGAATGCTATTAAACTAATGAAGCATGGCAAGGATATGGAGTTTAAAGCAGATGTTCAGTCTGTCCTGAAAGTCGTCTGTGGATGCATTCACTACATTTCGACAGTCATTTTGCCATTCCAGATTCCCCAAGACCTCCTCAGGAGTCTGTTCCAGTAATAATGACAAACACTGACCCTGACCTCCAACTCTAATCAGGCAAGCAAACGATCCAACTAGCGTGTTAGCTGAGGAATATTACGATGATAGGATAGTGTGATACAGACCAAATCCTGACACACACACACACACACACACACACTAAACAGACAGGCGCTAACACACACCCTCGGTGATCCCTACGCCTGTCTTGTGTCAGCCTGTTGGAGGATGTCAGACCAGAGGTGCCACCAGCCTCTCAGCTAAATATAGAACCAGTCAGAAGAGGACTCTATCTACCGACTGAAACACACACACACACGCGCACACTTATGGAAAGTGCTGTATCGCCACACAGGCGGGTCTCAACTAGCTGTGGATATGATACAGAGTGACATGTCCCTTCTGTACAGCAGCCAGCTGCACAACATCATACAAACACACACACAGACTAGCACACTTACACACAGTATACACACAAATATATGCACACGCACACACACACACATTCAGAATGCATCAAATACAGATTGTGCAAAACTGAACTTGGTTACAGCATCCCACCTTTATTTGCACAAGCCATCCATTTCAGATTCTCAGCGAAGGCTGACTCTCGTCCAATCAGGTAGGGGAATATACGGACCTGCGGAGGGAAGGCAGATAGCTCCCGTCAGTCATTTTAATCTTCTTCAGATAGAGCCCAGCGAGCTATCACAGGAGATAACACAGGCAAACCCTCACAGAGGTTACAGCATGCTATCAGCTAGTGATTAGTTGGGACTTTTTTCCTGCTTAATCGAGTTGATGATGAAAAACTTCTAGAATACTGTAATTTAAGGCATTTGAGTTTGTCATTGAGTCACAGGGAAAAGAAAACTAAATTAGGGAATCCATTCAATGATAATTAACTAACACGCAAACTCAGTTTACCCCCCCCAAAAAAAACATAATTCAAAATGCATAATTTCACCTAATTTCTGTGGTAAAATGTCTGCTGTGTGACGGCCTCGTGTGCACTCGCTTCATCAGCCCCAGCCCTCGAAACATCCAGCCCCAGCCCTCGACACATCCAGCCCTCGACACATCCAGCCCCAGCCCTCGAAACATCCAGCCCCAGCCCTCGACACATCCAGCCCCAGCCCTCGAAACATCCAGCCCCAGCCCTCGACACATCCAGCCCTCGACACATCCAGCCCCAGCCCTCGACACATCCAGCCCCAGCCCCCGACACATCCAGCCCCCGACACATCCAGCCCTCGACACATCCAGCCCTCGACACATCCAGCCCTCGACACATCCAGCCCTCGACACATCCAGCCCCCGACACATCCAGCCCTCAACACATCCAGCCCCAGCCCTCGACACATCCAGCCCTCGACACATCCAGCCCTCGACACATCCAGCCCTCGACACATCCAGCCCCAGCCCCCGACACATCCAGCCCACTGGGCTGCAACGTGTGCGGCTGGCAGGTGCGCGTGTGTTGGCGAGCAAGATCTGTTTTTGTTGTGTGTATGTGTGGGTGAGTTCTGTGTGTGTGTGATGATGAGAAGGAGCAGGTAGCCAGATTGGACCAGATGCAGGCCTCAGGGGACATTACTGCCCCCCCTCCCTCGCTGGCCCACATTCCTCACACACTCCCTCCTTGTGGCGTGAGTGTTATGTGAATGTACGCCTGTTTTCGGGTACATTTGTGGTTTGCGGTTAGCATGTGTAGCTTTGAAAGGTGTCAGACTTTGTTTACTGGAGAAGCGCACAGTACACATCCTACACACCACCCTGGTTGAAGGATCGTGTCGTAAAGATATCCAGCCTTTCTCCATTATTCAGAGTCATTCCCAATGGGCCGAACCCTGCTGCACTGATAGGCTCTGGTGTTCTCCAAAGGCCCATGTCAGTTGTAATGACTACCTCCAAACATAATAACAAGCTCTTTGTTGCCAGGTTTGGAGAGCGCCTATCACCAGGATCATTACACGTATTAGAGTCCGTCACAGACGCTGGCTGTTCCATCGTCAGAGGAAATGAAAATGTCGTCCCTTGTTATTTTGGTGAGAACCCCCCCCCCCATGCCTGCTCCCTGTAACCCCCAGGCTGCTGACAGACTGGCGTGACTGAAAAACGCTGTGTCACTGATTCTCTCCTGACATCGACACAGGGAGGCGGGGCCTAGGGCGTGCAGCAGTGTGTGTGTGTGTGTGTGTGTGTGTGTGTGTGTGTGTGTGTGTGTGTGGTCCTGGAGCAGTGGCTCTGTGATACACCTCCACTGGGATGGTTGGACCATTAAATATGAACCAGGTTTACGGTCGACTTTAAACAAAACCACTGTTCCTTTAGCAGTGCAGCATGCAGTCAGAGAAAGTGCACACAACACATTCTGTTATGCCAACTGACGCACACGCACAGGCACGCACGCACAACGTGTGAAAGGAGAATCATTTATTCGGTGGAGGTTCTCTTTCAGAAGTGCAATCTTGAAGCTCCTTACATGCTATATGCGAGACATGTTAGGTTTTAAATGTCAGCATTTATGATGGATTCCTGAATGTCAACGATAACGAACTCGATTGTGATGTGTCCAATATGGAGTCCCTGAGTGAGACTCTGTGTGTTTGGACGCCTGAGGCCAGAGGGACAGGCACCGAGACCTCACCATGAGACGCTCCACACTGCGAGGGAGGGAAAGATTCCCTGCTGGAACTGAAAACTCCAATACTCGTTCAGTGAGTTCTGGCAGGGGGGGGGGGGGGGTAAAGAAAGGCCAGGTGTGTGAATGTGTGTGTGTGTGTATGTGGGTAGACAGGGTAGAGCCAGCAGTAATAAAGGTGATTACAGAGATGAAAGCTCTTAAACGTCAACCTACTACACTGTCGGTCACCCTCCTCTGCGACATCACTTACCCAAACCAGCTGCTGCGACCTCTGTCACACCCATCTCAGCACACACACACACAAACACACACACATGTACACACACACACACACACACACACCCATGCATACAGATTTGGAACCAGATGGGTTTTCTCTGCTTCATTATTCTCAATCTGGAAGGATAGATGTGTGTGTGTATGTGTGTGTGTGTGTGTGGGCGTGTGAGTGAGCGTGTGTGTTGACTGGTTGGTCCAGGTTTCTCAGGTCTGGTGGGCTACCAGCTGATGGGATGGAGGGCATGGTGTGCATGTGCAGAATGATGCCAGGGACACACACACACACACGCACGCACACGCACACACACACACACACACACACGCACACACACACACACGCACACACACACACACACGCACACACACACACACACGCGCACACACACACGCACACACGCACGCACGCACACACACACACACACGCACTCCCGACGACACCCATCAATCATCGCCCCTGACCATGAATACACGCAGCCCACACAAAGGTGTCTCCACCCACGCTTTAACAAGAATGTGTGTGTGTGTCTGTGTGTGTGTCTGTGTCTGTGTGTGTGTCTGTGCGTGCGACGCTCCATTCTTCCGTCTTGTTTGGCAGACACAGGCTGCTGGATGCTCAGGAGCAGCGGCAGAGAATAGAGATGAATTAATTAGGTTCACAATAGCTCAAATGAGCAGGGCTCCCAGAGGCCCTGTAGACTATTAGAGACGAGCTAAATTCAATCTTAAACACTCGTGTCTCGCCTCGCGCTCTGTTGATGACATACCGTCAGAGAGATAGCGTTCGTCCTGACAGACTGGAGACTCTCTCTCTCTGACACGATACTAGACCATCTTTCCTTCTTTTTTTATTCTCTGTTAGAAACTCTTTACAAAAACCGAAATTAGGAATTCCAGTGTTTATTATTGATTTCAAGTTCTTCTGAAGAACTTGTTTTTAATCATTTTTTTCTTCTTTTGTTAAACTCAGCCTGGCATCAACATGGGGACAAATGCAAAATGAGCAGCTTTGGACCTAAGGATCACCTGGAGCAGAAACGCTCAAACAAGTCAATACAGACTGTTAAAACAGTCACGAGGAAACTGTTCTTCCTCACAACAATGGACATTCAATCACTTGATATCTTGTGGAGAATTCTAAATGCTACAAATGAAATGATTGTGACTGGTCTGCTTTTCCTGTCCCTTAAGCACACTTCAAAAATAATTACAGAGAGACAACGAGAAAACAAAAGAGAGAGAAAAACAGAATGGGAGAACGACAAGAGCGAGGGAAAGAGAGAGAGAGAGAGAGATAAAGAGAGAGAGAGAGAGAGAGAGAGAGAGAGAGAGAGAGAGAGAGAGATAAAGAGATAAAGAGAGAGAGAGAGAGAGAGAGAGAGATAAAGAGAGACATGAAGGGGGGGGAGCTGGAATGCTTTGGCAGGGTGACTGCTGTCTGGACCTGCAGAGACGGCAGTCATCAAGCAGCATTCACACGCATCTCGCAGAGTTAATCGCTCGCAGGTGTGAGAGAGTGTGAGGGTGTGTGTTTCTGTGCTTGCGTGGGTGCGAGAGTGCACGGTAACACACGTGTGTGTCTGCGTGTGTCCACATTGCGAGGGAGATTGCAAGGGGCAGACTGTCACTCAAATCTCTTGTTGTCAACATCAAAATGATGCTAGGAAGAAAATGACTCTCACAGAGATATGTATTTTGCTGCTGTAGAGGAAGGCACTGGCCTTATGTATTTTAAGTCATTGCTAAAATCCTGATCAAACGTTTTAGGGCAGAATGGAAAATACCTACAATTTGCTGCTGCAAAAACATGTTGAAAAAGACTGAAGAAAGTAAAGACACAATACCAATACAAATATTTCATATGTAAGAATGTCACCAACATCTATAGTTCTATAGTTTGTGGACGAGTGATCTGGTTTTTATCTTTTGTTCCACGTGAGTCGTTTGTAAATGTCTCATGACTGTACGTTAAGCTGAATGTAGGTCCCAAGGGGAGAGCACTGCCTCTCTGTTAGAGGCTGCATCCCGGCCCTGGGCTGGGAGGGTGAGGCCGGTGTTGGTTAGAGGCCACGAGGCCGTATCGAGGCCCTGGGGCTGGGAGGGTGAGGCCGGTGTTGGTTAGAGGCCACGAGGCCGTATCGAGGCCCTGGGGCTGGGAGGGTGAGGCCGGTGTTGGTTGGAGGCCATTCTAAACAGGTGCACCAACAGCAGTTAGACTGTCTGGAGAGGGTGACAGAGACTGAGAAGCCTATTATTACCAGGGCTGTTTTCAAATGAAACAATCTAGCAGGCCTGTCGCCTGCATGTTGGGGGGGGAGGGTGGGAGGGGGGGGGGGAGGGGGGGGCTCCAGGAGCATCACCAGCAGGAGGGAGGAAGAGAAAGCCACGCGTGGACACACACACACACACACCCCGAGGCTGTGTCCGTACGTATGAATGTGAGCAGCCCGGTCCTCCTCCGCAGACACCTCACTGTCTATCGGAACAGAACAACCCTCGGCTTCCCAAAGGGGTTGAAGCGGTTTGGCCTGACGTCAGACCCGTCTGGCATCACACAGACAGGCGATGAGATGGGGCCTTCACCCCTCACCCCTCATCCCTCACCCCTCGCCCCTCACCCCTCGCCCCTCATCCCTCGCCCCTCATCCCTCACCCCTCATCCCTCGCCCCTCATCCCTCACCCCTCACCCCTCACCCCTCATCCCTCACCCCTCACCCCTCACCCCTCATCCCTCATCCCTCATCCCTCACCCCTCATCCCTCACCCCTCATCCCTCACCCCTCACCCCTCATCCCTCACCCCTCACCCCTCGCCCCTCACCCCTCATCCCTCAACCCTCATCCCTCACCCCTCATCCCTCACCCCAACTCCCTCACCACGACGTTGTCCACCAGGCTCACACCTCTAGCCTGATCCCCCTGCTCTGGAGGAGAGCAGTACGGCTCTGCCCATCTCCACCTCCCCTGCCTCCAGTGTGGGTGTGTGTGTGTACGTGTGTGTGGGGGGGTGTGGGTGTATGCGCGCATGGAGACTTTCTGGCTTTTAAGCATTAAATGTTTTTGCAAGGGCACAGACCCCCTGGGATTCCTCTAACAGAACAGGCTGACCTAAGAATAGCCCCCCATCTCAGCTGCCCCTCCTCCCCTCTTTCTACACCTCTCCCTCCCTCCCTCCCTGTATCTCCCTCTCGCCAGACCTCCACCCTCCACTAACACTCCCTTCCCTCTCTCTCACCTTCTCACCCAGTGTCCTCGCCTCTCTCTCACCCTCTCTCCAGCCCTCTATGCCCCACTCCCTCCCTTTCTCCCTCTCTTTTCCCCCCATTTCCCCTCTCTCCTCCTCCTTCTCTCCCTCTTTTCCTGCCCCCCCCCATGTTCTCTTCCCCCACCCCCTCCTCTCTGTCCATCTTTCCTCCCATTACCCGGGCCCTGTAATCACAGGAGAGGGCTGGAGCAGACAGCTTTCCTCCTGGAGGGGGAAGGCCCTCCCTCTCTCGTCTCCAGCCCACACTGAGGGGGTCAGGGTGGGGGGGGCAGGCCTCTCTAGCACACAGGTAGCACGAAGCTTCTCCAAAACCCCTTCAAATTCTTTCCAGAAGGTTTTGGTTGTTTGTTCTATCCCTCATACATGGCGAACAAACTTTGAGGTCACTGCATATATTGTGGAATATCAAAAATAATGAAACGTCAAATTCAATTGAAGGCAGAAAATGAAGCTACGACTGTGTTTGGATGGAAAGGGACGTAGTTGAACAAACTACGGGATATGGCCCCGGGCCTAGAGGTTAGCGGGGAGGTGAGAGGTGCGCTCACCTTGCGGTCGGGCCAGTTGTACTTGGCGAAGACGGCGTCGTAAGTGTCCACTGCTCCGTCTGTCACCAACATGATGGCCTGGCTACACACACTGCCTCTCCCCGTCTGGTTAAACTGAGAGAGAGAGAGAGAGAGAGAGAGAGAGACAGAGAGAGACAGAGAGAGAGACAGAGAGAGAGAGAGACAGAGACACAGAGAGAGAGAGAGAGAGAGAGAGAGAGAGAGAGAGAGAGAGAGAGAGAGAGAGAGACAGAGAGAGAGAGAGAGAGAGAGAGAGAGAGAGAGAGACAGAGAGAGACAGAGAGAGACAGAGAGAGACAGAGAGAGAGAGAGAGAGAGACAGAGACAGAATGTTGGATATCATTATATTACTTAGTTCCATATCACAGAGAGGAACCAGCAGGTGCTTCAATGCAAACATCCACCTAATGAGCTAATGACATATCTGCTCCAACACGCTTTGGCATTCACTAATATATAAACACAATAAAGTAATGTGTACCTACAAATAATGCACACACACACACTAAAAGGGGTCATTAACATGTGTGTATTTGAGTGTGTGTGTGTGTGCGCATGTCTTTGTCATCAACACTGGACCCGGTCATTATTCCCTTGTTTATTCAGCTCCAGAATGTGTGTGTGTTGATTATAGTATTAATTACAATGTTTTAATTAACAAGGATATGACCTTGTCCTCTCCCTGTCTCTCTCCCTCTCTGCCCGCTGCTTGTATCAGGCGTCTGTGTGTTAGCGTGCGTCTGTGTGTGTGTGTGTGTGTGTGTGTGTGTGTCATTACTCACATCATTGAGGAGGTTGAAGGCTTCAGTTAGAGCTACATCCAGCATGCCAATGCCTTTAGCAAACAGCTTATCAAGACGCTGCCGGAAATGCTGGAGCGAGACAGAGAGGACGGAAGGAGGCGACGAGGAGGAGGGAAACAGTGAACACAACAACACAAAAGAGAGCTTTACGAAGCGTTCATTTTCACAATTCACAAGAGATCCCCTTTCGATGAGGTGCTCTAATCAGAGTTCAAACTGCCAAATCAAGCGCGCGGCCACGAGTTAGAACATTCTAGCACATGAACATGAAGCCCCCGCAGTCCATTAACCAGCACTATCACCGCAGATGAGCTACATTGTTTCATCCCACATGCTTCACAACCCACACCTCCTCATCTAACCCTCAGTCCAAAACTACGGCACACCTTCTTCCATTGGTGCTTGTGTGTGTGTGTCTGTGTGTGTGTGTGTGTGTGTGCAAACTTCCACCCACATACACCATCATCTACCACTGCATGTTGTGAATAGAATTTAATGCTGTTGATGGCCTGACAGGATTCCTTTGTGTGTTACTGTATGTCCATATTGAGAAGTCTTTAATGATATTAAATATATATAATTTAAGAAATTAAATAAGGAATTCATATTCGGAATGTTGAGGATGTCTTAGTGCTCTACAGGTAACGTTCTCATTTACTAGTTGAATCGAAACTCAGTCACAAGTACATCATACTCTGTACGCAGGGTTTGGTCTCCCTCTTCCCCTCTCCTCTAACCTCCCTCTCCTCTCCTCCAACTGTCCTCTCTCCTCTCCCCTCTCTATCCCCCTCCCTCTCTTCCCTCCTCCTCTTCCCTTGTCTTCCCCTCTCCGCCTCCTCTCCCTCCAACTCCTCCTCCTCTTTCTCTCCCCGTCTTTACCTGTCCCCCTCTCTCTCCACCCCCTCCCCCTCTCTCCCCCTCTCCCCCTCCCCTCTTATGGTTTTCTCAGTGGGGGGTTGAGGAGTCTCTCCAGGCACAGCAGGGACACGGGGCACAGCAAAGCCATATCAGAGCTTCTCCCTAGGGATTCTGCACACACACACACTCACTCACACACACACACCCACTCACGTGCACGCACACACACACACATTGGGTTTCTGCATACACACACACAATCTCATCATATTCTTACACACCACCCACACATGCACATCTTGCGCACAAGCACACACACTTTCCATTTGTGGTGAAAGGTATAATCTGTTCCAGTGATAGTTTGTGTCCCACAGCATAGCTAGCTTCAGGAGGCTGGAGCTTGGGGAGACTCTGTTTATGGTCTGGGGATCACTGAGGACAGATACATGAGATGACTGCTGGGGAACGCTGGATTTGTTTTGTGTATTTTACTCTGTTGTCACAATTTCTCACACAGGGAAGGGAGAGGAGAGAAGAGAACAGAGCCTAAAATAGAGTAAAGCAGAGTAGAGCAGCGCACAATAGAGTACAGGAGAGTAGAGTCCTCATCAAGTACTCATCAATGCTGCAAACCTTTGTTAGATTAAAAAATATATATATTTTGTAAACCTTTCAAAGCTTTTTTTTCCAAAACTTTTTTTCACAAATATTTAGTTGACCTTTCAAAACAGTAAAAAAAAATTGAACACTTTTAAAAATATATATATATTTTATTCTAAGCATATTTTGCTACTTTTTTCAACATTTTCTGATAGTTACGATAGTTGAAATAGTCCTAGGAAGGCTGAAGCTAAGGTGAATCCATTCTGTTGAGCCCAATTTCAATTCACCTACAGTACGTTGAGAAAATTAAGTTATTAAGTATGTGTCATAAATCTACAACTGCTTTTTGAAGAGGAATGTCTAACCCTAACCATAAGTGTGTCCTCACACAAAAATACATGTCTATTTCTCTCTGTCTCCCTCACACAAAAACACACAATCACACAGTAAGCTAAGCTATATAGTGGCTAACCGAATGATGGGAAATTGAATTTGAAACATGGGCCTGGAAAGAGAGCCTCACTAACCGACAACTGAAGTAGTGTGATGAATAGATTAATACATTCTTTACTGGGAACTGGAGATTCTTTTTTCCAGTAATAGCAGGACTTATCACAGCAGCCATCTTAATGAAACCTTTCTGAATACACGCACACAGTTTCACACAAACTCAAATATTCATGAACACAAACGGGCAGTTACACAGCATCCAAAGACGTATTTTGAAGGTGGTTTGATTTGATTGACAGTCATTTAATTTAAGACTTCATTCACATCAATTGAAATATATGGCCAGGATTCCATACATACATTTTAGGTCATCCAAATATTCATAGGCTGAATTTAAACAAGTTAATGACACCAGAGGTTGGATATAAGACTGCCTCGTGTATTAGTGAGGAAAACTCACAAAGGTCTGGTTTGATAAATTAATGAACATTAAAGGAATTAGAAAAAGAAAAAAATTAAACAAATAATAGTGTCCCCTTAGAGAGAAAAGATAAGCCAAAATATTCCTAAATCCACCTACACCAACATAACATTCAAAAGCTTATCAACCAACTATTGAATACACTTAAAGCTTTGAACAAAGGAAACAAGACTGGTAAAACAGGAAATGAAAAACAAAATATTTAAGAAAAACAATTTATTGAAAAGGAATGATAAAACTGGTCCACTCACATCTTTGTTGGTGACATCAGCTTGGACCAGCGTGCCGTTCAGACAAGACTCAACGTAGTGCAGATCCTCGTTATACTGGCAGACACACAGGTGACCAAAGCATTAGCACCACACTAGTGACCAGTCACACAGGTGACCAAGGCATGAGCACCACACTAGTGACCAGTTGTACAGGTGACCAGTTGTACAGGTGACCAGTTGTACAGTACCACACTAGTGACCAGTTGTACAGTACCACACTAGTGACCAGTTGTACAGTACCACACAGGTGACCAGTTGTACAGTACCACACAGGTGACCAGTTGTACAGTACCACACTAGTGACCAGTTGTACAGGTGACCAGTTGTACAGTACCACACTGACCTGTTCAGAGCTACACAGGGTTGAGGAGATGAAAAAACAACTGAAAGTCATGCCATGTTTTTCTGTTTTTTCTCCCTCCCTCTCTGTCTCTCTGTCTCTCTGTCACCTGTGTTCGTGTGTGTGTGTGAAAGAGGGAGACAGACAGACAGACAGACAGACAGACAGACAGACAGACAGACAGAGGGGGGGAAGGAGTTCCACACACGCCCACATTCTACAGCCTGCCAGTCTCTGATAATGCACTTCATTTAATGCGTGACATACACATTAAGACTTCAAAGACATCAGAAAGACAGGGTTGTCTTCCTCCCATGTGATGTGTCCTGTCCTAATCTCACTGTCACCATTAAACAAACACTACATTATTATTCGCAAAATTCTGACAAACGTGATGGAATTCAACAATCCCCACTATTATGTTTGAAGATAAACCTAAACATTTCCTATGGCTAATATGATTATGATATTAGCGATAATGAAGACTTCACTGTACAGAGGCTGACGACGAGGATGAGAAAAGCTGTCACACGGAAAGATACACACACACACACACACGTATTTAATCAATCTGGGAAGTGATGACAATGGTTTCAATGCCCAGGGCAGGATCTCTTTTGCAATTCAAATCTTCATTCAGCTAACAGGGCTGATGCGTGACGAAGAGGAGGGCAGGATTGTCCCAGTGTTCCCTCTGGAATCTGACGAGGACAACGGGGAGCGTTTGTGTGTTTTTGCGAGTGTTCGCTTACTTTCTGTGTGTTTGTTTGTATTTCCAGTCGTGAACTCGCCGTTCTCCTCTCCCCCTCATCCCAGTCTCCCTCCACACACACACACACACACACACACACGCACGCAGCGACTCACAGCGATGATGTTGAAGAAGTCGTCGTCGCCCAGCGTGTCCAGGATGGAGGAGACGGTCTGCCGGGCTATGGTCAGCCTCAGGCCCTTCATGCTGCCGCTCACGTCCACCAGGATCACCACGTCCTTAGGAGAGGTGGCAGCCTGGATGTACCTGCTCCCCCACACACACACATGAAAGGGATGTACACAGCCTTCGGGGGTCTGCGTCACATGCAGGAGGGGAGAGGGGGCCTCACCATTTCCGGTTGCGGCAGTCGAACGCGATGACTCCGTGCTCGTCTGGCTTCCACTTGATCCCTGGAGGAGAGAGAGAGAGAGAGAGAGAGAGAGAGAGAGAGAGAGAGAGAGAGAGAGAGAGAGAGAGAGAGAGAGAGAGAGAGAGAGAGAGAGAGAGTGAGAGAGAGAGAGAGAGAGAGAGAGAGAGAGAGAGAGAGAGTGTGAGAGAGAGAGAGAGAGAGAGAGAGAGAGAGAGAGAGAGAGAGAGAGTGTGAGAGAGAGAGAGAGAGAGAGAGAGAGAGAGAGAGAGAGAGAGAGAGAGAGAGAGGGAGAGAGAGGTAGAGAGGGAGAGGAAGAGGAAGAGGGAGAAGGAGAAGGAGAAGGGAGAGGTCAGTGTGGGTGAGGAGTAGGGGAGAGGGAGAGGTCAGTGTGGGTGAGGAGTAGGGGAGAGGGAGAGGTCAGTGTGGGTGAGGAGTAGGAGAGAGGGAGAGGTCAGTGTGGGTGAGGAGTAGGAGAGAGGGAGAGGTCAGTGTGGGTGAGGAGTCCCCTCATGTCTCCCAGCACCCACAGCTTCCTCTTAGTCCTCCTCTGGGTTTCATACTTATTCCAGTCTGAAATACAGTTTTGCACGCAGACCAACAAATCCAGTTTAATGTATTTGCTTCATGCTTGTGTGTGTGCGTCTTCATTTATTCTACTTTCCCCATCCTAAAAAGTTTGCCTCCACTTTTTTGTTCTTTAGCAATTTCCTTTTTCTTTGACCTGTCTTATCCTCTCGTTCTCTCCTCCTGTGCTCATCACCTCCTCCTCTTCCTCCTCCTCTCTCTCCCTCCTCCTCTCTCTCCCTCCAGCCTCCACCTGCCACTCACACTTTGACTAAACGCTCCCTTCTGTCTCTCACTCTGCCTTAGGGAGACAACTTCAGCCAAGCTAATTACAAACACACACACACCATCACACACACCATCACACACACACCCACACACAATGACACACCATCACACACACACACACGGCGATGAAACACACCCACCCACACAAAAACAGCTCTGTGTTCACACAAATGTGCACACACACACTTACCTGGGTACTGCCTGAAGAAGCCCTTGGCGCTGCCAAAGTATTGCCATATGAGCGATGGGTCTCTCTCAAAGTTGTCCACAAACACTTTATTCAAGGCTTCAGACCAGTACACGCCATTTACTATTGCTGAGTCTGAGAAAGGGGGATGAAGGGAGGAGGGGAGGGGATGGAGGGAGGAGGGGAGGGGATGGAGGGAGGAGGGGAGGGGATGGAGGGAGGGAGGAGGGGATGGAGGGAGGGAGGAGGGGAGGGGATGGAGGGAGCGAGGGAGGGAGGAGAAGGGGATGAAGACAGACATGCAATAGTTCATATCAGAGAGCAAGAGAGCTCCCCCTGCTGGGATCAGATCAGAAAGAGGTCAGAGGTCAGCTGACACAGGGGAAGTGATGTCATCATCAGCACGTAGGAGCCTGCCGCCTTCCCCGGAGGACAGATCACATGACGCTGCAAAGACATGCTGGCTACACAGCAGAATTTGTTCAATTCGAACGTCGCACTCGAATCAAATCAAATCCAAGGCATACATCATCAATCTACCGCATTGAGGTGGACTCTAAATCAAGCCCAGTATCATTTCAGAGACGCTGGAGGATCTGAGTCAGAAGCTCACAAAGCCACAGGCAGGAAATCACAAACATGGCGACACTGAGGCCGGCTGTTCCCCCCCCCCAGCCACATCCCTCCCCGAGCACATATTGATAACCATCAGCATTCACAGGCAGCATATTACCCTGAACCCCCACACAGCCCCGGAGACGAGGGAGAGAGGGAAGAGAAGCGGAGAGAGAGAGAGCGGCTTGTTTGAGTTCTCTCTGGCTATCCAAACCGATATTAAAATGAGATGAAGCACATCCACCTTAGATTACTGAAACCTCTTTTCAATTTGCAGGCTGAGGGAATCTTGACTGTGATTGGCTGGAGGAGAGGAGAGTGTTATCAGCCAGACAGACTGCCTTATCACCTCTGCCTAATACTGCCCTGGACACCAGACAGGGGGAGTGGGGGGAGGGAGGGAGGGAGGGAGGGAGGGAGGGAGGGAGGGAGGGAGGGAGGGAGGGAGGGAGGGAGGGAGGGAGGGAGGGAGGGAAGGAAGGGGGAGGGAAGGAGGGAGGGAGGGAGGGAGGGAGGGAGGGAGGGAGGGAGGGAGGGAGGGAGGGAGGGAGGGAGGGAGGGAGGGAGGGAGGGAGGGAGGGAGGGAGGGAGGGAGGGGAGGAGGGGAGGAGGGGAGGAGGGGAGGAGGGGAGGAGGGGAGGAGGGGAGGAGGGGAGGCAGAGCCTCAGTTATGGAGACCAGGAGAGACAGACACCATGGAGGACAGTCAACGGAGGGATAGACTGCCTCTGATCGGACTGTTGAACATGACATGTGTAACACTCACATGTGCAGTGTGTATGTGTGTGTGTGTGTTTGTGTGCAATACACATATACAATCCTTGCAAAATATTGATAGATTGATTGATACATGCGTTTGCACACAGTATGGGTGCTTGTTTGTGTGTGTGTGTGTATCTGATTTGAGTACAGTATGTATATGAGTGTATTCCTGTGTGTAGACTTGTGAGTGTTTATTGATGTGTGTGTGTGTGTGTGTGTGTGCGCGCCGGTGTGATATGACGCTGGCTGCATCCAGGCTCGCGTGGCACCAAGATGGATGTGTGGCCAGCCAGGTTCCACCTGTGATCCATCTCCCCAGACAAGACGCTCTGTGTTGTTAGAGATTTAACCCTCCATTCATCAGACGAGAAGTCATGGTGTTTATGGACTACACAGGCCTCCGCACCCACACACACACGAGAGCACACACACACACGCACGCACGCACACACACACACGCACGGTTACAGACCTGCTCCTGTTAGCATGGGACAGGTCATGAGAAATGGCAGATAGGGTTGTAACCTTCTTTGTTTGATTAGTATGTCTTAGGTCTAGTGTTCTGAACAATGTGTTCTGATGGGAGAAGGAAAACCAGAGCAGGTCATGATATGGAACTGTTTCAAGTCAGTACAAATGTTGTGTAGGGTAGGATAGTCTTTTGAGGTGACTATATTCCAGCACAGGTGATATTTTAAACTGCTGACTGAAACACACAGACACCCTTAGTAGACCCCTCACCCCCTCCACCACCACACTCCTCCCTGTAGACTCAGCCAATTCTACCAGCTTAACACTCCCTGCTAACAAAGACTGTGGATTTAAAACACTTTACGCTGTCTATCTTTTTTTCCCCCTCCATTGTCTCTCTGTCTAATTCTTCCTTCCTTCCTTCCTTCCTCCCCCTCTCTCTCTCTCTCTCTCTCTCTCTCTCTCTCTCTCTCTCTCTCTCTCTCTCTCCCTCTCTCCCTCTCTCCCTCTCTCCCTCTCTCTCTCCGTTCTGGAGACAGAGAGTTTCTTCAAATTGCAAATCAGCTCCCAATTCCTTTCTTTCTCTCAACCTCAGTCTGTTCACATCTATTTTGTTCTACTTTCAAATCTGTTTTCCCTCCTCTTCAGCACTGTTTCTTCAATGTTCTGTCCCTGTCTGTTAAGTCTTTCTCCCTTTCTCTTTTAATCTCTTTCTCCTTTTCTCTCTCCCTTTTTGTCCCTCCCTCTCTTCCTCTCCCTCTCTCTCCTCTCTTCCTCTCCCTCTCTTCCTCTTCCTCCTCTCCCTCTCTTCCTCTCCTCTCTTCCTCTCCCTCTCTCCTCTCTTCCTCTCCCTCTCTTCCTCTTCCTCTCCCTCTCTCCCTCCTCTCCCTCTTTCTCCCTCCTCTCCCTCTCTCTCCTCTCTCACCCAGATGTAATTAATCATTCCCTGGTACCCTACGTCAGTCTTACTTAACCTACTTTCTTTTCTGCCTCCCTCGCTCCCTCCCTCATTCCCCTCCCCCCTCCCTCCCCCCTCCCTCCCTCCCTCCCCCCTCCCTCCCTCCCCCCTCCCTCCCTCCCTCCCTCCCTCCCTCCCTCGCTCCCCATCACTTTGTTTCCTCTAGTTGTTGCGTTAAGCTGACATGACATTCTCGTCGTCCGCTGAGCTCTGTAGACGGAGATGACTTGAAGTGCTGGACTTGGATGATGAATTAACATAATCACTGATTATTTAACAGCTAATTAAGAAAACGTGCTGTGGGGAATGATCCTCAATCAGATGAGTTACGTTTAATGTGCTGAAATACTCTCTGGCTCTCACTCAGACAGACAGACACACACACACACACACTGAAGGACCTCATTGCTAAATTAAATCTGAATATTCTGGAAAACGAATCCTTATACGAGAGTAGACTGTTTTGCTTTCATAGCATTTTTGAACGTACCTTTATTGTACATGTTGGTGGGCACCTGCACCACACTGAGACTCAGGTTGACTGACAGGTTGTTGAAGTGGTCGTTTGGCTGCAGGATGAACTCTCCACCCAGCTCCACACTGTTGCCCTCCTCATCCACCTCATTGATCAGCACCGCGTTGAAGTATTCATACTGGGGAGAGAGAGAGAGAGAGAGGTGATGAGGGAGAGAGAGAGAGGTGATGAAGGAGAGAGAGGTGGAGAGAAAGGGAAAGTGTGAAAGCACAAGAGGGAGAGAACGGAAGAGAGAGAAACAGGTAGAGAGAGAGAGAGAGAGATACAGGTAAACAGTTATGATTAACAGGAGTTTTCTTTGCAAACAGGGTTGTCGATCACCTCCCACTTGGCTGCTTCCAAAAATGGCTGCTGTGGAGGACAGCCCCAGAGGCTGCATGGTGAGCCATGCATCTCCTGACAGGGGCCTCCCTGCCCCCCGGGCCTCCCTGCCCCCCGGGCCTCCCTGCCCCCCGGGCCTCCCTGCCCCCCGGGCCGTCCCCGCTCCCCGGGCCTCCCCGCCCCCTCGCCCCCCGGGCCTCCCCGCCCCCCCGCCCCCCGGGCCTCCCCGCCCCCCCGGGCCTCCCCGCCCCCCGGGCCTCCCCGCCCCCCGGGCCTCCCCACCAGGCGTCTCCTAGCTAGGCCAGGACAGCGGAGAGAACAGGCACCTTCCCCAGACGGAGTGAACCGGCTGCCGGCTGTACCACAGTCACACTGCTGGGATGACTGAATCATCCCTGGAACTCAGGCAGGTAGAACATGCTGATGAGGCACTTTCCCCCTCCTCCACCCCCCCTCCTCCACCCCCCCCCCCCTCCCCTCCCCCTCCTGGGCTGCTGTACTGGAAGAACCCCAGCTAGCCAGGCCCTGGTATTTTTAGTGCTGCGTATACTGGAGAGAATATTAATAAGTCATCCGGATATATATAGAGTCATGTCTCCCCCTAGACCATCAGGGTGAAGCACAACACCACAGACACACACACACACACACACACACACACTCACTCACTCACTCACTCACTCACTCACACAGCATAGATAAGAGTGTAAATGTATACACACATGTACAGCAGGCTATATACAGTACACACATGCAAACACACAAATGGATGGGCAAACACACACACAAAGGCTGAAACCAACACACTCAACTAACTGCAATCACAAGAAGTTTTTGTAATACAAACTGAAGGTTTAAATGGAGCCAGAAGGGAATGTGTGTTGTGTCTTTATTCAGAAGCAAGCACACAATCCCAAATCAACACACAAGAGGTTGGTAAGAAATTATCAAACAACATGTTTTTGATCTGATATGATTGCTCTAATCCCAGAAGGTTTATCACTAGTGTTTAACAGTCAACATGATTTATCGCCTCCCCAATACCTGATTTTTTATAATCCTATAATCCTTTTCTTGTCCTACAATGTGCATATCACTGACAGTACAAACCTGCCACATGCTGAAACATCGGCCCCTCCCCAGCACCCCCTCTAACAGAACTGAACGGCAGAGGAGGAAGTCAGAATGTCTGCACCAACTGTTCCGTTCAGGAAGCAAGCTCACCCGTTACCCTCGGCAACCCCAATCAGCATCCTGCATCTCCACATCCTCGTTAGCTTCCCAACCACCCTCGACCTTCTTCCGATACCAACAACCTTCACCCCGCCTCTGCCCCGTCACGCCTTCCCTCCCCTCCACCCCCTTCACCCCCCCCTGCCCCCTTCACCCCCCCTCACCCCTAAATCCTCAACGCTGCCTCCAGCCCCCTCGCCCCCCATCATCCTCCATCCCAACCACGTTGTCTTTGGATGCCCCTGATCATCATCCGCTCAAGGCCCCCCCGGACTCCCATCAAATCATCTCTGCAACGCGGGCTGAACCATGATACAGCCGTCAATTAAAGGACGGGCAAACGCAGCCCCTATCTGTGTAATTAATCAAAGGCTGATTAGGGTTATTAGGGGTTTATCAGGAGGAGGCTGGCAGCCCAAGGTGAAGGAGCACCCCTCCCCCCCCCCCTTCCCCTCTTTCCTCCTCCATGGGGGGAGACAAACAAAAGCAGGCTTCTCTCTGTTCTCCTCCCTCTCTTCCTCTCAGCCTCCAACTCCCAAACTGCTGCTTCAGTGAAAGGTCGTGGAGAGGAGAGCATCCATCTTTTAAATGACTATGTTGATGTGAGGTAAAACACTAACAACGTGTGTGGGTGTGCTTGCGTGTGTGTGTGTGTGTGTGTGTGTGTGTGTGTGTGTGTGCGTGTGTGTGTGTGTGTGTGTGTGAGTTATGAGGGCTCAGGGAAACAGGGAAGAGAGGACATCCACAGTAGCTCGGGGAGCCATGTTAAGCTAATGTGTCAAAGTCAATCAGAAAGGACTTCCTCTACACGTAATAAACTCCAAACACCATGGAAAATCACCTTGTCTGTCAAGGGACGCATCCGTGACAGGAGATGCTTTTGTCTCAATGTTAAACTGATATCATGGGTTGAGAGACTGTGAAGAGTTTCCAAAAGGAAGCTGTAAATGTTGTTCTCATTTGTTTTGGTGTTAGGTTGCTGAAGGGAGCTCTTTCAAGCTCAATCGTTGAATGGCAGAAACAGCTAAAGGACTGAGGAAAGCATTTTTATAGATCCACTTTTTAGCCCGTGGCCCTCCAGCCAATCAACGAAGCTTTTTCCGTCTCAAGTCATCATGAAATGAGAAGAGTGGAGAGGGGAAGTTCAGAGAAAAAAGTGCTGAAATGACATTGCTGTCTCAAAAGCATGTAAACAGCTGTGTCAACAAAGCCTGTGAGATTAGCAGCATATGGGGACAGTACAGATAAGCATGCTGTTTTTATGTAGAACAGTAGGACAGGGGAGAGAAAGAGAGGAAGAGAAAGAGAGATGGGTGTGATTTAGTGTAGTATAGTATGACTGACACTACATAGTTGAGCACAGTTTGAGCATTTCAAAGTCAAGAAAAGGTGAATAGAGTAGAATGCTTGCTATAACACAATATAGTGTGTCAATACTAGATACTAACACTTATGTGAACACTATTAGCATTATAAGTATTATTAGCATTTTAATCTACAAGTTAATTAGTTCCACATCCAAGTCCTAGAGAAGTGTGCCTGCTACTTTACGGTAGGAGAGCCAGTCGTGTTTCAGAACGAGCCAATCAAAAGCCAGTGTTTCCCGCAGCATCCAATCTGGTGAGGCGGCTAGAGGTCGCATGCGGGATGACCTTCAGACAGCAGGACCCTGGCACCCACCTTCATTTCCCAGCTTGCACTGCTCCTCCCTCCATTTGTCTCTCCCTTTCTCCCTGTCCCTCTCTCTCTCTCCCTGGCCTCCCTCTCGCCCTCTATCTCTACCTGACCTCTCTCTCTCTCTGTCTTTGTCTGTCTCTCTCTGTCTCTGTCTCTCTCTCTCCCCCTCTCCCTCTCCCTATCTCTCTCTCTCCCTCCCTCTCTCTCTACCTGGCCTCCCTCACTCTCTTTCCATCTCTCTCTCCCTTTCTCGCTACCTGGCCTCCCTCACTCTGTCTCCCTCTCTCTCGCTACCTGGCCTCTCTCACTCCCTCTCTCTCTCTCTCTCTCTTTCCTGGGCCCCTGGAGGCCCCCTGGGCCCAGAGTCAGGCTTAATTAAAGCACATGATCACCCTAACAAGCCCTCGCTCTCTCCATCTCTGTTCCTCTGAGCTCAGATCAATACTGCAGCCCCTGTGCTTCAGTAGATACTATGACGTGTGCACACACACGCATTTACACACACATGCACGTGCGTGCAAGACCGCCGGCAAACACACACGTGCAAGCAAGCACACCCACGCATGTACACACAAACACACACGCACATTGATTATTCCACACCTTCCTTCTCTTACTCACTCATCAGTAATGAGGAATGTCCATTTTGATTCCAGGACACACAACCAATGCATGTTGTGAATATCCATGATCCAGCAGAAGTAAAGTGAATACGTGGCTGTTGGTTGGGAGCTCAGGGGAACCCACACTAACACCACGGTGTCTTCTCTCCTTTTGAGGGGGGGGTCTATGACCTCAAAGGGGCAGTACCGCAGTGTGCACCTGCAGGTGGGGACCCCTAACCATCCCTGTCAAGCCCTGGGGGACCTGTCCTGCAAAAAAGGCAGCTTACCTTTCATTTGACGCTGCAGTAATCTCATGTGAGATGCAGGGAAACTGTGTAAAACCAGGGACTGATGGACAGTGAGGAAACAGGGATGTGTCAGGTTGACATAAAGGACAAAAGAACAAAAAACTTGTTTTTTTCATGACCATAGAAAAAAAGACTGAAAATTAGTTCCTGTAGCCATCTGCGTGGCTAGATAGGTATGTTGTCCATACACACAGTTTGTGTGTACGAATGTGTTTGTTTGTGTGTGTGAGTGTGTGTGTGCGAGCATAATGTGTGTGTGTGTTGAGCTAACCCAGGCTGCAGACAGGCAGAGACAGCAGCTGCACATGCAGCAGACACTGATCCATTGTGTCTCTTCTCTCTGCTTCTCCCCCCCCCCCCCCCCCCCATTGTCTACCTGCTACCAGCTCTGTCCTTCCACCACCTCTCTCCCTCTCTCTGGTCTCTCTCTGGTCTTACTTCCATCTGTCTCTCTCATTCTGCCCACCTCAACCTCCGTCTTTTTCCCTTTCTTTTGAATCTCTCGCTCCTCCTCTTCCTTACCATATCCATTAGGGGTGGGAATCTTTTGGTACCTCACGATTCAATTCAAATCAAATTTTTCAAATTTCCCCCACCCCTAATATCCAACCTTCCTTCTCTCTCTCCATCTTTCTCTCTCATTCCTTAGTCCCAACTCTCGACCATTGTCCACCTTCTCTTCCCCTCGTTCTCCCTCTCCCCAGCCTCTCTCTGCTCCTCTCCCCTGTGCTGTCTTATTTGCAGCTCTTCCTCGTCTCCTCCTCTCCTCCTCTCTCTCCTCCTCCTTCCTCTCATCCTCCTATTTCTCCTCCTTTTCTCTCTCTCCCTCTCCTTCCTCTCTCCTCCTCCCTCTCCTCCTCTCTCTCCTTCCTTCTCTCCCCTCTCCTCCTCTGATCCCTCTAACCGTTACAAGCAAGCAGAGAAGAAAGATTACCTGGCTATGGGTTGAAGATACAGGTGCACACATTTTCTCTCTCTCTTTCTCTCTCTCTCTCTCTCTCTCACACACACATACACACCCACACACTCTTAAAGAGATATCAGCTGCAGATCCAGGCTAAGCTTTTTGAATGTAAACACACACTTGGCCCTTGGCTCACTGCAGGCCCAGACTGAGACAAACAATTACTATTGATCCAGCTTACGGGAGCTCTAAAATGCAAGGTGAGAGCAAATGTGTATGTGTGTGTGTGTATGTGTGTGTGTGTGTGTGTGTGTGTGTGTGCGTGTACATGTGCACACCCCTCCAGCTTATCATTCAGAATGATTTCACAAGACTTCTGTCAGACAGTCTCATACAGAGCTGAACCAGAGAGGGAGACAGCCTCCAGTGAACACAGCTGGAGAGAAAGAGAGAGAGACAGAGAGAGAGAGAGAGAGAGAGAGAGAGAGAGAGAGAGAAAAGAGAGAGAGAGAGAGAGAGAGAGAGAGGAGGAGGAGAGAAAAAGAAAGAGACAGAGAGAGGTATGGAGGAAGATGACCATTCCCAGCCAGTGGAACGGCTCTTTTTCAGCTTGGGTTGTTCCAGGATGACAGCCACAGGTAAAGAACAACAACTGTTTGTGCATCATTAACGGTTGCCATAATCGACTTATCTAAATTCACAGCATGTAGGCTTTCATCGGAATTAACACTGCACCCATCAGCCGGTGGTCCTCAATAACCGTGTGTGTGCGTGTGTGTGTGTGTGTGTGAACTGCCATTACAGCACTACAAGTCCTGACTCGGCAGAGTGAAGAAGAGAGTGAAGTCCTCTGTGTCACTAATGCAGTGCCTGATCACAGTGTTAACAAGCAATCTCTCGAAACCTGGTCCACACGTGCACACACACAAATACACACGCACACACACACACACATCCTGTACACACATGAATACACAAGCACACACACACACTATACACACATGAATACACACGCACACGCACACACACACACTATACACACATGAATACACAAACACACACACAGCATAGCCAAGAAGAGCCACGCTCGAGTGAAACTGTAGCTCAACAGAAAGGAAGGAGAGAAAGAGGGGTTGGCGAGAGAGAGAGAGAGAGAGACAGAGAGAGAGAGAGAGAGAGAGGGAGAGAGAGAGGGAGACAGGCAGAGACAGAGGCAGAGAGGCAGAGAGAGAGGGAAAGAGGATGTGGGGGCATAGTATATTATCATGTCAAGGCTTTTTCTGTGGTCATTTCAAATGACCAACCCAAGGCTATAAGTGATTGGGTTTCAGGAAAATTTGCAGGTTTGAACATTTGGACAGAACTGACTTTGTCCTTCAATTCACCGCGTTCGTTCCTTGTTCCTTCCAAAATGCACATGCACACACACACACACAGCTTCTTAAGAGCACAGCAGTCAACAGCCCCAGAGGGAGAGAGAGATGGATAGAGAGAGAGACTACTTTAAAAACAGAGGGTTAACCGTGACAAACCCTCTGGCATTTACTTTCAACTCTCTTTTCTTCATCTGCCTTTCTTTTCTCTCTCTTCCTCTCTCGATAAGGAGCAAGGAACTGGGGATTTCAGCTTGTTGTATTAGGATAAAACAACCCTGGAGACAGGTAAACTAGTAAACAAGTAAACAACCCAGGAGACAGGTAGACTAGTAAACAAGTAAACAACCCTGGAGACAGGTAGACTAGTAAACAAGTAAACAACCTAGGAGACAGGTAGACTAGTAAACAAGTAAACAACCCTGGAGACAGGTAGACTAGTAAACAGGAAGCCCTTCTCACTCACTTTCTGCCATTTCCAATTCTCATCAAAACACGATTGGATTTTTTTCTCACATTTTGATTGGCTCAAAAAGGGCAGGGGGGGGGGGGGGGGAGCGGTTCACATGCTCCTGCATGAGCATTGTGGGTAAAGGGAGAAAATCTGAGCAGATTACCACGCCAATTTCACATGGGAAGAGAGAGCTCTGGAAAAGACAGATAAGGAAAATCATATCAAACTGCTGCCAGCCAAATATGTATCCAATAGCCCCAAAACACAAACAATTTATAATAAGCCCAAATAACGATGGAGCAGAATGCTGCCTGCAGTTTGGATGGGGGTATTTTTAGAGTGCTCGTTGATAATTACCCTCTATTCAAAACAGCAGAATCACAAATGCCACCATCAGGGCTGTGTACAAACACACACACACACACACACACACACACTAGACTGACTGCATACATCATGTGTACTTTGTAGCACATAATACACCCGACAGAGCATGCACACAAATACACAGTTTGCACACACACACACACACACACACACAGGAAAGAAGCAAATACAAACCATCTTTGGTGGCTACTGAGGGGACAGCTATTACATTTCACATTCAGGATGTTCAATATGCAATTAGAAGCACTCTGAAGGACTTTAAGTGTTTGGACGAATGCACTGTTCAACTTTTAGGACACACACTTGCACACACAAGCTGGGGGATTCTTAGTAATGACTGCATGTGTGACTCACTGAGCAGAGCTAACACTATGGGTAGGCACAGGAAACACACAACTATCTCACCTGTCATTATCACTACTTAAAAGCAACACACACACACACACACACACACAAATGCACAAATTACAGTTATTATATTTAGTCCTTCTTAATGGAGGATAATAATGGAGGATGCAATTACAGTGTACCTGTACTCCCTGCACCAACAGACAGACAGACAGACAGACAGACAGACAGACAGACAGACAGACTGATGGATAATCAGACAGACAGACAGACACAGACATATATACACACAGACATATATATACACACACAGACACACAGACAGACAGACAGACAGACAGATGGATGGATAATCAGACAGACAGACAGACATATATACACACACACATATATATACACACACAGACAGGCAGACAGACAGACAGACAGACAGACAGATGGATGGATAATCAGACAGACAGACAGACATATATACACACACACATATATATACACACACAGACAGGCAGACAGGCAGACAGACAGACAGACAGACAGACAGGCAGGCAGGCAGGCAAACAGACCCTGTATAAGGCCATCAGCCCTCTGGCCGTGTCATTAAAGCTGAAACAACAGGACTCTCACTTTACTGAGCTCATCTCATCTCTGCCAAGTAATTACACCCATAAAGCACTGCTGGGAGCCTAGACTCTGGTAGTCCTGGATTCATACACACACACACACACACACACAAGCTCTCACACACACACACACACACACACATAAGGTCTCACACATACACATTCCAGCACACACACAGACAGACACCCGCATACACAAGCACACACACATTGTTAACAGAGACGCTTACTTCAGCCCACACACTACCATCCTCAGCTTCCTCCAGAGGAATGGTATGTTAGCTCCTACCACAAGGAGCACCTGCCAAAACGACAACACAACAACTATGTAGTCTGTACTGTGTGTGTGTGTGTGTGTGTGGTGAATCTGTCTCAGCTCTGTGCCGTGCAGAAGACACTGGGAGACGGGGGGGGGGGGGGGGGGGGGTAGAGAGTGGGAAAGAGGGAGGTAGACTAAGGGTAGATTAAGGATTGATTCCATTTAATGG
>NC_140378.1:17167500-17207500 GCF_054491055.1 Hypomesus nipponensis
GAAGGCAACAAGTGATAACTGCAGGTACACCACTTCCATCAGCCCGGTTCATTATACTAGAGGACCGGGCCACAGCTGGACCTCCCCAGAGCTGCTTTGAAGTCCGCTTTTCAACAAGACCGCACTGTGCTTCACTTCAAAGACAACAATTACAACCGCTCCACGCCTTTCAACAAGCGCGCTCACCTCGTCTTTCACTCTCTCACTCTGCCTCGCTCCTTCCTCGCTCCTTCCTCGCTCCTGCCTCTCTCTCCGCCTCTCTCCCGCCTCTCTCCCGCCTCTCTCCTGCCTGTCTCGTGCCTCCCTCCCGCCTCTCTCCTGCCTCTCTCCTGCCTCTCTCCTGCCTCTCTCTTGCCTCTCTCCTGCCTCTCTCCTGCCTTGCCAACAAGCAACCAGAAGAGAGGATTTGGGATGACAGCTGTCTACCACAGTGATAATCTAGCCTGACTCAGAGACAGATAGGAGGTAATTCTAATTAAAAGTAACAATAGGAGTGCTGTGATGTTTTCACATGTACACCCGCTTCCTTTGTAAGTCTATGTTTACTCCCAAACCATTTCTTAATGGGCCCTGCTTATCTATAATGGAAGACAACAATTAGGATGGACTTGGGCAACAGAACAGCATGAGTCTTCTGGGGTAAAGTTTTCTTTGAGTCGCTGAAGAGACAGCATCAGCCACAACGACAAGGAACACGCACACAAAATAAATGACAATTTAAAAAAAACTTTTGGAGACATGCTTGAACTGATGTGGTTTAGGTTGTGTTACAGTGTACGTGTTACGCACATCTTCAAAAACTAGACAATGTTGCCTTTCAAATAATGCCTCGTGCTTGCATTTTGTCCTACTGTTCTACTATTATAAGTTTTGCCATTTGGGTACGCCTACTAGGCGAAAAATACACTCATTTTTCGGATGTTAGTAAGACTAGCAAACACACGGACTCTTGGGACAGTGTGTCACAGTGAGAGGATACTGCTTCCAGGCAGGTGGCAGAGAGCGATAAAGAGCGGGAATTGCCGCGGAGACGAGATAAAACCTTGGACACGAGAACGGTAGCCGAACGGAAATTGAAGCGCCGCGTTTACTTTACCAGAGGAGAAGAGAGGAGAGAGGAGAGAGGAGAAAAGAGAAAATAGAGAGGAGAGAGGAAAGAGAGTAGAGAAGAGAAAAGAGGGGAGGGGAGAGGAGAAAGGAGAGAGGTTCAGGACCACAGACAGAACATGATACCCCCCCCCCCCCCTGCCCCTAAAGGGAAAAAAAAAAAGTGTCTGATATTTCCCACTCCGAGTTCTACCTGGCAACCCAGTTAGACTGGTGTCACACCCCCCGGTGAGACATCCCAGAAGTGTGCACTGTACGTGTACGTCTGCGGGGCTCCTACACTCAACATCCCTCGTCTACCATGTCAGCCAGGCTGGGTCACATGGCCACCCAGGACGATGACGCCGTAGTAGTGGGTGTTGCGGTTCCAGGGGTTGAATCCTTCGGAGGGACGTCAGTGTTGAATGGAGAGGATGCCTGCCTGCTGCCAGGCTCCCTACTTAGCATGCCCTTCATACTGGGGAATGCTATCATCCTGTCCGCCCTCGTTCCAACAGCTGCTCTCTCTCTCCTATCCCCCCTCGTCTTGTCTCTCCATTAAAAGGCACTTCCACCGGGTCCGCGACCGGCATCCCCCTCCCACGACACACACACACACACACACAAACACATTAGCGCACACTCACATTAGCACACGCAAGCGTACACATAAACACAGCCATCACACACACGAACGTAAATACACACGCATACCAGCACAGACACGCACCGTCTCACACACACGCATTAGCACACGCACATCATCACGTACACACACTTAAATACACACACACAGAAGCGTACAGCAGCCAAGCACAAACCATTAGCCAACAGAGCCACTCATGTCTTGGGGGAGTTTGGGCACTTTCAGCCCACCCCCCCGGGAGCTTCCAGGGTGGGAGGCGACGCTAGCACACCCACCACCCCCTTCTGGAACACAGAGTCTACCACAGTTTACTGTCAAGATAGGGTATTTTAGAGGCAGTTGGGAATCTAATCCTCAACACAGACTATTAATAGCACGTACTGACAAGTTCTTAGACCAGGTTTAATTCAACTTGCCCTGTGCAAGAACAAACCAAGCACAACATTCCCAAAAACTCGGAACTAAATCAAGTCTTTCAAAAACATCATAAAGGTGATGTATTTACACAGATATGTTCATAAAGACGTGAAGTGTGACTTTACTGCCAGAGCGATGTTATAGGGCCTCGGGGTGGAGAGAAATGGAGTGTGTGTGTGTGTGCAGTATGTACAGAACGTCATCATTGTACACACACACACACACACACACAGAGAGGGGGGGCCTTGTCTCTGTCTCTCTCTCTCTTTCTCCATCTTTCTTACTCTGTCTCATATAAACACCGACACTTAAAGAGAAATCCAATTTCTGTTAACAGCCCCATGCAGCACTGATAGGATCTCTCACCTGCAGCCAGAAGAGCGGCTCACCACAGATCCATCCATCCAGCACTGCCTCTCTCTCTCTCCCCATCACACACACACACACACACACTCCCCATGAAGTCTCCCAGCCCTCTCCTAAAGTGGCTTTCTCAGATACTAAGTTTCATTTTTTGGTAGGAATCAATAAAATGACACATACACTAACAAGTGCACTGACACTGACACACACACACACCGCAAGCTCACAGACACTACCCCCTCACACACAGCCATTTGAAATGTATCATTTCGGCAGGATCGTTGATGTGGTCAGAAGTCTGTTTGTCATTCGTGCAGATGTGGATATCGTGACAGACTTCACTCGTTAACCTGCTGTCATGTCAGACGTAGCCCCCCTCATCTGCTCCTTTAACTGCTGCTCGACATTATCATGAAATACAAAGACAACGTTTCCATGTTTGAAGATCCTGAGCTTCTTTCATCAACAGACTAGCTAACAACAGATATTTTGGCATACAGTTGCTATGGTACTGTAAGTGGTGATCATATTTCTAAGTGTAGCACTAATGTGTTTGCAAGCTTCTGTTACAGGCCCCAGCTTTCAGCAAATAATCGACCTTCATTCATGGACAGGAACAGAGCCTGCTAGATAGCCACGAACTTGTTAACTTGGTGCGATATATATATATATATATATATATATATATATATATATATATATATATATACATATATATATATATATATGAATAAACCAACCAGTAAGTCCTAAAAAAGTTGTCATGTTGGCTAAATATCGTTTTATTCAAAAATTTGGGTCATGCCTGTTTTGTCAATACATCATTCACCTCTCCTTGTTCCTGTTGATCTTCATGAGCTGCTTAGCAGCGCCACTGCCAACTAGCTTTCCATCGATCTAGCCAAGTAGCTCTAATTAGTTCCTAAAAACAGGTGTTCTTGAGCTTTTTATGTGAATTACCTCTAAGGCAAGAGATAAACAGCTACTTCACAAGGACTATCGTTCAATTTGTGGCATGGGTCGCGTCATGCACCGTTGAAAATAGATTGAGCTAAGACCATCGCTTGCAACCGCTAACTACCCTCAGCCAGCCTGCGGCTAGGTGCTGATGTCCCGAGATTTGGGATTTGTCTTTTAATAGATTTATCTCCTCCTCACGATGAATCATGTTGGTTCAGTGTAATACATATGGATGAAATGAAAACACTGAGAAAACTAGAAGTGATGGGGAACTTAACTACCTTAAACTCTCAACTGAATGATCCATCTTCTGTCAGATAGTTAGCTCTTTTGGAAGGATCTGAACCACACTGATTGCAAACCCCATTCAGTGAAGAGCCAGATGCCGCTGTATAGGCCTACTGATTTAATCAGTTACGGAACATATTTTAAAACGTTTTTTTTCTTTACACTTTATTTTCATTTTAGCCTTTCGAACAGAGCAGTGGAACTGTATGGTGCGTTTATCTGTGTCCTGAATTCCAGGCAAGAGTTAAGCTCCAATCCATGAAGTTTTACACCCAAGACTAAAGCCTTAAGCTAAACCAGATTAAAACCCTTTTCATTTGGGTGGCAGGCTCTGTGGCTGTACCTCCATGGCCTCTGCCTTCTTCCGGAACATGTCCTCCATGTCGTCTGCCAGCCTCTTCACCAGCCTCAGGCCGTTGATCTCCTCCACCCGCACCGCTCGCTCAAACTCCTTGTATTTCTGGAACACACAAACACACGTGGACGCCTTATTAGAGCTGCTCGACATTTAATGATTGTGATGAAGGATCTAGGTTAGAACTTTAGTGAGTTTGAACGCGTACAAAAGCTGTCAGTTCTGCATGGCCACTGATTGTAAGTAACCTAGCTAACCACTCTTTATGAAATACTGTTTAAGTGTTTTGCCTGTTAGACATTTTAATTCCACTCTTATTTTAAATGTGATTTTTCAACAAACGTGAACATAAAATATGAAATATCCCTTCACACCCATCGTGAGTTTTAATGTTTGAGCCAAAGAAAAACCCAAATCCTCCAATTCCCTCTTCTGGAGACCGAGACAGTAAGTCGAGCTGATTTGAACTCATGCCCTCGCCGCACACACACACACACACACGCACGCACACGTACACACACACACACACACACACGCTGCTTTGCTGCCTGGGTGGGGGAGTTTCTTTTTTAATTTTTTTTTTCAACATCAGGAATACTGTTGGTCTTCAAAGCTGCAGACGCCTGCATTCAACTCTGGAGGGATTTAACCGAAGATTACCGTCATATCAAATGGCAGTGGTCTCTATAATGTTGGGCCAAACAGCTTAGACTAACACTCTCACCCTGGTCTTACAGGAACCGAATGACAGAATGAAGGAGGAGGAAAGAGGGATGGAGAGAGATGAGGAGGGGGAAAGAGAGAGAGAGAGAGAGAGAGAGAGAGAGAGAGAGAGAGAGAGAGAGAGAGAGAGAGAGAGAGGGGAGGAAAAGAGAAGGATAAGGAATGCCATCCGACTGGAGTGGGTGAGGACAGTTAGGATTTAGATGATGATCAGAGAAACTGTGAGACATGACAGAACTGGAGGAGAATTCTGTATCACTGGATTGATGCTTTAAGAGAGGCTGTTCTCGGGGACGATATACTACAGGCAGCAGGAGAAGTGGAGAGGCAGGGAAAGTGAGAGACTGCAGCTATTTACTCCTGTTCATTGTACACTGAATGAATCCTCAGCAGAGTCAATTTACACCACATTATCATTGAAATGAACTGCAAAGTGCCTCCTTTTTAAAACAATCAAATGCACTAAAGTCCATTTCCGTATTTTCCGATACTGAGTGGTCTTTGTTCACAGAAACAAGTGTGTACGGGAACTCAGTGCTACAAAAATGGTTGTCTGGTGTGTGTGTGTGTCTGGTGTGTGTGTGTGTGTGTTTGTCTCCACCAGGAGGATTTGACTTCCACTCTGATACTGTCCCCCTCAGAAGGGAAAGACAATGCAGAGAGAAAGAAAGGGGGAAAGGGAGATAGAAGGAGAACGCGCGAGAGAGGGGGGAGGTGTAGAGATGTCAAGCTTTGTGTGGGATGCATCCTTTTCATGAGAGGCAAGGAGAAAGCAGGTGACAGGTGTGGGAGGGGGGGGTGAGATTAGAATGAGGAAGAAAGAAACAGGGGAGGGGGAGAGAGAGAGAGAGAGAGAGAGAGAGAGAGAGAGAGAGAGAGAGAGAGAGAGAGAGAGAGAGAGAGAGAGAGAGAGAGAGAGAGAGAGAGAGAGAGAGAGAGAGAATGGCAGGGCGAGGGGAATGGAAAGAGGGAGAGGGGTGGAAACAGAGGGCAGGGAGAGGGAGGTGTAGAGAGGTCACACACTGGTGTGAAATGTATCCTGATCTCTGAGGGCTGTGAGAAAGGGGGGAACGGAGGGAGGGAGGGAGGGAGGGAGGGAGGGAGGGAGGGAGGGAGGGAGGGAGGGAGGGAGGGAGGGAGGGAGGGAGGGAGGGAGGGAGGGAGGGAGGGAGGGAGGGAGGGAGGGAGGGAGGGAGGGAGGGAGGGAGGGAGGGAGGGAGGGAGATGGGAGGGGAAACTGGAGAGCTGTTCTGGAACATACCAGCTACTTGTGAGACCGCTGAAGAGAGAGAACAGCACTCAGTACAGAGGGAGGAGGAGAGATAAACAACATGAAGGATACAACTGGGGAAGGCATAAGTGCTGAACGGAGACACAGACCTTGCAGAGAGAGAGAACAAGACGTGGCTCACAGTAGCATGCTGCTATAATGACATTATTATGAACACCATCAGCCCAATAAAAAAGCAGTCCTATGCCTAACACCTTTCTTAAATAAACCTGAAACCCCAACCTCTACCCTCACAGAAACCGGAGCCAGCTAGAGTTTCAAAATTCTGTGTGACCAATCATCGCGACTGACTCAGGAGTCAGCAGCGAATCACAGTGACAGAGAGAGTACCAAGAAGCCAATCACGCCGAATGACCGACCACTCTGGAACCAATCAGAGTGACAAACGGGGGCCTTTGCCACTCATCCCAGCATCCCAGGCTGACACTCTTCCTCGTGTTAGTCCTGACATCAGGGACAGTGGATGTTCCCGTCCTTCTCTCTTCATCCTCTCCTCCTCCCCTCATCCCCCCCCCTGTTTCCCTGGTGACATGCTAAGTGTTTGTAAGGCCGGGGGGGGGGGGGGATACAGTGTACCTGAGGTGTTGTATTCACTCAGGCTGTCATGGTGACCTCAACTCTGAACAGCCCCACTCTCTGAACCTGAGAGAGACCATGGCTCGAGACAGGAGCCATGAAAGTCATGGAGGTCAACATGAGGCTAGGAGTCTCAGCCCCTGCCACACCTTACCGTTTGGCCCGAAAAGAAAGGGAATTGCTCAAAATTTCCATTTGAATAAAGCTGAAATCAAATGATATGATGAAATTTGATCTTGTACAGATTTCTCTCCGATCAGAATCTAGCTGGGTCAACCACAACCATCTATCTGATTTGGGCGGGTTTAATACGATGTCTATGCAGCGGAGTGCTGTTGAGGCATTTTAGTAAACAAACTACAGGACGTTCTATTGCTCTGATTGTTTCCATCCAATTCTATCCCATTGCGCCCATAGACATTTTGGCCTGTGTAATGTCCCTTGGAAATCGAAAATGAACTGAGAGGTTCCAGACTAATACGCATTTCAGAATCAGTCTGGCCCAGTTATTGAATAGTGGAAATGACAGAGCCAGGTCCTCTCTCTCTCTCTCTCTCTCTCTCTCTCTCTCTCTCTCTCTCTCTCTCTCTCTCTCTCTCTCTCTCTCTCTCTCTCTCTCTCTCTCTCTGTCTCTCGCTGTCTCTCTCTGTCTCTCTCTCTGTCTCTCTGTCTCTGTCTCTCTCTGTCTCTCTCTGTCTCTCTCTGTCTCTCTCTGTCTCTCTCTCTCTCTCTCTCTCTCTGTCTCTCGCTGTCTCTCTCTGTCTCTCTCTCTGTCTCTCTCTGTCTCTCTCTCTGTCTCTCTCTCTCTCTCTCTCTCTCTCTCTCTCTCTCTCTGTCTCTCTCTCTCTCTCTGTTGTGCCCCACTAGACACAGGGGATTGTGCTGCTAATCTCTTCCACACAGAGTGCTTCAACAGTAGGACAGCAACAGCCCCCGGCCTCCATCTCCAGGTTCCAGCAGTCAGCAAGGATCTGAAAAACACACACACACACACACTCACATACACTGTCTCACACACACACACTTTCACTCACTCACACGAACGTACACACAGACTCACATACACACACACACACAAGTCTCACACACACACACAAGGGTACCACACACTGACAGGAGGAGCAGGCATGTTCAAATGTTAACAGTTAAAAGTACAGTGTACAGTGTGTGTGTGTGTGTGTGTGTGTGTGTGTGTGTGTGTGTGTGTGTGTGTGTGTGTGAACATCATGTAGATGTGAAACAGCAGGTGAGTGGATAGCTATGATTCTGCATAGTGAAGAGCAAGCACAGTAGGATGTGACAGCATGAGTGTATAGGGTCCATATGTAACAGGAGATGTGGAGACACAACTAGCAACCACACACACACACACATCTACTGCAGGACCACACGTGATACACACATTTACATTCTGTCATTTAGCAGACGCTCTTATCCAGAGCGACTTACAGTAACATTCCCCCGAGGCAAGTAGGGTGAAGTGCCTTGTGTTAGCGTTAACGTCATTTGGCACAGCGGGGAAAAGAACCGGCAACATTCTGATTACTAGCCCGATTCCCTAACCGCTCAGCCACCTGACTTCCACACACACTCCTACTGCAGGACCACACATGAACTCCCAGAGAGTTAGGAACATTGGGGCATCGCAGGACGAGTCATCACACAGGTCTTATTCCTAACAACTCATGCTACGCATATATCAATACGATGGTGTGTGTGTGTGCGAGCAAGGGAGAGCGTGTGTGTATGCACGCCCGCTTGTGTGTGTGTGTGTGTGTGGTCTCTGTGGGGTTTGATGGCACAGTGATTAATGAAGGAGGAAAACGTCATTTCACACAGAGCCTCAGCCTCAATCCCGAAAACCCTCAGCTCATTTTACGCATCACTGAAGCACCTTACACACACACACACACACACGCACACACACACACACACACACAGCTGTTGGGGTCACATGCACTTGTACATAGGTATACACATAAACACCCTAATGCCACACATACAAACTAAAACTTTTAGACAACCAGACATTTCTGTAAATGACCACCTGTTTTCAAAGGGAACTGGCAACATTACCTTTGGGAAAATCCAAGTAAAGATCTGAAGTAAAGGTCAAACAAGCTCACATGAATCCAGATCCCAAACAAAAGAGCAGGGAAACACTGCCGGTGGAGTCATCTGAGCCAACCTCCTTATTCATCCAATCATAAACCAGCTTCTTCAACCTCCTCATTCTCTCCAATCATAAACCAGCTTCCTCAACCTCCTCATTCTCTCCAGTCATAAACCAGCGTCTTCAACCTCTTCATTCTCTCCAATCATAAACCAGCTTCTTCAACCTCCTCATTCTCTCCAGTCATAAACCAGCTTCTTCAACCTCCTCATTCTCTCCAGTCATAAACCAGCTTCTTCAACCTCCTCATTCTCTCCAATCATAAACCAGCTTCTTCAACCTCCTCATTCTCTCCAATCATAAACCAGCTTCGGGGCTGGAATCATGAGGAGGTCTCCTGCTGCCATGTTTGTTTTATTACAAGTGGATGAGAAGGGTATGGGTGAACAACGTGTGTGTGTGTGTGTGTGTGTGTGTAGATCAAAGACTGCTGAAATGGAGGGCCACTCAGGGAAAGTCCCGAGGTAGAGAAGAGAGGGAGACAGAGAGGGAGAGGAAAGAGAGAAACAGACCTGTAAAGAGAGGGAATGAAAAAAAAAGTTCTCAAAGCGGGTGATGCTTAAGGCCTGTTACCTTCTGTCCTTGCAGAGCTCAGATCAACACCTTCAATAGCGTGGAACCTGAACAGAACCACACCCCTCTGGCTGTCTGGGTGGAACAAGCCAGTATAGAAGTCTAACGCGCAGAGAGCAGGACTGATAACTCTAGTTAATGGACTCTTTGATGCTTTAAGACCAGGACATCCATAACAAGAAGGAGGGGGAAAAAAAAGAAAGGCTTGAAAAGACAGAGGGAGGGCAAGAGATTATTCCTCCGTCTGGACGGTCACGCTCAATCTATTCTCAGACTGTTTCTGGGGGAGAAGGGCGGAGTGAACTCTCCTTTCTTCTCTGCTCTCCTCTGCAGCTTTCTGTTTCGCTCTCTCGTGGTGCTTTTTCATGGGGAGGTTTTGTCCTAGTCTGACAGAGAGATGGTGTGGTTTGAAACCACCCCATCGAGGGGAAAGCACACGATGACTGTGGAAGCCCAGCATGTTGGCGCACCGCAGGACACCCAGGTAAACTCCACCTTTGGTTTGTCTAACTGGGGGGGCTTTGCCTCTTCATTTTGGCCCTACACTTTTAAGGGGAACCGAAGCACCAGTATGCTCAAAGAGATTTGAAGACAGTGATGATGTTTTTGACAAATTATACCATTTGTTTTGTCCTGATTATCTTAATGTTACAACCAGATGCACTAACTATTGTCCAATCATATAAGAAACGTGAGAATCTCACAATGATAAAAATACATTTCTACAATGTAAACCTAATTCCGGCAAGATTGCATTGCTACAAAAACAGTGATGACAGTCTTATATTAAGGTGTTAAAGTACAACAAAAAGACCTTTAAATTATTCAGCTGGACCGCAGAACAGAAGAGCAAAAGCTAGAAGCAATCATTTCCTTCTCAAGTCAATAGAGGGCACTTAAAAGTGTGTGTGTGAATGTGTGTGTACATAGCTAGATGTTCGGAAGAAAACCAGTTACTGCTGCACTACAGTCATCATTTTAATAAACACACATTGATTCCCCTTGGCCGTGTTTGTAATTACGGTGGAACATGCTTCTGAGAAGCGAGAGAGAAGGGGAGGAGAGGGAGGGGTCAAAGAACCAGGACCCTCCCTCAGTCTTCTGTCAGCCTATCAGCCTGTCAGCCTTTCTGCCTATCAGCCTGTCAGCCTATCAGCCTATCAGCCTGTCAGCCTGTGCCCCGCAACGACGTGCCACCACACACGAGCACAAAACTCCTTGTGCCGTTGGAGTTGTAAATGAGTGTGGAACCCTTCATGTCACGCTTGTCCTGTCTGTCACAGAGGCACGCTGGTGTGAGTCTCCCACTCCCTTGAGGTCCCCACCGATCTCCCTTTACAACTTCTGAGAGTGTTTGGGGGGGAGGGGGGGGGGTGTTGGTGTGTTCATGTGAAGGTGTGCATGTGTGTAAGTGTGACACAGACAGACTCTCTCTGCCACAAACCCAAGCACACCCTCTCCAACACACACACACACACACACACATGCCTGATCATATGCTACTGGGAGAACAATCCCAGTGTGCATTGCGGCCATTGCATGTGCACCATTGTCTCTGTGAGCGTGTGGTGAAAGCTGGCAGTCACTAATGGATACTGTTGTTCACTGTCCCCAACTGCTATGCCAAACACACACACACACATGAACACACATTCTTCATTTCTTAATAAAGTCCATTTAGAAAACCAATGTGTGATACAAGACAAATATACATAAATAAAATGCTGAAGTGAAGTTCAGGCATTTCACTTCTGGAGGTTGAGCTTAAGGTGGGCATGTAGGCTCCGGAAAGAAGAGCAGAGCACAAGTGAACACCGTGACAACACAGACAAGACGTGGGGCATCTATGGTTTGGAAAAACAGGGACAAAGGGTTCTCCAAAAAGAAATACAAACAAACCCTACTCAAGCGGCAACCCCAAAAACAGGTGAGTCAATGTGTTTCTTTCAGAACTCCTTCGGTTCTTCTGTTTGTTTGTTTGAGTTTTCTTAGCGATACAAATTGTGTTTTGTGGCTCGAAGACTGTTCTCCATGCATCCTCACAGGCACAGATTGATTTCTGTGTCAGTATGCACAGATACAGGGAGTGGGTAAACCTCGTAATGGGGTGTAGAAAAGCTACATTTATTCCCCAAGCCAAAGTTCCACTTTGCAATTTCCTTTCAGTATGTTTTTGTCTGTTTGCGTCTACACACCCATAATGCTGTTGATGTCTCTCACAGTCCTGTCTTGGAGTTTAAACCATCTGAACCAACTCAAAAGCAGTTTTTAGGCTCAATTTAAAGAGCATACTTTCTGATTAACAGCCTTGCCTTTGACAGGAGAATTCTTCTTTACGTTGGTTACGGAACAGGAAGAAAACATTCCCCAAGCAACAGGTCTGCATCTAAAAATCTTCAGGGCTGGGAACTACAGAGAACAGAATACAGTTAATCTTGGACGCTGGAGACAAATCCCTCTTTCTAAACAAACCCAGCGTGTGTTTCTGGACTGGAATATTCACCTCTCCACACAGGGAAAGGGGCTGTCAGTTTGATGGAAGTCAAAGGTATTATTCAAAGTCATTGGTAATGTTTGTTATTTGACCAAACCCTTAACACATCCCTTCCCATTCAGGAACAAAGATCACACATCACATATTCTCTCTCAGTCTACTTTTATGGCTACACGACCCCTCCCACAAACACACCACACCCTCTGATCAATACAGATCAATCAATCAATCCCCACCCTTGTCACTGATCAATGTCTTGTTCTTGCACCCTGGGTATTTAGCATAAGTCTGTGTCATCATTGCATTAGCAACTACAGGCAGCAGACCACTACTCAATACACAGAGCGTTAGGGAGAAGACAAAGCGTAAGGAGCCCCCCCCCCCCATCAGCCCCCCCCCACCCCCACCCTGGAGATCAATACTGACTCTCATAGCGACCTGCTCCAGTAAAGCAGAAGGGGCCTAGTTCTCCATGTAACCGTCGTGACGTCGTGTAGGATTTGGTGCTGGGAGTTGGTTTGTGCTCCAGGCAGACCACAAAAGGAAAAACATGATTGGCCGAATTGAGTGAGTGTGTGGTGTGTGTGTGTCTGGTCTTTCAGTAGGTCTAGCAGGTGAGAGAAGTTGAAGGTGAGGGAGGGAGGGAGGGAGGGAGGGAGGGAGGGAGGGAGGGAGGGAGGGAGGGAGGGAGGGAGGGAGGGAGGGAGGGAGGGAGGGAGGGAGGGAGGGAGGGAGGGAGGGAGGGAGGGAGGGAGGGAGGGAGGGAGGGAGGGCAGAGAGCTGTCACACTGAGCTGGCTTTGGCAGGCCTCTCTCAGTGTAGGACACACACCGGGAGGTGGGGTGGAGACCAAACACACACACAAACACACACAGCGAGGTGGGGTGGAGACCACACAAACACACACACAAAAGGGGGAAAGGGGGGGCAGGGAAGGAGGGGGGCCCATCTGAGGGAGTCACAGAGTGCATCAGGAAAAGGATGTTGTGCTGGGCCAGCGGAACTATTTTTGGTGCGGACCCGCTCCACTCCTGCATCACAGTCAAGTGTCCCCAGAACGCCTCCCATCTATTCTTTAGTGCCATAAACTAAAGCTGCATCTGTTCTATAATTCACAAGAGAGAGGGAGAGAGAGAGACATAAGTGCAGAGTGAAAGAGAGAGAGCCAGACACACAGAGACAGAGAGTGAGATGGGCAGAAAGAGGGGGAGAACAATGTGGGCAAGTCAGACAGAAATCACTGTAAAAAGTTGTTTAAGCTGACAGAGAAGGACTGAATGTCGTTTTGTCACGTTCATTTCACTTGCATATTTCCACAAACTACAAAAAAAGTACAAAATGAAAATGACTTAATTGATGTTATATTTACTCGGGAAGTGGGATGTAAATGCATTGAGTTGATTTAGTGTGGAAAGGGAAGTGAATGGCTCATAACAGTAGCTGAAGATTGTGTTACCAGACGGAGATCAATACTAACATCCCCTGACCCCTGGAGAACCCTATCTCCTTCTACCCACTTCCACTTGTGTGTCACCTTGAACAATAAACCCTTAACAAGAAATGAATGGCAACACAAGCAGAGTGCTGACCCTCCAAGACTCAACACAACAACTCGAGAGACAGATGAAGCTAAAACAGCAGGATTAAGAGTCTCTGTGTTTTGGGAGGGAGTGTGGAAATAGATATTGTGATTAATAGTGCATCCGTAATGAGTGTGATATGCGTGCCTCTCTCTCTCCACCCCTTACCTACAGCAGAGAGGGCGGGACCAGGCGACTGGCAGGGTGATTGATGGGGCCCACAGCGAGTCAGAGACAGTCCTTCACGCAGCACTGCGCACACTAAATTGACTTAGTAGCGATAGTCCCCTCCCCCTAGCCAGCCAGTGCTTTGTTTGCTATGAGCACGTCTTCTAGTCAATGGAATACTATTTCAACACATTTGTCATAATTGAAAAGCGTGTGTGTGTTCGCGCATGTGTGTGTGTGAGTAGATAGCAGCCAGCACACTCATCAGTCCTTGCCCGTCTTGTGTGTGTGTGTGTGTGTGCATGGTGTGGACGCATTGGAACTTTGTAGTTTGATTCCGACTTGGGCCGTTTTCTGCGTGTGATGCCTTCTCTCCGTCTCCCGGACGCTCACGTAACTCTCTAACTGACACGTGTAGAAAAGCTTTGTTTTCTCCAATCACCACAATCCCATTCCCACGTCTCCAACTTGTGTGGCGAATATCACCGGACACGCGGTGTTAAAGATCCTGTTTGAGTAGAGAGGGAGTCGGAGTGTGGCCCGTCACGGAGCACAGGGCCTGCTCTGTGCTCTGGAGACACGTTGAAGTGAGCACACGGTGTTGGACATGTCATGAGGGTCGCTATTTCATAGAAGGCCTTTCTCATGCTTTTCTACAACTAACAAAGAAGTAATTACACTGGGAGTGAGTGGCTGCTGCGTAGAGTAAAGCTTCGGTGCTCGACACATAAAAGGATGGTTGTGCTTTACTCTCGCCCACTAACACAGTAATTAACTCTGTGACATGCACCCCCCCCCCCCTCACTGTCTCTCTCTCTCTGTCATGTCATAAATGGCAGAGGAAGAGAATACACACACACCAACATGCCTCGGTCACGTAGAGACAGAGGAGGATGGCGTTAGAAGGGGAGTGTGCGAGAGATAGCCGGGGAGAGGGGTGGGTGTGGAAGTGAGGGATTTAGTATGAGAACGAACAAGAGAGATAAGAGAGGAAGAGAGAGATCAAGAAAAAGTTAGCAACAAGAAGATGTGGAATGAGAGAGCGAGAGAGAGAGAGAGAGAGAGAGAGAGAGAGAGAGAGAGAGAGAGAGAGAGAGAGAGAGAGAGAGACATCAATGCACGCCCCCTCCCCTCATCGTCAGTTGCGTTGAACCAATCCTGACAGCTATTCAATTTACCAAAGCTAAATCTAACCAGAGGCCATCTCCCCCTCACAGGCCCTATCACTCAACTCTCCACCCTCCCTCCCTCCCTCCCTCCCTCCCTCTCCTGCCTCACCCACCCCTTCTCCCTCACTCACCCCTCCTCCTCCCTCACTTCCCCCTCCATCTCCTCCTTCCTTCACCACCTCAACTACCCTCCTCCCTCACCCCCTAACTCAACCCTCCACCCTCACTCCCTCCCTTGCCTTTCCTCCCTCTTTCCTCCCTCATTGGCCCTGTGACTCACCTCTACTCACCCCCCTCTTTCCTTACTCCCTCCCCCCTCCCCCCCTTCCCCCTCCCTGCCTCCCCTCCTACGTTCCATGTGGAACTTAATTTAACTCGTCATACTAATGAACTGTTTCAATTTGCTCTGAGCTGTTTTCAGAGCTTTTCCGGCTTCCCTTTCGCCCCTGCACTGGGGTCAGCCTACATTCCCATCCTGGAAGCGAGTCGCGTGCGTTTTGTCCCATAATTTTTTCTCATTTTAATGCTCTTATCAACATGGAAAAGTGGATCGGTTTGCTTACTATAAATGTTTGTTTGTTGTTTTTTTAAACAACATTGCAATCACCTGGCTTTAATGAGGGGGCGGAGAATTTGCATCAGCTGTGTGCTTGGCCATCAAGATGTATTTCAGACTGAACGTGCTGCGATGATAGCTCAGTTCACAACGACAAAACACACAGATCACTTTGGTCTTGTCAATTGAACCATTTGGGAACCATTTCGGCGTCTTATGCTCGCCATCCACTCAAAACTTAACATTAGCCTACTACTCTTTAGCCGACTCGCAAGCCCAAACAAGTTTGTGCGGCGTGCCTGTTGTTTTACGTTTACGTTTAGTCATTTAGCTCTTATCCAGAGCGACTTACAGTAGGTACAGGGACATTCTCCCCGAGGCAAGAAGGGTGAAGTGCCTTGCCCAAGGACACACATAATTTGGCACGGCCGGAAATTGAACCAACAACCTTCTGATTAATAGCTCGACTCCCTAACCGCTCAGCCATCTAACTCCCTTTTTGTTTCCGGTCTAGCTAGATCACGTCAGTAGTTGTTGCAACCATAGACATAATAAAGACTAATAATACATCTTTATTATGTCTATGGTTGGAATTGCATGTGAAAAAAAACTGCAAAGTTTGCTCGGCCAAAAAGAACGTTAATCTTACAAAAAAAAAATGTACGCCGTTAAAATGGGTTAAAACGTTAAAACGTCTGACCGCCGTGAGACCCGGCTGGTCAGGGTTAAAACCACGGAGCCCTCTCCTTCCTGGACATCACTCTCCAGGAAAGCTGTTGGTCCACAGATTATTAAACCATCTTTGAAGGCAGAGATTACGTTTTTTAAGATTGATAAGATCTGAAAATGTATGTTATATTTCACGATGGACATAGTTACAGCATGCTTGAAGAGGTTCAGTGACATTGTCACTGCGACACACAGTGTGGGTGATAACTGGGAAACTGAAAGTAGTGAGCACGGCCAGCCATCTTTACTTCAATTGGCCTCATTGTTTTTTGACCACAGATAGCAATCACATCATTAACAATTTAGCTGACAAAACTTTAGTTTTCTGAAATCTAATTAAGATCAATTAAAAAGTTCTAATTAGCGTGGATGTTGAAAGGAAAAGAAAGATCAACTATTCTGTCGTGCTTGGGTCCTTTCCCCCTAACAGTGTAGGTTTCATTCAATTCCAATTGTTAATGAAACATCTAATGAATTTAGATTAAAATGGGAAAAAACATAAACACATTACTTTGTTGAAATTACACAATTAGTCATGGTCTCAGATCCATGTGTGTGACTGAAATACATATTCATCATAAAAATAGTTCACTAGATAAGGAATTATAATAATTTATACTTGAGAATATTAATGAAGTGTATCAACATGTTGGGGGGATGGCAAACATCATCTTTATGTAAACAATGAAAGGTTGTATATCCATAAAGTATCAGGTTGAATCTATATTTCTCAATGTCTCTCTCTCTCTCTCTCTCTTCACATCTCTCCTTCTGAACCGCTTGGCCTGGCTGTATCATGGAGAAAGTCTCCTTTCTGATGTACATTCACAAACCAGATAATACAGCTCTTTCTACTGTCTGTATGGGCAACAGGGTGAATCAGGCTAGTGTGTGACTGTGTGTGTGTGTGTGTGTGTGTGTGTGTGTGTGTGTGTGTGTGTGTGTGTCGCTAGGATAGTGAAACAAGGCTGTGTGTGTGTGTGTGTGTGTGTGTTTATGTGTGTGTGTGTGTGTGTGTGTGTGTGTGTGTGTGTGTGTGTGGACAGCTATCAATCCCACTTTTATATACAGACACTCAATGATACATGAAATTGAACTTGGGAGAATTGTTACACAGACACACAAAATGTTCAACAACAAGCACCCAGTATGAGATGTTTTACATGTGTCTTGTGCATTGCTCAGTGTATGTCTGTGTGTGTTTCTGTGTGTGTGTGTGTGTGTGTGTGTGTGTGTGTGTGTATGTGTGTGTGTGTATCAACGCATGTGTATGTGTGTTCTGTATCTCAAGTACAGATGATTTGCCTGAAAATGGAAGGATCTGGAGACCACTATATCACACTCCATCACCTTCTCAATTTTTAAGCACACCTTTAAAAACACCTGCGCAAATGAAAACACACTTCCTAACAATGATGGCATTTTCACACACAAACCCCTCCCCCACACAAACACACACACACACACACACACTATGTCCTCACTGATCCCTGCACTTGTCTAACCTTGAAATATGAGATGTTTTCCGATAGGCAGAGGAAGTGGTTGGGAAGAATGGAAGCTGGCCAGGGGAGGGGGAGGGGGAAGTGGAGGGGGAGGGGGACGTGCATTTGCTCATTGAGGGATACATGATTATGGACAGTGAAACCGGTATGTATACTCAAACTAAAATGTATACTTTTGGTACTCATTTAGCAGCCATTCTATTCAAAGTGACGTCCAAACAGTGCATATAGTTTCCTGCAGGCGGTGTGCAACCCAAACCCGCGATGCAAAACATGGCACGGACCGGTAAGATGGGATTTACTTCCTTGGGTAAATTTTGAACCTGGAATTTGAAGCTATGATGAAGTGTGTGCAAGGTCAAATACAGGATTGCCACCTTCTCACAGTGACCCACGTATGAGTATAACATTTATGGTATTTATAAATTCAAAGATTTCATCATCAAATGCATCTAGAAACCATCCACCCGGACTTTCACAAAGTGTGTGCTTGTGTGTGTAGCAGTGCATGTGTGTGTGTGTGTGTATGCATGCATAGCAATGTTTACTGAGTGTATATTTGTATGCATGAGTTTGCATCCATGTCAGCAGGTGTGTTACTTTGTGTGTCTGTCAGTGTGTGTGTGTGTGTGTGTGTGTGTGTGTGTGTGTGTGTGTGTGTGTGTGTGTGTGTCATGGGAGTCTTGATATGCTGGGGTCAAAATGATAACCAGAGAGACAGAGTCCATCTGTTCACTGCCCTGGGGAAACTGAACACACACAAACACATACCAATACACACACATACACACCCACATCCACACATCGTGCTCAGCTCTGCTACCATCAGACAGACAATGCCAGTCTGGACATGTCTATTCATTTTTTAACCAATAAAAAGCTAATTGAACCCAGAGGCATACTGTCTCTAGAGTCCTGATTGGCCTCCAAGACTGAAGCACATGGCACGTGCCCACACAACAACACACTCCACAACAACAGGACCCTATGACTCAACGTGTGCGTGTGTGCATGAATACATGTGTGATCTGTGTGTGTGTGTTTATGTGTGTGTGTGTGTGGACATGCAGGCCTGTGCGTGTACAGTATTTTCATGTATGTGCATGTGTGAGAAAGCGCACCTGTCTATATGTTTTCCTGTTTGTCCGTGTGTGAGAGTGTGTATACATTGGACAGATTTAATCCTCATCTTTGGGTCATTCTGACCCATCAGTCATTGTGACACTCCGTCGTATTACGACAACTTTACCTCATGCGAAAACAAAGTGAAGCATTTTCTTTTAACCGCTGGGCTTTCTCAGACCCCCCACATTGAGAAGGTTAAAAGAAAATGCTTTTTATTTGTTTTTGTATTGGGTAAAATTGGGTAAACACAACAATGGTTCGCGGGAACCTTTGGGTCATGTGACCAGCCTCGGCCCCACACAGGGGTGAAATACAGGCATGCATTTCTGGCAAAAGGGTCTGTACTATTTTCTTTGCTCAATTAACCTTGTAGCCCTTATTAGCATTTATAAAGAGGTTGGGCTTTTGGAGGAGGGGTCATCTTGGAAGCAGAGAGAGAGGAGGGCACGCATCCTATTCTGTCAAACAGATAGCACTGATCCCTTCTCCCTTATCAAAATGTGATGTAATCCATCCACTGTGTGTGTGTGTGTGTGTGTGTGTGTGTGTGTGTGTGTGTGTGTGTGTGTGTGTGTGTGTGTGTGTGTGTGTGTGTGTGTGTGTGTGTGTGTGTGTGTGTGTGTGTGTGTGTGTAAGAGAGACAGAGAGAGAGAAAAAGAGAAGAACTAGAGAGAACTAGTTACAGGAAAGGGTTTGAGAGAGATTCTACACCTGATGGCAGACTTTTGCTGATTAGAACGTTCAACACACTTTCCATTTGTGGTCCCGTTCACTCCCACACACCCCCACAATGTCTATGTCTGGCCCAGTCCAGGAAGGTTAACATTAGGGATAGATATATCCTGTGCTGACCTTGTTAGCACACATAACACACATGGATATTTCGTCCAATGATCCTGCATTAGTTAAATGATTCCACTGACTCACCATACAGATATGCCACTAAGTAGAGAAGGGGGGTGGAGGGGGTGGAGGGGGTGGGGTAGTACAGCGAGGAGGAGAGGAAAGGGATGCTGAAAATGTGTGACACGTTTAGTTGCTTAGCAATAAAAGACAAGCTCTCTCAGTGTGTGTGTGTATGTGTGTGTATGTGGGATTGCATGTGTTTGGGTACTGTGTGTGTGTGTGTGTGTGTGTGTGTGTGTGTGTGTGTGTGTGAACACAGCCTATCAGCTCCACCATGGGGTGCAACAGAACAGGACACCCATCAGAGACCCAGGATCAGACCAGACCTCTCTCTCCTGTGTGTGGAGCAAGGAGGGCACAGAGGAGCACGCATGCAGCAACCCACTTCACAATGTTCAGCATGAGCAGGGCAGTTTAGGTGCTATGTATTTATGCTTAATCTATTTAATATTTCAAGTGTGTGCTGTGTTGACCTACTAATGTGTTCCTTTAGCAGACCCTTTCATCCAAAGCGAGGCAAATGCATCTCCAGGCAAATGCTCAACCACTGAACTATACCCACCCCCTCTCAACATATACATTTGACAAAGTATTTTCTAATATCTACTAATATACTGTAGGCATGTTGTGATTTGTAATCCTTGTTTTATGTTTTATTTTAGATCATGGACATTTCTGCACTGATGTGGTTCATTGGAGATAATGGACTCGTTTTCAGTGGGTTTTACAGGGCTTTCTGCGCCATACATCCTTAAAGAGGGTGGTAATGTATTGCCAGAACACCATGTCTTGCATGACAATCTATACTGCGGTTTATTTTGTAATGTAAATAGTATGCCCTATCCTGTAAAACTCACTACGCAGATACCAGTCACAACTTACTTATTCTGCACCCAACACTGCATTCCTGATTCTTTTATATTTTTATAAAATCAATTAGATTAACTACTCCATGAACAACCTTTTAATTGAGTTTCACTTGTCCACTGGGTCTATAGCTCTTAGAATCTGCCAGGAAACTAAGACAAGATTGAAAGAAATGATCCCCAAAACTTTTCTCCTTTTCTCACTAATTCTCCCGAGATCTTAATAAGCTGTCCCTTATGTGTGCCTCGTGGTGTCTGACACACTTTGGCAGCGGGGGGCAGCCTACCTTCTGCAGCAGCTGAGATCCGGAGTACTTGGCTGAGATGGATTTCATCTCCCCGCCGAACGCCGAGGCCCATAACTTCACCCTGCACAACATCACGAGACAGATGAATAACAGCGGTGAGAGATAATCACAAACACAGAAATCGATTACATCTGAACTCAAACATTTTTGAGTTTGAGACAAGACATGTCAAATAGCCTATGTCACTGCAAAAAAAAGAAGATAAATCATTCTACGAGTCTATGTACCGTCCAATTTTAGTAATAGTTCAAGTCAGTGTTCGGTTTGTTGCCATGGGATGTGAAATTTCTATTCAGTGGTAAACTACAGTACAATCTGGTACATTCTAAATGCATTACTTATTTTAACTTTTAAAGCGTATGTTGTGAGCAGTGCCCTGCAGATCATATAGGCTAGTGACGTGAAAATTCGTATCCATATGCTACACAGGTAAATATTGTTTAAGGTCAAGTTTTAAGATGACGATAACCGAAGTCTCTTCAACTCCTCAACAAAAAAGCAACGTGATGAAAGGTGAAAACGCAAACAAGGGCGACGGAGGCAACTCACACTGCGACTGGGATGCCTTGGTGCGTGCCGACCACTCTGTTGACTCTTGTATCCAGAAATATTCCAACCACGAGCAGGCACACACACCATGCACGCGAAAACAGCAAGTTCGGATCCACCTGCATCTTCAAACACCTCCCTCGGCGCTCAGTGCGAGTTTGGGGTTGCCACTGTGTTTCTCTGTGCTATGCGCTCCTCGGAAATCCAAGAATGGATTTTATTTAATTTTGTCTTTGAATAATCCCAAATCGTCTAATCAATTTTATTGATTGATCATGCTGATATGTTAAGGTGTCCTGACTCCTGTGGTGAGAAGAACAAGTCCGTCGCGTCTCTATTCAGTGTCAGTTCGTCTCGTCTCAGTTCTGTGAGGGGTCCCAAGTGCCGCGAAAACGATGCTGCCGAATGAAGCCTCACAGACCGCTTGCTGCCCGGCTCGAACTCGAACTCGACTCCCGCAGTAAGCAAAGTCCTTTAAACCGCCTCGGTGACCTACTGCACCCGTGAGCTTCCCTCCCACCGCCAGAGACTGGAGAGAGGAAGAGGTAGAGAGAGAGAGAGATCTTAGAAGAGACGACAGAGGGATTCTTTGAAGTGATCACAAAATAATGCCGCGAGAAAAAGCAACCCTCTAAGTGATGCGACGAGGCTGATGTCTATGAGTAGGCAACTGAGGATGCTGTTACACTTGTTTTCCGAATTACGACATATAGGATACTCTGACCTACCCCGTCCAGTGCATCGGCTTTATCTCTCACCGAGTCTTCACAATTATACAGACCTACAATAGCTTCTCTTCAGCTTTCATGTCAGATCAAGTCACGCACTGTATGCCCGGTGCACTGAAGCAGGAATTAGTGCAAAAGTGCTGACGAAAGCCAGGATGGGGGAGAGAGGGGGGGGGGGGGGGGGGGGAGAGATGACGGGCCAGTGGCCGAGGAAGAAATAGATAGGGTGCTTAAGACAACAGGAAAGTCGGACAGACTAAAGATGTCTAAAACAGGACAACTGCACGCCACGCGCTTTGCTGGAGATGTCAAGTTGGCTGCGCGGTGGTTTTGTCGTGAGGAGGACTGCATGAGCGCGCTTCAGCGCAGACCGGGTAAGGACCTGCTTAACGGGTCGAGTTTCACACACAGCCGGAGGAAACCGACAGAGAAGTTGCTAAATGCACTGGTGTTGCCAAAAGAGCAGCCTCTCCCTACCAGGTTTGTGATTCACACTCAAGTAAGCTACAACGCTGATAGCTCTCAGTTATTTCGTTAACATTGTAGCTGAATAGGCACACGCAGGAAATGTTTTAAGGAAATGTAAATAGGCTATAGCCGACACGAGCGTGAGGAAATGCATAAATCCAAGTAGCCTAAATCTTAAATGGATCTGTAGCATAACCTAGCCTAGCTACTACATAAAAGTGCGTATGTAGCCTATGTGTGTAACAGTCTGTATGCCGATAGGTCTAAACGGTCGCGTTGTTAAAAACATATTTTTTACAAGATCAAGTGATGTGTCTTGAGAAGACATCTTTTAATTAGAATTGCTTAAATGCCAAAGCGATTTCATGTAAATATACAGATAGATTATTTCAGGACCAGGCAAGCAGTGACGTGGTGACGTGATAAAGGAACCCGAGTGAGTTCAATTAATAATCGAGAAGAAGCTCTCTCCCTCCCTCCGTCTACCTGCCTGCTTCTCGTCTTCAGCTCTGTTCTTATCTCGCGCTGCCTGGCGCTGCCTGACGGCGGGCGCGCAGCGTGGAGAATGGATTGTCAAGTCAACCAAGTCAGAGCAGCAACTCCCATCATCTCCCCCAGGTAACTGGAGTCACACAGCGAAAGTGCATTTCAGACAACTGTTTGCCTCATTTCTGGAGGCGGAAAAAAAAGAAATTAGCTATAGCAGCCCATTCTCCTTATAAAATGACGTCTGAAACACCTGTTCGACGGATAAGTGCTTTGACTTGCCTTTATAGCTTTCTGTTCCGAAACGCTGTATCTAATAGTATTGACTGCTGCTTAAAGAGGTAGCTCGTTTTTGTAACCCAAATCATTCATTTGTTCAACTACCTCTAACTTAAATCTGAACCTAACCAACAAACCTCAGGTAAATGGTTAACCCTACCATATCTAAATTTATATTAAATTTATAAATTGTGCTCATATTTTAACAATCAAGTTCACTTGTCCAGGTGTTATACAAAGCTGATAGCTGGCATTGTGGCCTTTTCTAGAACATTTTAAAGAGACTGAAATGATAAAACCAACCGACATTATGTCATTTTCAATGTTATTATCTTGCAAAGACACACTGTTCTGACAGGCTGTAAACCCTTTGCCTTTCTACACCACAAATTGCATCTCAAGAACACCTTGGCATTGGGACAGGAAGTTTTTGTTCTCAATTACAGCAATTCATGTCAAAAAAAGTATTTGTCCACTGTGATTCAGCCTCTCTTTGATTCCTCGGGGCAGACACACAGCAGCATGTCATTTTGTAATGAGATTTATATTGATTCCTCAACTCTAATTTAGTGCTGCAATTTATTTCAATTTCCAACAATACCCATATATGATGTCACCCCAACCAGGCAGGCAAAAGAGTTGTATATATTTGGAAAATGGCCACCAAATTATTTACTTAAAAAAGTAAGGACACGGGGCTGTGCAAGGTGAGTCATTTGGACCAACAAGGGTCAGACAAGACCGGCTGAGCTAGTTGTTTAACCCATGTTCGTCCAACCAAGCTCAAGGGGATGAGAGTGTAGTACACCAAGGATGCAGAGAAGAAGCGATGAAAAGTCAAACGAAGGAGAGAGAGAAGGGTAAAGAATTGCTTCAGGAGAGTGAGAGTGGTAAAGGACGAGAGAGGTCGAGGGAGAGACTGCTTAAGAGGAGAGCTGAAACTAAAGGTGAGAAAATGAGACAGTAAAAGGCTCCAGATGGGGGTGAAGGAGACAGTTGAGGATATATTAATGTAAGGAGAGATGGGTTCAAGGCGAAGGAGAAAGAGAGAGAAGGAGAAAGAAGATGAGTTAGCAGGGCTGTCAGGCCCATCACAGCCCCCCACTCTAAAGGAGGAGAATTAACCATCACAGTGGAAAAAACCCTGTCAAAGGGATTAGTATGCTCACTCTCTCTCTATATCCTCCATACACATTCTGCTTCCTCCTCCTTTCTCTATCCTCTCCCCTCTCTTTTCTCACTCTAACCCCCCCCCTCCCCCCCCCATCTCTTCCCTGTCGTTTCTGGATGAGGGTGAATGTTCTTCCTTGCAGAGTGTAGCCTGGCTGGAATTGAAAAGCACCTGCCATGCTACAACAAAGACCACTGGAATCACAGGCTGACGTTTCCCCTAATGGAGCCGGGACAGAGATAAGGCCTTTAGAGATGACTCAGGGAGCCGTGGCCCCAAACTTCCAGATGGCTCCTTTCCTTGTGGCCATCACTTCATCTGCAGGAAGGCAGGAAGGAGTCTCTCAATAACAAGTCTGTGCTCTGGTCCACAGCTGTCCTCCATTGGTCCTCAGGTACCCCCTGTCCTGCATATTTTAGATGTTTCCCTGCTCCAACACACCTGATTCAAATGAATGGGTCGTTGTGTAGTTATGCAGAAGCCTGTTAACAACCATTCATTTGAATCAGGTGTGTTGGAACAGGGAAATATCTAAAACATGCAGGACCTGAGGACCAGGGTTGAGAACCACTGCCCTATGGGTTAAAACCCAGTGTGCGGAGACTATGCCAAAACTGTGGAGCGGATGGAGTCACTACGACCCTGATGTACGTGCCTGTTCAAACACTGGCTAGTGTGGGCCCGTTGCTGCATGTGTGTGTCTGCATGTGTGTTTGTGTGAACACCTTCACAGTTATTGGAGGTCCGTTTTGACTCATCCTGACTCAGGGTTGTACTAAATAGAGTTTTGATGTGGGGTGATTGTTGTTTGCACTAGATAAGAGGGAGGGTAGGAGATGTTGTGTCCCTCCTCGTCAGGGAATCCTTGCTCCAGATTGAATCTGACGGGACCAATCCCATTAGAGCTGGGGAATTTCCAACATCATAAATAATTCCTCTCCACCAGCCGTAGAACACACCTGGCTCCAGAAATACTTTCGCTTTAATTCAATTAATGATGAGATGCCACAACAGTGGAAGGAAGGACTGTGCGTTGTGACGTATCCTTGAAGAAGTTGTCTTCAAAAACCTGCGTTGTCATGGATCAAAATATCATTCTATGCAAAATGGATAACTACAGGAAACAAGTACAGACCATCTTCTAAAGGGCTAACTTTTTCTTTCCTTGACGTGAAGGTTTGAAATTGAAAGGTTATCAAATTGTAAATGTTATCCAGATGAATGCGTTGATGGAGTGGTTTCCTCCAGGGTGTATGGGCAAGGGTTGAGGTGTTAGGATGGGATGTGAATTTAAACTAGCCTTTACTCACGGCTATGCTCTCGAATGGCTTTGAAGTCTTCTAACGCATGTGACTGAATCCACCCCACACACTGCCGTCCATCTGTCTCACTGAACCAAGGAGCCATCCAATCAAGCTTAGTCAAACTGACATTCCTCCAGCTCAACAGCCAATCACATTTTAGAGATTGGACACAGCGCTGCCAATCTCACTCTCACGTACACTCTCTATTTCTCTCTCACACACACACACGCTCACACACTCACTCCACCCACTTAATTACATATTTTTCACCCATAGACAGAACATGGCTGAGGGGGCTATGTCAACATAAAGAACACCTGAATATGTTGTTTTGGCTGTTGGAAGGAGACAGAGGTAAAGACAGACAGAACTGAGAGAAAGAGAGAATAAAACAATAGTCAGAAAGTCCTAAACTTGTTTGGCAGGCTTTCTTATGGTACAGTTATGGATAATTATTTTGTCATTAAATGAATCTGCACAGTGGAATGCATATTACTGGACATAATTAGCAATTATACACTAATCACTTCTTTTGCTAAGAGATAAGAGCCTCAACATGAAGCCATTTATGAAATTGAATTCGCTTCTCGAAGACTCTCGTCTACAATTGAAGAATGACATTTGGTGTATGTGACCTGCTGCCAGTCTGAAAGGCCAGCACTAAACAAAGAGATGGAAGATACTATTATAATTATATTTTCTGTGGTAAACCTAAGCTCTTAAGCAGAAATAAATAATGAGAGAATGTGTGTGTGTGTGTGTGTGTATGTGTTAAATTGCATGTGCTAGTTTAGTCCCTCTTGGGCAGACAGATATGAAGATCCCTAGTTATCTGAGATGATCGGACCAGCCACACAACATCCACAGGGTGTGACAACTGAAGGAACAACAAGGGACAGAAGAAAACAGTTTGAATGCCTAATACAAGGAGAAGAGTGCACAAATGAGCGAGGTGGAGAGAGGAAGAGAAGTAAAAAGAGGGGAGATGTGGAGAGAGACTGAGTGGTAGAGAGAGAGAGAGAGAGAGATAGAAAGGGTGTGGTAGAGAGAGATGGAGAGAGACAGCAAGTAAATGGAACATAAGCATTGCCGCTAGGATTTAATGGGGCCATGAGAAGCTATGATGCTGCAGTCATGTGACATGCTCTTCTCTGGTGGTTCAGGCAGAGAGAGATTGGGGGATGCCGCTGAACATGATTCAACAAATGAAATCCCGTCTGGATGGAGGGTGGCATCGTCATTTTAATTGGAGAAACAAGTACCTGTACTCTTTCATTTGTGCCAGTTGAGCGTGACATCTGAAAATCTCCACGAGATGGCGGCAGCGCCAGCATTTTGAATCAGAATGTCCTTGTGTTTCTACTTCATTACCCGTAGTATTTTATAAAAACCAAAAGGGGAACTAAAGGTAGAACTTCCCATCTAGGTAATCCCGTAATGTTCATCTACCTAAACGACCAGACTAGACTGTAGCCTCGGATCCTGGGAAGATAAGCCTGGCCACAGTGGTGTCTCTCCTGTCGCTGCCATATCCGCATCTCCACTTCTCTGAAGGTTGAAACCCCTTCAGGGGTCTGGGTTTCTGACACAAAGCAATCTCCCATGACCACACCGTATACACACGCGCAGACAAACACACATGTATACAATCATTTACTCAAACATGGAAACACACTCTGCAAACCTAAACGGACAGTTTGACTAAAAGCACTATGACAACATGCATAATTAAAATCATCCTACCCAAAAATAGCTGGGCAGAGAGTGAGGCTGAGGGGAGACGAGACGAGGAGGAGAAGACAAGAGGGGAGGGAAAAGCAGGGGGGAGGAAGGAGAACTAGAAAAATACCTATCTTGTTTCACAAGTAAAGTAATTAAATCAGTTTATGTGAAACAATGAACACTCCTGTTTTCTCCTCGAATGCTGTAAAAACAAAAAGCTTTCGTTTAGGCATGCAAACCCATTTGGTTAAAAGAGAATAATAGAGAATTGGACCTTCACAACCCTGGGGCCAGACGCCATCAGGCATCCTCTGTGACAGCCTCCTGAAATCCCTCCGCTGGTCTGGACCTTGGAGAAACGTGTTGACCAGCTGGTCAAAAACCGTAGCTATCCAGATGAATTTGACAGGACATGGTCCTCACAGATGCCAAGTGTCATCTGTGGATGCAGAGATAATATTGAAACTGTGGTGTGGATAAAAGTGCTAAACTCAAACTTCTGAAGTTGTGGTAAAGTGACAAACATAGTGCAAAATGATAGGAAATGAAACAGCTTTGCTACATGCTTGCTCAAAATAAATGACACACTGCAAAACTTTACCAGCAAAAGAAAAAGCATAACAGCAACGATAATTGCATTATATTTCTTAGAAGATTAAACAGAACATTTATGCATTCTCCATTCAAAAGTCTCAGAATTGCCCACAGCATTTAATTTCATGTTTTTCAGCCACTTCATAAAAAATATAAAAAAAACACCTAGCTTTTCTTTCGCATTCTAATTTCTTGTTTTAATGCACTGTCCTTCCATCAGCTAATTTTAGATGTGCAATCTTTTTTCGCCTCCTCCAAAGCTCTCATTGGTTGTGGCTGGGTGCACCTAATTAAAATGTACATTTTCAAATCATTCTTCAAAGAGGGAGCTGTTTGCCTGAAGAGTCAAAACCACACTCTGTATTACAGAAAACATAAAAGAAGGTTTTGCAGCCAAGCTTTCGACACGGTGACACGATTTGGACATGTCATCATTGCCAGGGTGAAAAAAACGGTCTGCCTGTTGTACATCTTCCCCAACCTGAAAGACAGTCACCACAGGGCAGTCATGAGCAAATGGTAGCTTGTGTTGACAGTGGCATTTTGTATTTCATTATTGAATATCTATTTAATATCCATTTGGAAAGGACATTAAAAGCACTTTCCTGTAACATAGTTTAATCAGCCGGGTGAGGCTCTTTTTGTTGTGGACCTGAATAATGTATATTGCCATAGTGCTTTTAGAGACAGCCTGTTTAAGAACCTATTTGAGCAGTGTGCTTCTATAACTGACCACCATCCAGTTTGTGAACATATTGTGAGACAACTGTGTCATTCATGTGTATTTCAGTTTGTTATAGCCTTTTGAATGTCAGTTTCTTTCAATGGTGCTTGGTCAACTGGAAGAGCTCACATCAATTTCTTCTTTTCACACAAACCACATGCGGGGAAGGTCAATCTCGAGCCATGTAAAAGGAATGATAAGCTTGAGTGGCACTTAAACATGCAATATGGGATGTGTAGAAGTACGTAGATTGTCTTAATGCTCAGGAAGATGACATGGTAGTTAAATAGGAAAAATGAGTTTGATTCAAAATATAGTGTTTTTAGTTTAGCAACTCTTTAATTCAATATTTTAAAGGATTTTAACAATGATCTTGTTTAATATGGTAGACAGTGTAGTTTCCTCTGCACCGTCTTGTAAAAATGTACAATTCCCTGCACTTGGTACGGCTTGAGTTAAAGGCCACAGCCTAATTGGTGCAAAAGTGTGTTGCAGACAGGAAACTATCGGCTTGATAACATTCTAATTGGTGCCTAATTGGACATACTGACAAATACACACATCGTCATCAAGAAACAGCTAAAGTGACATAATTCACAAGCTATGCAAATCTCTAAGATCCCAGCATTACATCTTCAGTAAAACTTTAGTAATAACTTTTAGACGTATTTTCTGGTTGGTTCCGACCCTGACCACTAGCAGCTGAGTGAGAACGTTTTACCAGAACGTTCCACAGAAGAGGGATGCAAAGAGAGAAAGGAGAGATCTTCTCCCATTATTTAAGTCAACGATCCAACAGGATGTGTGCAAGGTGCACGAGTGCATAAAGCTGGCAAGGGCCAAACCTATTTACCCACAATCCTTAGCGTCATTTCCATTTTCCTCTGTTCCCAGAACGCAAAGTCGCTGAGACCCAGCCTTTGGCTACCACAAAATACGTTGTGATGAAAACCCTGTGGGCCACTGCTTTATGGCTGGCAGCTTTACATATAAAGCAGGAAGGCCTATCTGTCTCCTCACAGACTGTGGCCGCAAAGTCCGAAATCCCGGCTTTGAGTACTCAGAGGATATCCTCTCTGGAGTTCTGAGGGAGGAGAGATTAGCACCAAACACTGCTCCTCTCTGCTCTGTTCCATTTTAGTGAAGGGAGGGCTGGAAGATGTGTTATAGGGAGGAGGGAAGTTTTGGGGGTTAGACATGCAGGAGAAGTTTGGAGTCACGCTTTAGGGAAGTTGATTTGTTAATTGGTTGGATGACTCAACAAACTCAACTGTTGATTAAAAAGAAAGAAAATTGTTTACTGAACTCCAATAATTAGCAGTTGGTATGGGAAGTAACAAAGTACAAATACTTAATTACTGTACTTTAGTAGATTTTTCTGGAATCAGTACTTCACTACTTATTCTTCTGACAACTTTTTACTTTCATGGCATTTTTTATTTGGTGACATGATCTTTCTTCCTCTACTTTCACTGTGTGAAATAAATGTTTTCGAAAAAAAAAACATGGAGGAGACAGGGAGTTGGCGACGTCAACATGACTCAAAATAGAGACATTCCTGATCACCCATGGCCATAATGAGGGAGATGTTCAAAATTCCTGGCAAATGCGCTGCATGTCTATAGTGTATTTTGGTATTAATGTATTATATGGTGTGAGGTCCAGTTACTTGAGTGACAGTACATATCAGAGACCACACTCCTTTACTTTAACTTGAGTGTAGTTAACTTTTAAACAAGAGTATCTGTACTTCTACTTGAGTGAAGAATTCCTGGCAAATGCGCTGCATGTCTATAGTGTATTTTGGTATTAATGTATTATATGGTGTGAGGTCCAGTTACTTGAGTGACAGTACATATCAGAGACCACACTCCTTTACTTTAACTTGAGTGTAGTTAACTTTTAAACAAGAGTATCTGTACTTCTACTTGAGTGAAGAATGCGTGTACTTTTGCCATCTCTGATTTGCAGATCACACACACATACAAGTGCACACACATACAAGTGCACACACACACACGTACACACACACATGCTATGTGTCGACTGGAGACTTTCACCTCTGCATTTCTATCAGCCCCAATTTCCCTCCTCCCATGCAGGGCAGCATGGAGCAATGGGCAGCCACATTAGGAACACCCAAGGACCAAGGCCAAGCGTTCACCCAAGCATCTCACCATACGGGTTTCTGAAGTTCACTAAGGTCTTGGCTGAATGGTTATAATGGTATCCGGTGGGTTCCTTATTATTTGTTCAACCTTGTTATTCTGAATAGCCTGCCGCGAAGTGGAGTCACACCGAGAGCAAGATATGACATTTTATGTGAGCTATCAGTGACATCTAGTGGGCATTCGAGTTTAAACACTAGTACGTAGGCAAATCATCTCATCCCTTCTATGAGCACGTGGGAAACATGTCTACAGAAGTTATCTTTATTGGCTTTAAAGCAAAATAGCCATTCATTCGTTTCGGTGTTTGAAAACAGGGTGTTAGCTCGCAGATTCGTCAGTTTCCCAAGATAACTTATTCTCCCACACTGCATGGTGTTTTTACAACGTCCACATGCGTACCACATTATCTAACTACATGCACCTCACAAGTGCGTGTAGGCTTCATTATATAAAGTAATGCTGTCACGTTGTTGTGTAACTTTGTCTGTTACTGTATCTCAGTATCAGTACAAAAAATGAATCTACTCTACAGAAATTGGGGCGACTGTTTTAGAAAAACGATGACGAAGGCGATTCTAGTTGTGATACGGAAGTACTCTCATATTGGCCAATACACACATACGTATTTCCGCCTGGCTCTTGCATTGTTCTGATAGTATTAGATTATCAAAAGTTAATATATATACTATATCCCAGTATTTGTCGAAAAATCAATTTAGTCTACTTTATTGTCGTCGATAAAATTAAGGCGGCTGTATTTTGAAAAACCGCGACGAAGGCGAACTTTTCTATGACACGGAAGTACTGTCTTATTGGCCCATACACATGTAGTTTCCACCTGGCTCTAGAGTTGTTCCTATAATATTCGATTAGCAAGAAAAGCTGCACTTAGGGTAAGTAATTTCGGCTACGATGTGTTTAATACACATTATTTGTAGACTAAACCATGTCCTAAATACCAGCTACTTGCTAATACTGTACGGTAGCTGGCTATCTCATGCTAACTAGCTGACTAACTTAGCTTCTTAGCTTAACTCTACCTAGCTAGCGAGATAAAGCGAATACTAGTGAATAGCTAGATGACAAGCACAGTATACAACAGCACACTGATGTTCTCCTTCCATATAGCGAATTAGCAAAGTAGCTTCCACTGTCGTATTTTCAGATATAAAGCAATCATAAGTAACCTAATAGTTTTGTTACATTTAGCCAAAACGATTCAAGTACACCTCTGACTGCATCACTTATCTTGCGTTGAAATGCATTAGGAATACGCCACCATGGCCGGTGTGGACATGGACCCAGAGGTAGCACGGAGACTGTTTGAGGAGGGCGCTACCTTGGTGTTGCTCGGGGTCCCAGAGGGCACGGAGCTTGGCATTGACTACAAGAGTTGGAGAGTTGGACCGCGTTTCCGGGGAGTTAAAATGATTCCACCAGGCCTCCACTTTCTCCACTTCTGCTCTGCAAACCTTCCCAGTTGTGGGGGAGAAACAGGCCCCAAAACCGGGGTTTTCCTCACGCTCAAACCAAGAGAAGTCTTGCTGGCCAACTGGGACCCTAAAGAGGAGGACCTAGACTTCTCTGCCTCCCAGAACCAGGAGGAAGTGAGCCGAGTCCGGGCTGGCCTGCATGACCTGGACCCTTTCCTGGGCCCCTACCCATACGACGTGCTACGCAAGTGGGTATCCCTCACTGACCGGTTGACCCAGGAGCTGGCCATCAACCTGCAGCCCATCGCGGGGCGCGTCTGCGCGTTCAGCGACGTCATCCCGGAGCTCCAGTTGAAACACACGAAAGACCGGGAGGAGCAAAACCTGCCGAGGAACGACGTAGAGTGCCAGAGCATGAAGGAGGGTCTGGAGAGACTGCCGCGCATGAAGCCGAGAGAGGGAACAGAGCTGCGCTTCTCCCACATCCCCAGACAGACATACCCCCCGGGGGCTCCCCCAGAACTCATCACCAAGTGCAGCATGGACCTCAGCTACGCCCTGGAGAGTCTGCTCGACAAGAACCACAAGGAGCATCCCCTCAACGTGCTGGGTGAGTGTGTTGAGGAGCTAGCAGGACGTTAAGGAGTCGTAGGGGTAGAGCTGCTGTACTATGGTCTGGTGGAATGTCTTGGGACTTTGTGGTCTTACTTTACCATTGTTGTAGTGTTCACCCGGGATTTGGATTTCAAGTTAACCACAGCCCCAAAGAAATTTGGGCAAATGCAATTAACTTAATCAATTTAATGTCCTTGGCTCATAAATAACCAGGGATTTATGATGCCAGTGTTAATCCTGACAATTCGATTTCCACAATACATTTTAAATAAACTTTCTGGCTGTTAGGGTTGCTCTCCTTCCTCATCCCCTTCTCTTCCCCACCTGCGTGTCCCAGGCGAGCTGCAGTTTGCGTTTGTGTGTTTCGTCATCGGCAATGTGTATGAGGGCTTTGAGCACTGGAAGAGTCTGCTGGCCCTGCTCTGCCGTTCGGAGGAGACGATGAGGGAACGCAAGGACCTGTACCTGGGCCTCATCGCTGTGCTCTACCACCAGCTGGGAGAGATCCCTCCAGACTTCTTTGTGGACATCGTGTCTCAGAACAACTTCCTCACCTCCACACTACAGGTAAGGATAGATTGGCTTTACGCTAAGGGTAGAGTGTAGATCACCGCCACACTACTGGTACTGTAGAGCAGAGGTCTTCAACCCTGGTCCTCAAGTACCCCCTGTCCTGCATGTTTGAGATATTTCCCTGTTCCATAACTAGATAACGACCCATTCATTTGAATCAGGTGTGTTGGAGCAGGGAAACCTCTAAAACATGCAGGACAGGGGCGCCCTGAGGACCAGGGTTTTGAACCCCTGATCTTGATGATAGATCACCTTCATGCTACTATGCTAGACAGACTGTACATTTCCCGAGGTAAACTGGGGGTAATTATCAGGATTTATTGTGGTAAGAATATAGATTTTGTCTGGCATGAATGGGTTATTCTTTTCACGTGACAATTCTGGTCTGCTTTTGTATAATGTCTGTCCCTCCAGCTCTAAACGTCATTTCCCCCTCTCTCCTCCAGGACTTCTTCCAGTTCGCCTGTGGGTCGGGGGTGGACGGCACACTGCGTAAGAGAGCTGAGAAGTTCAAGGCTCACCTGACTAAGAAGTTTCGCTGGGACTTTGAGGCTGACCTGGAGGACTGTGCTCCTGTGGTGGTGGATCTGCCAAGCGGAGGCTCTGCCTGAGCCCAGGCCTGACTGCTGAGCCCAGGCTGACTAGCTGCACCAGGGAAGCCATGCCAGCGGGTGACTTGAGATGCGGGTCCCTGACACCCCTGAGGTCCAAGAATTGACTTAACTTGGGCAGACATATTATGAACATCAAGGCCAAAGTAGTCAAGTTCTTCCACCACTTTTGTTTTCTGTTTATAGTTGGGAAACAATGATGCTGGAGAGGACACCAATCAGCTCAAAGCTGACAGACAGTTTCTCACATTTAAATTAGAAAAAACGACTCGTTTTGCTTGTCTGAGTGTACAGAAGTATGCCTTGCTAATGCATCGATCAGTTGATCCTGTTTTAGTCTCTGTACATTCCTGTGAAGCTTAATAAATATATAAATTCAGTTATTAAAAAAACAGCGTGAAAATGACAGAAACTATTTTGTGGGGATTTGAATGTCAAAAGAGAATATCTTGAAGATGACACTGTCCAGTGAGTTTGGAGGCGTTTTGCTGTTACTAAGTAGATTAAATATTTATGTCCTCCTCAAAATGGATCTTTGTGCTTTTGCAGTCAGTACACTAGTAGAGACCCAGGCCCTCAGGCCACATCGTACCTCCACAGGTAATGTCTGGCACATGGGTCATGTGACTGCCGGGACTTCCTCATTTGACTTAGACTGACTGCACCCAAAACAAGATGCTCACATCAAAATGCCTACCTCGTCTATTACTGAAGATATAGATAATTCTATCTAAAATCTAAAATATATTTAAGTGTGATGTTGCCCGCATGTCAAGGTCCCTATGATTGCTAGAGTGGAGAGTGGATGCCAAACTTGTGTTAAAGATCTGACGCTGCTCGGAATGCAAAATGCTTTGCTGCCACCTTGTGGTGAAAACTGGAAAGGATAACTAGGGAGTTGAGACCATTATTTCTCAGTGAAAAGGAGTTTTGACAGGAAGCTAGATTATCAAAAGGAAATAAAACATGCCTGAATGTTGCCCTTTCCCTAGTTATTATTCGTTTTTCTTAGTGATAATTTTTCATGATCACTATGGTAGCAAAACCAGTTCTATATCCACAATTATTTGATTCCAGAGGAAAAGCTAAATAGATTTGACATACTGAGCTGATGTTATTCCGAATAAAGACTAATTAGTTATCACCTGACAATTGTACCTATTGACAGGCATCATATTTAAAATCGATCTAAATGCAATAGAAACAGACAGACAAAGTTCTAGCATTTGGATTCTACCTGATCTTTGTTAACGTTCTTCTGTTATGAAAATTAATACTAATACAAGAAAACTACAGTGAAACACACACAAATGTGTTTTTTTTGCATAGACCATCACTACTGAATATCCTTATTGTTAAAACAAAGCTCTGTTCCAGCAAAGTGGTGTGCATTCTTGATGCCCCACCTCCCTCTGTCCCTCAGCATCCCATAATTAGCCAGATCAGGAGGTACCATTATAATCTTTCCCTGTGTTGTATGCTGGGCTCCTGTTACTTAGTTACCAGTTGCCGTGGTTGCCTGGGCTGATCGGGTTTCCTTGGCAACCGTGCCCATCCCATTGTGTGCGATCCTGCCGTGGTATTCTCTGGGCCCGTCCCAAGGCTGCCCCCTCCCCCTCACACACACACACACACACACACACATCTTAACACACACACTCCCAGGCTCTCTGCTTCCCAGGGGGGGAGGGCAGGACATGAAAATGGTGTGCCCCCTCACACATGCAAACACACACACACATCTTATCCTTGTGTGCCAGACTTGAGACCTCCTGAGCACACAGAACCTGGGTGTAGTCCTTCCATCTGAAGCCTTGTGGGACTGTCTGCATGCTCCAAAACAGAATTGTCGCCAACAGAAATGACATATGGCATTCTAATCTTTTTTCTGTTTTGATTTGACCAACTATGTTTTGGATGCCACTATTTTAAAGTGTGGTTGTTGTTTAGCTGTGTACCAGAGCCTCTCTTACAGAGCGTTGTGTGTGAACGTGAGTCAGTGTGTGTGTGTGTGTGTTTGTCTTAGATTAAATTAACAAACGTTAAGGACGCTACAGAAACACCTGTTCTTGATTTCAGACAAGCTGCATTTTCACCTGTCCTCCACCGGAGGGCACTGCTGTATACTACATCCGCCACAGGTATGCATAAGCCTTCAAGGGTCAGGATTTGGAATATATACAGTATTGTCTTGAGGATTGGACAAAGAAAGAAGGTGGTTGATACAAAATGTCCCGCCTGTCTGACCTGAGCTGGGTTCCCCTAGCAACAGTGGAGTCATTTGGGGTCCTTGTTACACAACTGCCTTAAGAAGACCTTCATTTAACAGGCAAAATCAGTTACCATGACGTACACGATTATGGATGTTTATTTTGTTTAATGTTTACGCAATATTGTGTAGAAAGTGCATGCAGCATTTAATCTTTTTATTTAATTTTCCATGTTTTATTGTTTGTCTGAATCATTCTTCAACCCTGCTCCTGGAGATCTACCTTCCTGTGAAAAAATGTCCAACTGCAGTTGTAACTAACCTGATTTAACGCATCAACCAGGTAATTATCAGAATCAGGTGTGCTAGAATAGTGTAGCAAAAATCGACAGGAAAGTAGCTCCACGGAAAAGTAGCTCTCCAGGAATAGGGTTTAGAACTAGACACCTGCTCTTGATATTAAAGCTCTCAATCAGAAGTTCATAACAAGGTCTCCAGGGTCTGATTCAAGATAGAAGATTGAAATCCATGAGTGAAATATGGTAGTTCTGTAACAAGGACAAGGTCTGAGAACGGAGATATTACCCACGTCATAATGCGAGTGTATCTCTAAGCTCAACAGTCACTGCTTTGTGTGTAAACACCTTTCTTTAGACAAACTGTCACAACCTGCTTGGATTGGTGTGTCACATGTATACGGTACACTTTAACCGCCGTGCTCTTCTTCAGCTAGGAGCAGCTGGGTCACAAGGCTTTGGTCCCAAACCACCTTCTGTGCACCAGCGCTTGGATGAATGTTTCTGGTATGGAGGTCGATTCTAGGTGTGGAGCCATACAGTATCAGCATTCTGGGTGTTTATCGCGTGGGGGTGGATGTTCTAGGTACATATACTGTGACAGCAGATGGCCAGGCTTCTCTCACATCCTCCAAGGTAACAGTCTGTTTCTGAGAACACACACACACACACACACACACTGGTGACATGATAACGGCACGCGCCGGGTCCTCTTGTGAATATAAGGAATGTCCCAGAAGTATTTTTGAACCTCTGGGATTTCTTTACTGTTGTGAAAGAGCCTCCATCTCTCCAACCCTTTTTGCCCCTCCTGCCCTCCTGTTCATCCCCTCCTTTTGGTCGGTTGGGGGTGGAGAGAGGAGGAAAGACAGCAAGTAAAGAACAGACTGGTGAGGGGGAGAAGAGAGCGGAGGAGAAATGGGAAAGGAGGAGGAGAGATGGGAGAGGACGAGAGACTGGAGGGGCAGGAAAACAAGAGAGGAGGTAGAGAGACAGGACAGGAGGAGGAGAGACAGGAGAGGAGGAGAGGAAGAGGAGAGGAAGAGGAGAGACAGGAGAGGAAGAGGAGAGACAGGAGAGGAGGAGGAGAGACAGGAGAGGAGGAGGAGAGACAGGAGAGGAGGAGAGGAAGAGGAGAGGAAGAGGAGAGACAGGAGAGGAGGAGGAGAGGAAGAGGAGAGGAAGAGGAGAGACAGGAGAGGAGGAGGAGAGATGGGAGAGGACGAGAGACTGGAGGGGCAGGAAAACAAGAGAGGAGGTAGAGAGACAGGAGAGGAGGAGGAGAGACAGGAGAGGAGGAGGAGAGGAAGGAGAGGAGGAGAGGAAGAGGAGAGGAAGAGGAGAGACAGGAGAGGAGGAGGAGAGGAAGGAGAGGAGGAGGAGAGGAAGGAGAGGAGGAGAGGAAGAGGAGAGGAAGAGGAGAGACAGGAGAGGAGGAGGAGAGGAAGGAGAGGAGGAGGAGGGACAGGAGAGGAGGAGGAGAGGAAGGAGAGGAGGAGAGACAGTAGAGGAGATCATAATAGAGACGGTGTAGCAGGATTCAATGTGCATTACCTAGGCTAGTGTGATTCCCCCTGCAGCTACTCCCCCCCCCCCCCGCCCCCATCCACCAGCACCAGCCCAGAGTCACTCAGACTTACAAAGCACAGAATTAGACACACTCTCTCTCTAACACACATACTGCTGCAGCTGACAGGAAGGTGTGGATTATACTGTGACAGAGCTGACATGCCGGGGGGAGGAACCTTGGTTTGGGGCTGGATGTGCAGGGGGGGCTGTATTTCATGTGGCATCCTCTGATAGGGCATGATAAGAACACAGTGCCCTGTTCATGTATGATATGCTCTGACGTGCTGGTTGCAAGTGAGACGCTGCATTGAACATGGACATTTTACGAGTGTACGCATGTCTTAGTGAGTGTGTAGTTCCGTGTGTCTGTGAGTGTATGTTTGAGTGAGTGTATGCAGTTCTGTGTGTGGGCGTGTGCGTGTGTGTGTGTGTGTTTGAGTGAGTGTATGTAGTCTGGTGTGTGTGTGTTCAGCAGCAGGAAGATCTTAGTGGTGGAGCAGGTCAGAGTGTGGCCTTCACACAGCCCTGCAGGGGACAAGCCTCTGAACATAGTTCACCTCTCTCTCTCTCTCTCTCTCTCTCTCTCTCTCTCTCTCTCTCTCTCTCTCTCTCTCTCTCTCTCTCTCTCTCTCTCTCTCTCTCTCTCTCTCTCCCCTCCGTCTCATCCCTCTGTCTCTTTCTCTCCTCCTCCCTCCCTCCCTCTCTCTCTTTATCTCTCGTTTTTCTCTTTGTCCTTCAGTCTCTCTTCCCCTCCTGTCTTTCCTTCTCACTCTCTCAGCTCTCTTTCTCTCTTTCCACATCTCGCCTTTTCCGGTCTTTTCTCCGTTTGTCTTCCCCCTCTCCTGCCCTCCATGCAGGCAGCGTGTGGAGCCCTTCCCCCTCCCCCCCTCCCCCCTCCCTCCCTCCCTCCCTCCCTCCCTCGGCCTCCTCAGGAAACAAACCCCCCTGCTGAAAATATGCAAATCCACAAGCAGCAGTGGGTGAGCCTCTGCCTGCCGGTCACACTGGCACACGAGCGCACGCGTGTGTGTGTGTGTGTGCTTGCGTGAGTGTGTTGTGTGTGTGTCAAAAGGGTATAAATATCTACCACGGGATACAGAGACAAGCAGTCTTCTGCTTGTTTTGTGTGATTATAATATTATTGCTCGTGTGTGTGGAGGTGTGCATGTGCGTGAAGACAAAGGAGAAATTGACTTTGTGTTCTCTTTCTCTCAGTTGCTTTCAGCCTAGCTCTTCTCTTCATATTAGCACATAAAGATGCTGGGCTGTATTGAGTCCATCTGTCTCAGGCTGATGATGTCACAGTGACTTAGAATCTATTGACTGATACGACCTCTGACCCCAGCCAGCCCATCAGATCTGCTCTCAGGTCACGGTTGGCGTGTGCCTTCCATACAGCTGCCTCGAGAGGTGTGTGTGTGTGTGTGTTTTTGTGTCGTTTTTATGTTAGTGGTGTGGGACTTGCAAGCAGGGGGGTCAGTTTTACACCAGCTTTCACACTGTCGGTAAGCCCATTTAGCTATAATTACAAGACCCCCCAACACACACCCCTGTCAAGCTGTTATGAACTTTCCCCCCACCCCCTGTCTCTGTGTGTGTCTGTGTGTCAGAGACAGAGAGAGAGTATTAAGGATCGTGATT